>NC_056506.1:29197607-29208707 GCF_014905685.2 Nematolebias whitei
ATATGTTATATATATTTTTTACAAGCATGTAGATGTTTAATAACCCATTCAAATACACCAAAATGAAGGAAATCATGTTTACTTTATTCAAAATTTTCTGGGTGCGGACCTCCAGGATCCCCCCATCCCCAACTGCAATTTGCATTTCAGTTTTGATCGGTTTACAAATTAAGTCCTGATACTTTGTATAACTACTGCTGTTATGATTCTGTTCAGTTTTATGTAATAATTTGAAGAAGTAGCAATAGAAAAAGAGTAGCAATGTTCAGTAGGTGAATAGATAAATTTTTCAAGTTGTTTACTGTTAAATTTCTCAAAACTGTAATTTTTGGAAGTTGAAATAAAAAACATGTATTAATTAAGTGTGTCTTGAGTGAAAAATAGCCCATGTTTAAAAGTATAAAAATTGTATTAACACTATTAAAGAACATGTTTTAAGTATTTATGTTACACAAATCTTCCCATTGCATTAAAGAAACAAACTGAAGAAGAAAAAAAAAATACACATGAATGTTATGAGGGGGTCCCTGAAACTTTTTTCCCTTGTAAGGGGTCGCTGAACCCAAAAGGTTTGAGAACCTCTAAATTTAACAACTTAAATGATTTAGCTTCTTTAAATCTTTTAGGTTGAACCAACTTATCATATTTTAAAGATATATTTGCACTTAAACATTTTAAAAAAGTATGTAAGCACTTCTCGCCTCTAAAACTGTTTCAAATGCGTACAAAATTTGTAGCAAATGAATAAAATCCCATAAAACTTTAATCAACAAATATGTATTTCACGTCAGCTCGCAATCACATCTTTTTTTTGGCAAGAGATTTGTGAGACTGCAGAATGCTTGCCCTCTTGCCGTGGCTGCGAGGATGAATGGGTGATTGTTCGTCGGCCCTTGTGACAGCTCTCCTGGGGCCCATCAATTCACTGAGGCTCCTGAAACATCAGGTCATGGCTAACCATGCTCTGAGGCTGCAGCGTGGCCTCACTGTGCTGATTTTGCCCCAGTTATAGCTCAGGACCTCCAGGGCGCACAGCTGGGTCCCTTAAAAAAACGCCTTTGCTGAATGGTTTTAGAAACACTCCAGCTCCTCTTACCCTGCGCTCACTCTCCACGGAGAACAGCCCAGATATCAGATATGATGTTTTTTAACTTGTTCATGTTTGCTTGCCAAAGCCACTGGAAACCATATTAAAGTATGTTTTCCATACTTTTAAGCAACTGTTGAAGGATTTGTCCAAATTTTCCATCCTACTTTCCTCTTTTCGTTTTTTTTTCTTCTGACCTTCCTTTCCCAATATGCTCACACACGTCTTCATTTTCTCTCCTTTCCCTCCTGCAGCACTCCTATCGTGTTGTATCAATTACAGCTGACCGCCAGTCAGGTGGGTCTGCGGGACATTTTTGAACGCAGAGAGGCAGCCGGATCGCTGTGTGCCTCCACCCTGTTCTAGGACTCCTGCAACCCCGGGCCCCGCTGAGGCCTTGTCCTGGGCAGTGCAGAGAGACACCTGGCCAAACCACAGAAAGCCTTCCAGCTGCAGACTGCCTGATGCTCACCGCGGAGAGAATTCAGGCCAAAGGTGGAGGAATTCACCAAGAACTGCTGCACCATCATTGACATTTCTCTGGGTTTTGGTCCATTTCATGTTTATTTCAATTACAAAACCAAGAATCTGTTCAGAGAAGCAGAGGCATTTTTTTTTTTAAATTTATTTTTAATTTCACTTGTTACAATAATGAGGAAGCCCCTTTCAATCTTATAAAAGGTGAAAGTGGGGATACACAAAGGGGGTGGAATCAAAGCAGAGGGAACAACAGCTCCTTTTTCTCTCCGAGCAGTTGACATGAAAGACCACATTATGGCCCAGATTAGAGGCAATTACACTCGGAGTGCGCTTTAAGACCTTTGTTTGCCAACATGACAGGAGGGAGCAGAGCTGTAATTTGATGAGGGGGCTACACGAGTGAAAAAATGTGCACGGCAGGCTCCCGGTATAGCCTTTGTTCGTACTCGGACATGACAGTCGGTGAAAATTGTGAATAGTTTAGATAAAATTAATTAATTGTAGACATAAAATTAAGAGACATGCCATTAGATTTGTTGTGCAGCCACAACTTTAGATTGAAAGCGATTTAGTCTTCAGAAGCAACACTTTCATCATTGCCTTTTGTTCCCGACGATAGATCTAAAGCTGATAGCTATTGTCCCACCATTTATATTATTTCCAATGCCACAATTGAGCAGGTTCATTCACGTGTCACAAATACTGTAAACATATGATTCAGCTTGAACCCTCGGTCACACAAAGGCAACACACCAGATTTTCAAGACGTGACATCTCCTCTACTCGGGCCGGGAGCATTGTTTGGGCGAACTGAGGGTTTTCAGGACAGGAAACGCAGCTTGTTCCAGACTGAGCGGCAGAATGGAGCATGTCTTTATTTGAGGGAAGTCATTCCATTAATATATAAAACACCAAAGCAAGGTTTCCTTCCCCCTTACTTTCCTGGTGCTGTCCCCTTCAAACGAGCCTGATCCTTTATACTGGGCTCACATACACACACGGGACCAAAAGAAAAACAAACAAGAGACCATTTAAATATCAACCAAGCAGCCTTCCGTTTGAATGGAGGTGCTACCGCTCAGCTTGGCCAGAGCGTGTCCGGGCCGCAGATGTGTTGCCTTCAGAGACAAAAATATGAAGAGAAAACTCAAAACATTGTAGTGAACAGTTCTACAAATATTTGATTACTTTAAATATATATATATAGATACCATATATATTGATATTTATTTTTAAACTATATTCTGGCTGAGCCGACGGACAAAGAATATGTGAACCTTTTCAGTATTGTTTTGGGGATTTCTGCATCTTGTTGTTTAACATTTTCAGTTTAGATTCCCTGTTCTCTTTTTAGTCAGTCTTGCTTTCAGATAATTTGTTCATTGTTATTAATACTTGACTCTTATGGATTAACTTCACACATTTCTGCTCACATATTCCTCAGAGATTGTTGTTTTCAGCTGCATTTCCACCTGTTTGCAACCTGTAATCAACACACCTGTCCTGCAATCACCTGTCACAAGTATTTTTATACCTTCATGTGTTATGTTCCGATTTTTGGGCTTTTTTAATTTTAATTAATAAAACACTTTGCTTACCTGTCCTGAACATTTGCCTACATTTTTTGGGTCCACTTTCACCCCATTTTACATTTTTGTCAACTGAACAAATAGATTTAATGAGGGATTGAGTTATGCTTTGTCAAATGATAATTTCTTATACATCTCATCATCTCCTGCCTTCGGTATTAAAGGGAACCAATGTCAGTAAGTCAAAGACAAAGTCAAAGTCATCTTTATTGTCAAAACTGCAATATGTACAGGACATGCACAGGATTGAAATTACATTATTCTTAGACCCCTGGTGCAACAATAACCATTAAACATTAAAACATTTAAGAAACATTAGCAGACAATAAAATAATAAAAGTATGATACTGTCCTAAATTGTAGTATAGCAGTATAAAAATATAAAAAGTAACAAGGTTGACAGTATAATTCAGAGTAAGAAATTTCTAAGTTTTTGAGTCATGTAATGGGATCTAAAGACATCTGGAGAAATTAAAAAGGACCATCTTTTTTCCAAAGAATGTCTGGTTTTATATAAATAGTCTAAACGTCCTAATCAGCACCAAGTCCTGTTTTTCACACTTTTCTTTCCTGTTCTCTTTTGGCCTAAATTTCTCATAAAGGGCGTGTGAGGAGGAAGAAGGCAGCCTATTAAAGTGAAATCTTAGGAGTGATGGATGGGAGCTTGTTGAGGGGGAGCAGAGCGGCCTGCTTACACCCCAGGGGAGGAGGATGATGAACAAGGTAGAGGCGGGTGACAGGAGAGGGGAAAGGACAGGGGCGGGTAGAGGCAAGGGAGAGTTCACAAACCCAAACTCACACCTCTCACTGTGGATGGAGGAGATGGAGACCTCCCATGCTGTCTGACTTTAAAAAATGACATTGGTTCATCCTCAGAAGTACTTTCAACTTTTGCCTGTTTTGGCTCACACATTTTACTTTTATCTCGAATGGTTTGAGCCCTTACTATATCCATACTTCTTTGCGTCCAGACTACTCTGAAGCGTCGCAACAACCGTTCCAGTTATGCTTTTAAGAAAAATGACACCAAATAAAAAAAACTGAAACATGAAAAAATATTTCTCATCACATCCCATCAAGTGTAAAGTTTAGCAAATGTATTATTCCATCTTTATCATTCCATTTTTCACTGAATTAATCTTGAAACAATTCATTTTGCAGCATGGCTATCCTTGAATTTGCATATGTGATGCAACGACTGCAATGCTGATCATGTTTAGATAATTCTCTGTATTTTTGTTTTTGACACACCATTTTGCACGAATTGGTAAAAATAAATGTTAATTTCAATGTTTAAAACAGGCACGATTTAAATCATATAAGTGGTAAATTTAGATTTTGATAGCACAAACTCGAGCAAATATTACTAAAATAGTGTAACATATTAAACCCTTGCCAGGTCTCAATAGTGAATAAAGAAAGTGGTTCACAATGATGAAGCAGTAAAGAAGCAAATGGAGAGGCTGCAGCCTTTGGGGTTTTAATGCCTGATGTGTAGAAGAATTACTGCTGCAGTTGCCTTTAACTGTCAGGAAATGACCCATAATCTGCGAGCGTTTGACTGCTGCAGCATTCCTGTGAAATGACACAAGTTGAGGTAGATTAGGGGCTGGGTAATTAGCTCATTAGTCAACATAAACACATGGCAGGGTTCCCCCATTTCTTGCACACACACACTCTTTATGACCACAGCTGGTGGCTAAAGCAAGTTAGCACAGACGTACACACGTACCTGCAGAGGTACGCACAAACCCATGCTTCCATACTTCATTGTTATTCCTGCTCCTTTCTTCTGAAGTTCTCCACACTTTGTTTGTGGCCTCGTCACCTCCTCTGGTCTGTTTTGCTGCAGACAAGCCACTCTTTCATAATGTAGCTGTGGGGGCTGAGGGCCAGCCGCTTTTCACCAGCACCTCACAGCTTATCAGAGCACTTTATCAGCCTGAGGGAAAGACATGTGGGCTAAAACTCTTCACTCTTCTGCTCTACACCTCAGAGAAGTGAACAAACAGCAGGCTGTCAGCAAACAAATATTTGTAAGCCGAGGGCTCAGAAAAGCTTCCTTTAAAAAAAAAAAAAGCTGGTTCTTTTTGTGCATTAAAAACACAAGAAATACACACACAGTCTGTGCTTATTGCTCCGGTACAGATCCTGAGCAGTGAGCTCTCAACAGCTTTTCTATCTCCTAAATGTATTGGGAAGCTTTTCATACCCTCTTGGAGATCTGATAAAGTCTTGTTTTTCTAATGCATAAAAAATTGTCCAATATTGTATTTCATTGTATTGCAATTGCAATGTATTCCAATATTGTATTGCGTTGAGAAAAATCTTCAGATGGAATTTTATCTCCTTTAAATCCATGCTTTAGCACCTTGGCTTACAGTAAAAAAAAATGTATGAATGGGCATCTGTGTAACTATTAATTAAGAAGGGCTTGTTGCCATGAGGAAAGCAGTGCCAATTGGTAATTTGCGCTTGAAGGGATAGAATGTGGCACAGAGTAATAAAAATAATGGAAGGAAAGGGAATGAATAAAGCCAAAGAGAAAAACAAATAGTACAAAATCAATCAGCTGCTGAGTTAAATTAGAAAACAGGAGTTGAACAACTTAATCACTCAATGAGGAGACAGCATGAGCAGATGAATCCATCCATCATCGGCTGGGTAGACAGTTCTTGCAGGGATGCACATCATTTTCTGGGTAATTTAAGGAGAAAACACTGGGCTCTTCCCTCCAGTCCTTTTAAATAAAGTGCTTAAATGTTTCTCTAATTCGGTTTTGGCTGGGTGAGCATGAATACTTTGGGGATTTTTAAGAGTATTTTTACACGTTTATACTAATATATTTACTTTGTGTTAAGTCAACCTACTCTTTCCACCTCAGTTTTTATATAAAACCAAGGAATTCAAGTTCAAATTGAAGTTCAAATTTCTTTATTGTCATTCCCATCACGTGCTACATGAGGTGGAACAAAATTATATGCTCAGGGACCCAGTTACACCCAAAAATTGCTAAAATATAAAAAGAAACACTATACATGTATAAGGATCTATACACTAAACGAACGCCAAGCGTTACGCTAAAAGATCTAAGATAAACACTTATAATGTAAAACAATACAGCGTATCAAACAGCAGCCCGAACATTCACTTGAATTCACTTGAGATTAGTGTTTTCAGGCTTCTACGACAGGTTTTTGTCAGTATTTATCACATTTAAAAATATGTTTTTCTATATTAATCATAAAATAACTAAATACAACCACGTTCTTTAAAAAGTCAGACCCCCCACCCAAAAAATAAAAAATAGAAACTGGAATGAATGTGCTTATGTGTTTGTTCTACAGTTATTAATCTGGGATGTTATTTAATTAGGTGAAAATTTATGCATTTTTAAATGTGCTCTGATTATAATTATTTTTATTCAAGGTTTTGGGCATGTTTATGTGTTGCCAAATCATAAAATGGCACATTTCATTTTATTTCATTTATTTATTTATTCATTTAAATTAGGACAATGCATATTAATCAACATGTCAGCGGTAAGCATCAATGTAAATATGCTGGAGTTAGCACAACAGCTAATTTTCATCTGTTGTCCTAAGGCAGGTAAGAACAAGAAACATCCCACAAAACAAAGAGCAGATAATAACACAAACATTACCTATATAACACATAAAACACCATGAAATTACATTAAAGATACGATGCCATTAGAAAATCAAAGTAATCTACACATGAGTGCACCTCTGGTTAGTTTTCAGTCAACATCAACTCAGATAACCCTAATAAGACAAATAAGTTGTTTGCTTATTTCCATTTCAGTGTTATTGGTATTAATAGTTAGAACAACAAACTTGCTGTGAGGGATGCAACCCATGACAAAGATTGGTGAAGGAAAAGTGCCGCACCTTGCTCTTTGGCAGCGGGCCACAGCCTTATCGGGCTTGATAAATTACATTGACACCCAGCTATCTTAATGGGCCTGTCTATCTGCACATCTCCCCTTTTTCCTTCCTCTCTTTTTTCCCAGCTCTTGGCCTTGTACCTCCATACTCCCACTGTTTTAATAACCAGAGCTGATTTCTGATGAATTAACTGCATGTTTGTGTGCAAGTGCATAAATTATGGGGGACGCTGAACCATTTTACAACTCTGCAGTGATGTATGATTTAAAAGCTCAAAGTTTTTTATTTTTTATATTTATTTATTTCATTGCCATTACTCACTGTCACTGTCAGAAGTGACTAAATGACCAAATGGCAGTACTGCACATCAAAAATCCAACTCTTGTAAGTGGAAGCACACAACAGACAAGGAACAATGCTACATGCACTAAGAACATTACTTTTTGTCCATGAATACTTGCAGTTTGCTACTGTTTCTGACCTGTCTTGAAGTTAGGTGTGTTTTTGGGACAGAAGGTTAAATAGACTCCGGAGAGTGAATACAGTCTGCTGGTGAGCAGCTGGCATCCTGGAGGCTCATTTCCTGGTTTTTAAAAGCCATCCTTCCTTTTTTGATTTCAGCTTCCTCTGCTCTAACACCAACTGTCGCTTTGCAGGCCCTCCTAAAGTATACTACATGCGCTTTGTCTGGTCTTTGCGGTTTATTTATTGACAAAAGGCAACTACATTTGGTAATTTTCCACAGTTGTTGTGAAACTGCAAAGGTAAAAACACAGAAGTGATAATTGTCAATGATCAGATCTAAAGTTTAACCAACATGTCCTTCATAAGATTTGTTTATTTGTCCTCTTCCTGAACCAAAATGGATGATACGCTGAAAGAGCAAGGTTAGGTTGTTGCTGTTTTAGAGCACTGATTCCAGCAAGGTTAAGCATAGAAATCACTTCTGTGAGGGTGAAGTGGGGCTTTTTAATCAAGCATGCACAGATTGTATGGTGAAAAACTCCAATAACATTGTTTTGCATAAATGATACAAATGGTGACAAATTTCTGTCTTGTGATATTTATAAAGCTTTAAAAATCTGATTTGTCTCGTTTTTTAAATTCAAAATAATAGCAGCAACAGCAGCAACAGATATACAGTAAAGGTTCACACAAAAAGTTTCTAAAATGTTAAAAAAACAATAGATGAAGAAAAAAACAACAACAATAATAATAATAATAATAGTATACAATCACAATATCTCCTTATAACCTTAAAAAAGAAAGCTTTTGTTCTCAAAATTTCCATCCATCCATCCATCCATCCATCCATCCATTATCTTTATCCGCTTCTTTCTTTCCGGGTCGCAGGGGTCACTGGTGCACATGTCCAGCAATGACTGTGTGAGGGGCAGGGTACACCCTGGACAGGTCTCCAGTCCATCACAGGGACACATAGAGACAAACAACCATTCACTCTCTCACCCACACCTAGAGACAATTTAGAGTTACCAATCAGTCTAACATGCATGTTTTTAATCTGTGGAAGAAAACCGTACCTGGACAAAGCCCACGCATGCACGGAGACAACATGCAAACTCCACCCAAATACCAGTGCTATGTATATTTTGTTTTAAGGGGGTACATTGGGAAGCATTTTGTCTAAATATTCTTACCACAGGTCAACCTCAACCTTTTCTACGGTTGGCTGTCTTACTTGAACACCAATTAAGCAGGATTTAGGACAGAAATAAAGGCAGATGCACTTTGCAGCAAATACCTTTTGTATTTTTTCCCAGTGTCTGAATAGCTAACCGGACTGTGGTGTAAGAGCTCTGGTTACAATAGTAGTCTAGTCTTTCGGGAACTCGGGTTTCTGGATAACAACTCCATCTTTCGACATTGCCATTCAGCATGGAGGAGGTGTGTTCTTTCTTTCCTTCTCTCTCTCTTTTTTTACTCTGGCAGGTTTCACAGCTTGTCCGTGGAAAGCATACTCTGCACATTCTGCAGACAAGGGTCTTCTGGGAGGAAATAGGAGAGGAAATTGAGCAGAAAGTGTAAAAAAATTCTGCCTTATTCTCTTGTTGTCTGCCTCTCTGTAGCTCACTTCATAGAAGGAATAACACCTTTGTTTTATTCAAATATCTTCTAATTACTTGTGTTTACATCTTAAAATAATGAGTTAATGTTGTAAGAACTACAAGAAAAACAACATGTTATATCAGTTATTATTATAAAAGCCTAAATAATTACCTAAAATGTGAACATAAACAACATGTTCATTTTTTAAGCTTACCTTAGTGTTAATGCCTCATCAGATTGTTAAAGATTATGCACAGGGAGTAAGACTAGATCTCCACGGAGTTCCCAAAATTAGAAAACAATGTTGACCATAAGCTTAAAAGTAGTTTGTCACTGTCAAAAAGGCCAAAATCATTACACGGATGACAAAAGTAACTAATTTTGTATGGGAGTCCGTATGGGTAAGCAGTTTAAAAAAATAATCTGAGCAAAAAACAGTTCTACTTTTGGAAAAAGGTAAAACAGACACTTTTTTTTTCAAAATTACTGACACATTATCTGTAGGATTCCTGGGTTTTCTCTGCCACACTCACTCGCTCTACAGCTGCACCCAACTCACTCCACCTGTCGCTGATTGAGAAGGACTGCCCTACTGGTGTATAACGGAAGGGAAGTCTGAGATTGTCATCAGTGTATGTTCCCATACAATGGCAACATTAGTTCTCTGCATTTAACCCATCGCACCTTGGATACACCCAGGTGGAGCAATGGGCAGCTATGTAGGCTGCCCGGAAAGCAATTAGGGATTGGGTGTGTTGTGGGAATGGCTGGGGATCGGGCCTGGGACTTTCTGGTCCTGGGTCAGATGCCCTACTTCTACCCCCATCTCAGCCCCCATATAAAAGCTCCTGCCAGACGTTCTTCCAGCGCTGGGACATTTACTGCCATTTGGTAATACATGGACAGCCTACTAACCTGTTTCTCAACAGCTAGTACTAACCTCTTGTGCTTTTCTCCAGGGACTTCCATGTCCTGCTCGTTCAAGTCTTTCCTAATATTCCCTTGCTCCTTTGTGGCTCTCCTGTGGATCAGCTGTGTTCCTTCAACTACCAAACCACAAACGCTTCAGTCTGAATCAACCTGCTCTTTCTGGAACTTCAACTCCTCTACGAAATACCCAGGATCTCGTCTCCTTCTCTCCCTCAACTTCATCTACAAATTACAACAGTAAGTCATTCTACTGTTACTTAAAACCATTGCTGCAAAATCTCCGAGAGAACCAAGATACTCACCTTGTCCTTCCAACATTTTTCAGTCAGGTCATCTGGACAGTTTCTTTTTTTGTGCTGAAACGTTTCACCTTTCATCCGGAAGGCTTCATCAGTCAAGGAAACACACAACACAAAACTGATTCTTCCTCCAACAGCTTACTCCAAAGTGGAACAAACCAGTTATGTTTGTGTTACGATGGTCTCTTTGTCATGCCTCCTCCTCCATTCCCGGCCCTCTTCCTTGTTGACAGTCATGTCAAACTGGTTGAAAAGCACCAACATAACTGGTTTGTTCCACTTTGGAGTAAGCTGTTGGGAGAAAAATCAGTTTTGTGTTGTGTGTTTCCTTGACTGATGAAGCCATCCGGATGAAAGGTGAAACGTTTCAGCACAAAAAAAGAAACTGTCCAGATGACCTGACAGAAAAATGTTGGACTGTATATCTGGATTATTGAGCATGGACTTTGTCACTTTGTCCTTGTTTCCCTTCCAGGACCGAAGCTGCTGCACCTGTTAATAAACACTTAATTATGTACGTCTGGCTCTGTCTTCTCTGTCTTCTAACTGGCGTCGAGATGAACTTTAAACATGATATTATCCAGTGAGTCTAATAACCTTGTTTGTAGGCAAATTATAATAATGAATGTAGATTTTCAGATATGGGGCTTCCACTGAACCTACCAGAGATCAATTTAGGTGGTTGCCATCTTGGATTTATAATGACAGATGAGTTTTTGAGAAAATGTCATAAAACACCA
>NC_056506.1:29209107-29219078 GCF_014905685.2 Nematolebias whitei
TGTATATGTATATGTATGTGTATATGTATATGTATGTGTGTGTGTGTTTTCAAAAATGTACCCTGGGTTTCAAAGTCATTTTTCAGAATTCAGGCTCTGACATTACTCCACAACACCATGCACCATGTGTCCTTCATACAATTTTATAGAAACTCTTGCTCTTTATTCAAGCCCACAGCTATTAAAGCGTGTATTGAACAAATAAAATGTTTGTAAGACGAGCTGGATAAGGTGCAAATGTTCAGAAATTATTCTACTTTGTGCAGAGTTGTGCTATTGCCCATGTAAATGTCATGGATAATTTGAAGTAACTTCTAATAAAGTCATATCAAATTTTAAATGTTCATTTCAATGAATTTGAGACAAAGAATAGAATGCAAATCCTAAACATGGAGATGAAATTACAAGTTTTATTGTAAATAGGATTTAGGTAACTAAAAAAAACTGCTTTTTAAAGTGCATTGTGAAAACAATTCATATCTGATAACAGGATCATATACAGTGTATATATAAATGTATCAAATATTTGAATTTTACAGATGGACGTTTTGAAATGCAAGAAGTCGTCCTTACAAAATGGGCTTCTGTTGGTGTGATTTTAAGCAAATAGTGGTGCGTCAATTTAATACTGACCATTGTTAAAGACGGATGGTCCTGTGCCGTCTCTGGTGCATACAAATTTAAGCTTAGACACCAAGCTTATAGGTCTAGGTCGATTACTTGGCAATAGTGGTGAAGTGGCTATCTTAAAGAAAATGGTACAAATTTACTTTAAATTTAAATGATCAAAATTACAAAGATCCCGTGATATTCCTATAGTGTTCATAAACATAATCTTAAACACCAACATGTGCCTAGGTAGATTGCCCTTCATTCTATAGATATTTCAAATTTACAGTCGGTCATTTTTCAATCCAACATGGCCACCACCCAAAATTGATTTCTGTTAGGCTCATTGGAATGCCCAAAATTGAAAGCCTACACTTATGACCCTTTGCCACCACACTTTACCAGTTAAGGGCTTTCCCACTGCCGGTACCCACCCCCACTCAGTCCGGTTTATAAGGTTGTTTTCACACCTGATAGTCCGGTAGACTCGGTTTGGTTGGGGACCAATATTCATAACATTTTGTTTACATTTGAGCTGGTGCGTTTGCATTCACACTGCACTGTGCAGTCGAACCAACCTGTTCCCCCACTCGCCTGTGGCGGCACTGCACCAAAAAACTACTAAAAGAAACGACACAAAAACCTCTGAAGAAGACACTTCTTTTTCTTCTTCTTCTGGAAATAAAAGCAAAAACAGAGTGGCATCAAGTTTTACCAGTTTTAGGAGTTATATTTTGTCATTTTTCAAAAATGGATTCAGCATGAGTGGAAGATGAGGCAGAAGACCATGGAGAATATTGTTTTTCACACAAGGCAGCTGACAGCTCCATAAGAGGTAAGAGAAATGCGTGTTTCTTTGCCCTGCGCTGTATTTCTCTTCTTGCTTGTGGAGCGGGGCCGGTCTGGTTGCATTCACACTGTACTCGAACCGTGCTGGCGTTTTCTTTTACCGGACCGAGACCTAGGTTTTAGCCCGGGCCAGAGTTCACATTTTTGTTCCATGACAGAGTTTGATGGCGCATTCACACCTCCCCAAACGAACTGGACTTCCTAGGCAAACGAGCTAGAGTTTGATTAAAGCGGACTAAACAGGGCTGGTGTGAATGCACCCTAAGACAACCTTGTTCATGGTTCCAAGCGAACTGCTCCAAGGTGACAATTTTTTTTATGTAAGCAGGCAGCAGCTGTTGATTGGCCCTGCAGAGCTACATCACTGGATGACCCGCCCATCAAAATAGTAAGCTACATCTGAACCTCTATTTACTCTCTGACTGTGTTGTGTGTGTGTGTTGTTTTTGTTAGTTTCTTACATGGAAGCTCCAAAAAATAGTGTCATGGACCATTGATGAGGTACAGACCTTCCTAACTGTACTGGCCAATGGGATTCAGCGTGAATTGAACGGTGCCACAAGAAGTGAATGCATTTACAGAAAGATAACTGAGATGATGGCTCAGCATGGCTACACCCGGACATGTAAGCAGTGCTGGGATAAGCTAAAGAAATTGAAGTTCGATTATAGGGGGATTAAGCACCACGATGGGCTGAATGACTGGAACACAATGATTTGTTACATCCTGCCCACTTTGCAATGATGATCCTGCCAGCAGAGTGGGGAAACAAACAGTGGCAAATAAGCTACACCTGAGAAAAATTACGAGAGCCAAGTGGAGTCACACTTATCAATAGAAAAGCAGATTTAGACACCAAGATTTTCTTATGTAACATAGAAGCAAAGTTAATAAGCTCAATGCATAATGTGGTGGTAATTCCCCTGTTCTAAATGTTGACTTTTTTGGTTTAGCTTATTTTTTTCAAACTGCATACCCATAGGGACTCCTATAGCACCTGTAGCAACTCTAGCTATATCACTTCAGGTGCAGCAGGAATATCAAACTATTTCTGCCAGAATAACCATATAATGTTAAACTAGACAGTTGTTTAAATGTTTTTAAAATAGCACAACTAAAACTAGGATATAACTCAAAGGCTTTGGTAGTTTTGGAGACAGCCACAAGGTTAAAGATGTCATCACCCTTGATCCAGGGTTAATAAAGCAAAGAAAGAGGGGAAAAACTTCAAAGAAACTTCTGAGTAGATTTGGCCGTGGGGTGCCTTGCCACAAAAGCCCATGTTTGGGAATGAAAGAAAAGAAGCATGTCACCGGAGGGAAACGTGGTCAGGTATTTTCAATGTATCAAAAGAAAATCAGGGATAAATAAAAGGAGGATGGAGAAGTTGTAAACTTCACAGCCTGATACGATGAGGGAAGAGACCCCTGTGGTGTCTGATTATTTAAACACAGGTTCAGTTTCTGCAGGATGCATCCGAACAACAAAATAACATAAACGCACATTCATAGAGAACCACGTGACAATTTGTTTAATAAGTGATTCACATTTGACAGTTTATGTGGAAAATATATATATGATTATAAAGTCAGTCAAATATGAAAGGAATGTGTAGCCTTGCTGCAGTAATGGAGTTTATGCAATTTGGCTTTTGGCTGTGCATACACCACCTATCAACAACAACAAGCAAAATGAAAGTTGATTGCAGCAGTTTTGAGAAAGATGTATTACCAGTAATTATTCAGCCATAAACCCAAGCTCTATACATGTAAGCACACATATGAATGTGCAGTACTCAAGCTACAGGAAAGAATGAATCTTTTCTTGGATCTGTTTTCTATAAATGTTTTATCCTATTTAAAATTAAAGGCTGATGCTTCTATCTGCTGCTGTCATCATTTGGTATCGTGAATGTCTCTGGATATGAGAGCGTATCAGCAAATCATCATATATAAACTGTGTACTTTGTTTAAAAAAAAGGCTAAAGTTGTTCAGCTATAAACACCAGTTGAGTGCTTCAATTGAATTTCTGATTTTATTTAGCATGGCACGATGAGTGACAGTTACTATAACATTAGTCTTTTAGGTTTCAAAATAAAAGAGGGAGTTCTGGTTCACTTTTAAATCAGAAAGGAAAATTTAATTGTACAATGTTGCCTTCAAGGGACTATGACTTCTTCAAAAGATTCCCATCAGGCAAACATGTCTACACCAAACGTCCTGTAACAAACAAGGCAGGCAAGGGTTATTCCATGTGTTTTGCTTTGACTTTGTTAGGCTTGGCAATTCTGGTAATGAAGCATATAAATGATACCGATTCCATCACAGGTTAAGAACCTGAGGCCAGAAACCTTTTAGAAACTCAGCTGATTACAAAAAAAAAGTGCACTTCCACTGCTGGCTTGATAAAATAAACAAATATAGTTGGAAACCAATCAAAGGCACAAAGGAGAGGTAGAGCATGGTTGGGTTGGAAAGATGGAGCTGTTCTCTATGTCAGCAAATGGCTTATTCATCTCTCAGAAGGTGAGCAGATCTGCTTGTTCAAAAGGAGAACAAACTGAGGGCGGTGCCAGAATTTGAGAAGTGTTAATCAAGGAGAGGATGTGAGCCTTCTGGCCTGTACCCGATTACCACCAAATGAGCTAGCAAAGGCTGCAACAGCTGGCCCCTACAACAGTGTGGGGGAAAGAGGTGGAAGGTCATTATTCAATGGCACCATGGACAGGATTATAAGGGATGAAAAGCGCATTGCTTATGAAGACTTTCCACAACATTTCATCCCTCTGCGAGACAGAGCAGATATAATTTTGTCTATTTGGATTTGTGTTAATAATGGCAGATGTGCTGAAGACAAAAATAGTAAATTGCTAAATAGGTTGACGGGAATTGCAGAGTATTCAACTGCCTGTATTTCTCATGTGCCATTACCACTGGTTACTACTCAGATACCTCTAACAGGGTTTGCCTGTTCATTAATTCCAGCTGCAGAAGATTGTATTTGTTCTCCTGCTAGATGATTGGCCCTGACAGTGGAAGCAGGCCAGAGGCTGTTAACAGACAATTTAAGATATTTTTTAAATCCTATCTTAATCTGAGCTCAGCACATCACTCATCTCAGACTGCCAAGTCTAAGTACATGACTCAACACAGTGACATGTGGAATAAAGAGTTTGCCTTTCTCCATGTTTCACTCTTCTCTTTGTCGCTGTCTGTTCTGCACTTAGCTTTTATGCCCCTTTTGACTTCAGCTACAGTTTTACACAGTCCAGTCAACACAACATTTTAACGTTCAATGGTTTTTACAATACGGTTAAAAATAAATCATACACTTTATTTATTTGTTTTTATTTTTTGGTGAGATATCAGACATCTGATTGAAAGGAACAAGAAAGTATCAGAAAACAGATGAAAAATAAACTTACCCCCCAATAAAAAAAAATACAAAGCAGCCAATTCACAAATCAATGAAAGCTCTAATGTATTTTTATGACAATTCAAGCTGAAACGCAATCATTTAGTGTGTGTGTGTGTGTGTGTGTGTGTGTGTATGTGTGTCCAAAGCATCTCATGAAACTTTTTCATGTTAATGTTTTTTGGCGTGCAGATCTATTTTTTTCTCATGTTTGTTATATTTTGGCACAGCACAGTGGATTTTTTTTTAGATGAGTGTATCATAGTTGTATTTTTTCGTTTTGTTTCTTTCAGCTACCACAATAGGCTACCATAAATGTAAACTTTTTGGCCTTTTGCCAACTGAGTTTAAGCTGCATTTTTCGCATTTGCACTGGTTGAAACATTATTAACATACGCAGGTTTCATTGTCTCAAAGTAGCATAGTCCACCAGTTTGTAAATGGATCAAGGCTGTTGTATTTCATTTGTAATCTTGATGCAACTATTGCTGTTGATAATGTGTTGCACTTGTTGAACATTACTAATATGCTGTGCACTGACTTGGTCTAGACTCTACCCTGTTTGAGGTTTTAGCTCATGTTGTGCAGGTGGGCTGAGCACAAAGTCAAGCACTAAACTTAATCCAGGATCACAGCTAACCTTGTTTTTGACAGAGTCTCAGCAGCCACCTGTCTCTTCTCCTTTGCTTCCCAAGGATTCATCTGGAAAAGCTTTGTCGCTACATGTTAGAAAGGATTTTTTATGCTATCTTTGCCAGTCATTTAAACATATTCTGGAAAAGACTGTTTACATACTATGTCCAGGTTCAGGGGTGGAATAAATGTGTTTAACTGTGTTTATGTCTCATTGTTTCTGTGTGAAGTTTCTTTTCTCTGAACATGATATGAAGTGTTTACATGTTTTCATGTTTATATAATAAAAACACAAATCTGTTGCCATGTATATATATATATATATATAAACATATGAGGCTTCAAACTTGGGCAAAACATAAAGAAGTAAGCGTACAAACTGTGCTTATTTATAAAAATAGTGTTAACAGAACCTACAGGGAGCCTAAAAGACTGTCTGTGGCCTCATAAAGATCAATGTGAGGCTTTCACAGCCAGAAAAGGAAATGTAACAATGTAACAATATGATTGTTTTGCACTTCCTCTGACATGAAAGACACACGGAAAAAGACAAGTCTATTCTGGACCATAAAAGGCTCATTTTTGTTTTATTTTAAACATGTTTATTTCTGAGCGGGATATTTAGAATATTTTTAGACTAAACTAAAAGTGTGGGCTTCAAAACGAGAAATTCACTTGAGTATGTGCGGATGTTTTAGGTGCTCATGCAGCATCGTTTCTGTCATGTTGCGATATGATACCACAACATCCGGCGTTGTACTTGGCGACCATCAAAACACTTCCACCTGTGAAGTGATTGAACAGGTGATAATAGGAGGTTCATTCTGTCATGTCTGCCTGAGGCCAGGTGAATGTTTCAGTTTTCTCCTTCCTGTTCTTCTGAAAGACAGCCAGGTGAGGCAGGCAAAAAAAAAAAATCTAAGATAAGTGGATTACGTAATTTATATTTTAAGGTTTGCAATGAGCGTATCGGTCTGCACAGACACACTGGGTATGTTTTTGTATTCTTGACTGTATGAGTTTCAATTCAGTGTTTTTTGGGGGTTTTTTGTCATGAAAATAACTGATGAATCTACTGAATATATATAGTTTCTGGTCACTTGTTAAAAATGCAAAAAAAAATTGTGAGTTAGGAGTTGAGTTGAGGTTGTTAAAACATAATATATTGTAGTTGTTTTCACATTTCATTCTCTGATTTTTTTATTGTTTTTGCTTGTTGCTTGCTTGTTGTTTTGAGACGATGCTATTTAAACTCAAAATCTGGACGTATTGTGCAGAATCAAAACCTCCACTGTGTATTATAAATAAATACATCTGCTTTAAGAATAACATAGAAAAATTTGTTTTGATAAAGAGCTCAGTAATTATTCATTAAAAATGTAATTTTATTGGTCAGGCAGCATGGTGGCACAGTTGGTAGAGCTGCTGCCTCTCAGCAAGCAGGTTCCTGGTTCAAATCCCAGTCCGGGTGCCAGATCCAGGATCCAGATTAAAACTTTTTTTAAGTTATTTTCCCAGAACTAGACTTAACTTTAAAGGCTCAAAAAGATAAACAAATAACTATTTCTTGATAAATATTCAAATATATTATCACAGTACATACATTACAATACAATACAGTACTAGGATAAAAAGAGAGAGAAAAAAAACCTGAAAAAAAAAATTATATGTTTTGAAGAAAATGTATTTTCCAGTTCTGTACATGGGCCTTCAATTGCTTTAAATATCTTGATTTGGTCCTCTGGAAACCATACTTGCCCACCCCTGAGTCAAAGTGAGCACGATTCTTACAAATAGGCTTCAAGCTTGAGATGTAAAAGAAAAAGATGTAAAACAGAACTATATTAAATTTGCCATTTATTTCATGTTTCCTATAATCTCAATGTCTCTATGCCAGACTTCATAGACATGTTCCCAACCGTCTCTGTTTATAATTTTGAGGATTGGTGGTAGGGCTTTAGTCCAGGGGATAGGCTTGAATTGTTTTGTTGTCACTCACAAATTGTGATATGTGCAGAAATACACATTTTTGTTTTGATAATTGGAGAACACTGATTCCAGTGAAACAGTATCAGCTGTAGATTAATTGTCTGAAGATGTTTTGAGCAAATCTTTTCCAAAAACGCTCAATTTTTCTGAAGAAATGTGTCAGCAAGACATTGAGAAGCATGTTCCGACCTTCCCTGTTCTAATAGCTGAAATATGACAGGCATGCATGCTGCCTCCCACACTCTATTTGTTGTCCTTTATTCCCATGATACAGATAAAGAGGGCAAAAATTAACGTGATATATTTTTACATCTCAGTCCTAATGCTCTCTGGTGGCCAAGGAACTCCCTTATTTTCTTCTGCTCCCAGACAAAGTTTAAAGCTTCGCGCTCAGCTGGGTTCTCCCTTTGTAAAGGGAATGTTCAAAGTACTACACTGTCACTAATCATCCATGTTACAACATCTTGAGCAGCGAGGGCTCTCGCTCTGACTCCACAAAACCATTATGGTGCCGTGGAGTTGAAGGAATGGTCCACTTTGATCTCCTCAGAGGAGAGCTATGGAGACATCTTTCAGCCTCTCTTTGCTCCTCTCCCTGCTCCCCTCCCCCTGGCTGCCTCTGGTGAGAGACTTTAAACAGTAGGCAGGAGGCTGTTATTTTGGAGGGACTGAGGGGGCGAGGGGGCGAATGAAGAATAATATCTTGTACTCCAGGGCCTAGACGGCTCCCCCAGCCCATCAAACGAGTAACAAATGGAGTTACAGAGCCATAAAGAATAAAAGGGGGGAGAAGAAGAACGAGGAGGCAACATTTTTCTGACACAGTTTTACAGCTCTGCTTATTACACAGAGCAGTTTAAGCTCTCCTCCTTGGTGTGCCCATCTCACCTCATCTTGTATCAGTCATATCAATGCATGTGTGCAAGGACAGAGACGTGCAGGATGGAGAACAAGCTGCTGCAGGAATAATAAGAGATTTAGGTGGCAAAAAAAAATGGGAGTTTTTTGTTTTTTACGTTCTCCCAAATTATTTTTTAATTTTCATTTTACAAAGGCGTTCTTTACATTTCATGAATCAAAAGTCAAGCAGAATGTTAGTTCTGAATTTTAGATTGGCATGAACTTTATGTAAATTTACTTTACATTACATTTTAACAATCTTGTAAATACGACAGAGCTTTAGGGCCACGCTAAAAAAAAAACTACATTGCCAAGCTAAGATTTTTTATTTTTTTTAAAGCTAGAAAATTAAGAGAATAAAGCTGTAGTATTACGTGAATAAAGTCGAATAAAGTATTAATATTATGAGAATAAAGTCGTACGAGACTTTTTTTTTTTTTACAGCTATCGTTAATTTTTTTCCGCGAGTCGGATCCATGACGCAACCTGTCAATCAATCCAGTAGGCGTGTCAGCAAGTGACCAATTCGAAACTAAATGAGTCGTAATATTATCTGAACTCCGACACGATAAAGCAGGGTTTACCACATTTTATCTCTGGTAAAATGAAGAATGTTTGTTAAACTTTACTGTTATTGATGCTCTTACTCAAAAGATGTTCCAATACTGCCACCTACTATTGTGTTTTTGTATGCTGCTTCTGGGATGCATATACGCGACGTCATTATGTCATCCATCCTTCCATCCATTATCTTTTACCCGCTTCTTCTATTTTGGGTCACAGGGGTCGCTGGTGCCCATGTCCAGCAATCACTGTGCGAGGGGCGGGGTACACCCTGGACGGGTATCTAGTCCATCACAGGGACACATAGAGACAAACAACCATTCATTCTCTCTCTCACACCTAGGTACAATTTAGAGTTACCAATCAGCCTTACATGCATGTTTTTGGTCTGTTGGAAGAAACCGGAGTACCCGGAGAAAACCCAAACATTCACGGAGATAACATGCAAACTCCACCTGGAAAAGCACCCGGACTGGGATTTGAACTGGGGACCTGCTCGCTGAGAGGCAGCAGCTCTACCAGTTGTGCCATCATGCTGCCCATCATTATGTCATGACTTTCGTTTTTGTTTCCATTTGAAAACGGTGCTCAGTGAGAGAAACTGTGTAATCTGTTAGCACATCAACATCAGATTATAATCAGTATCAGGACTTTGAACCTGCTTACAGTAAAGTGGTACATTCCAGTTCTCTGCAGGTAAGGAGCATTTTGCTTTGGATTGGTCATTTGCTGACACATCTCCTGGATTGATTGACAGGTTGCGTCATGGATCCGACTCGTGGGGAAAAAAAATAACGACAGTTGTAAAAAAAAAAAAGTCTTGTACAACTTTATTACTATTACCATACAGGTCCTTCTCAAAAAATTAGCATATTGTGATGAAAGGTAATTATTTTCCATAATGTAATGATAAAAATGAAACTTTCATATATTTCAGATTCATTGCACACCAACTGAAATATTTCAGGTCTTTAATTGTTTTAATACTGATGATTATGGCATACAGCTCATG
>NC_056506.1:29219478-29250876 GCF_014905685.2 Nematolebias whitei
AGATATTGTGATTCTAACTTATTTATTTATTTTAATCTGAATGCATCAGTTTCAATTAAGACCTGTTCGACAACAACATGAAGAGCCTGTTAGGAATTAAATTTCAATTTATCATATTGTCACTTTTTTCACATCCAACTTCATTAAATAAATGGGTCGTGGGGTGAAATTACTGGTGTCAACTGAAGCATTTTAGGGAGTTGTTGGTCATGTGTTCCACTGAACCAGAGTTAAGATCGAGGCATGATAAGAATCTGCTGATGAACCATAAGAATAACAGCCTCCCTGCTATGGTATCTCTATCCAGCTTGGGGTGGAAGGAGAGGATTGGGAAGAGTTCATCAAGGGCCTGGTTCTTCTCACTCATCCTCTCATTTAATAAGTGCTATCATCATGTTTATGTATACCTTCTCACCTGTGAAATTTTACAGCTTGACTTATTTTATATTTGTTTATTATCCTTTTTTTTAACCAGGCAATTTCCATTGAGATCACAGATGATTTTACAGCAGTTCATTAAAAAAGGTCTTTTAACAACCAGTATCTTATTTAACCGGGTTGTTTGGATTTATTCTTCATGCAGCGGTTACCTCCCCATCGTCTAGTTACACCTTCTCTATATCATCATAAATAACTAAGCTTTACCATTCACAGCAGTCTGATTGTGTTCTGTAAAAAGGCTGAAAGTATTAGGGAGATTAAGAAACCCTAAACTGTTTATTAGAACCACTTTGCACCCTTCAAGAAAAGTGGAGCCATTGTAAATAATGGCCATGACAGACCAGCCTGTATAAGGCCAGACTGATACCTCATCTCAGTAAAGGTTAGGCCTATATGTGCCTTCTTTTTCTGATGCATCATCTTTCAATAATAATTTAGTTCAGCCCACAACTCGGGTGTCATCGTTGCCCATGCAGTTATGGATTGAGCTGTGACTGCAAGTGCAAATAAATTTGTACATACAGAACAACGTAAAAGTACAAACAACATTTACAAGGGAACCTTTTACATAAATGTCAGTAAACTAAAAGTAATATTTTTGTCCTTTTACATACTGTATCAATACTGCATAAAATACTCCATTTCGTTCACCAGGCAGATTTATGTGTTGCGTAATGTGATCTACAATTTACTTCCACTTGCAAGGCTTTTGTGTCATAAATTTCATTACCTGTAACCATCTGCAAGGGCCCAGCAGGCAGTCTGCTCTTTTGTGAACTTGTGCAGTGACAAAAGGGTGATGCTAAAGACAAGAGATAAAGAAAATTATGAGTGCAACCATGAGTAGTAGTAGAACAAGAAAAAGAAGAACAATAAAATAAAACAAGGATTCTTGTTTTATGGAGATATTTAGTGACGAGTTTAGCAGTTATGCACATTTGGTCAACCTATAACTCTGGGATTAGAACAGTACAAACATTCCATCAATAATCTGGTGAGAAAATACAAGAACATTTTCTCTTTCAGACTGATAACTGGTGTAGTGCATTGTTGCCACCCATTGTTTTGGACTGTTTACCATTGAGTTTAATGCTGTACTACAGGTAATCCAAACTTAGTATGGGTGTGAGCATGTGTAAGTTCTCATTGGTCAAGTTCACAGCAACAAAAACTACTTTAAAACTTTAATGACAATAAATGTTGAGATGAATGAGGATGGGTGGAGATTGAATGATGTTGCCATAATGGGTGGTTCCATAGATGATATGCATTGAGTGAAGTCATGATGATCTATCAGAGTATTATGCACCTCATCACTCCAGGATTATACCATAATGAACTTTTAGTTTATCTTTTTTTTTAATTAGGAATTTCAGATTTTGAAACCTTGATTAGTCCAGAGCAAAAAAATAAAAATACAAATAAACTAGACAAATATTTCTGTTTTCTTTTTTACTATATTTATACATATCAAGCAATGTCTTGTGTTTTATTGTGGCCATTTCCGTATTTAGCAAATTTTCTGTGGATAAAATGTTAATATTTACAGGTAAAATGTGATCTTCAATTTGTACATATAATTTCCATAGCAAACATTTGGTTAATTTTATCACATACAATGATTAGGTAAAAAAACAGACAAAACTAAACGTTTGACAGCTTAATTACAGGCACCTGAATGCAACACATTACTTTAAGCACATAACTGTCTGAATCTGAATAGTAAAAGTCTCAAAGAAAAGTTTATATGAAACATTGGTAATATTACAACCCAGTTGGGGCCACTAGTGATGCTAGCAGTCACCTGCCCGTGGCCTCACTGGTACTTTACAACACTTAGCCTGCAGGGCTGAGGTAACGGCTATGACATCATTGTCTCCAGAAATGCAGTGGAGGTACAAGTGCCACACAGTTGTCAAACTTCATAGGCCACTTGAGTAGGAAATGATTTCATGGTTTTAGTTTTGCACAGACCTTGTTTACTAGTTTTACTCATGGGAGGTGGTCAGTCTGAGGCTGGCACATTAAGTCACAGCTCAAGATCTTTAACATGGGGGCATTTTTGAGTTCTCCACAGTGTTTTCATTTATACTTTTCTTTTTTTAATTAGATTTGAAGCCACTGAGGTGAAATTAAAGTTACAATAAAACACTGACTTGAGCTGCTTTGTGTCATAAATAAACCCACGTTGCTATAGGTCTTATTGTACATTTGATTTAATAATGGTGTATTTTTAATTTTAATCTATCAATTGTGATAACATCATTTACATTGTAAAAAAAAACTTCTAGGAAAATACAAAGCAACTAACTGCATCCAACTTCTGAAGATTATTGGTACTTATAAAAATCAAAAAGTATTTTCAAATAATCAATGTCTAAAATGCTTGCACAAAAATATTAGTATAATAAAATTGATTTTTTTAACCTGTTACTTAGATTAGCATTATCATTGCAATTTAGACTCAATTTTAATTAATTTGAACAAAAGTACAAAAGACATAGAAATGTAGTATTGCTTAAATTAATTCAATGAGTAATTATTGAATAAAATGTTGCGTAATGAACTAAGTTATAATCGTCTGTATTCCATGTGGTCTGACAGACCTACAAGAACATATCCTCCGATTTACAAACCACCTCACCAAATCCCCACACAAAGCTTTCAGTTTAACTTTGTACATTTTAGGCTGATAAACTTGTATTAAATTGGATTTCCTTTGACCATGAGCCCAATGCTAATGCAAACTGTTAAACAAGTATGTCATCTTTGGATGAAGATCATTAAAATCGGAATTTAAGTTTACATGGAGATGTCTGTACTTCAGGAATAAATGATATGTGGCTGCAGTGGCTTTTCAATCTCAATGCCTGTGATTTCCCTCCATCAGAAATATATTTTTATTTTCATCTGATTGCAGAAAAATACAACGTTTTGGTACATTTATTCAAGAAAATAATCACAGTCCATGAGATTATTCATTTGGAAGGATTTGAAACTGTCTTAGTCATTACAAGTTATAGATAAATAAAGTGTTACGCTGGACACTTCATAAGCACGCGCTCAGTTACATCTTTGCACAAGTGCGCACACACACTGCTCGCCAAATTTTAACCACCCAGCGAGAATGTGTTTTTCTAGATCATTTGAAGCTGAAATATTTGAGCTGCATGAGTCCTCTTATGAAGTTCTGCCAAGAGGAAATTCAGGACTGCTGAGACCCTCAGACAACAACCTCAAACTTCCCAGAAGCAGCAAGACCAAAAACATACAATTTGATTCCAGGTTGTAACATTGCACAGGAAACATCACAGGATTGAAAACCAATCTGCTTAGGGGTTAAAATGTATTGATTTTATTCCATATTTTTTAGAATTGTATTATTTGATAGTTTTTTTTTTCATTGAGTCCTTTATCAATCTATTGAACTTTACATAAATACAGCTCCCACAACCTGAGAAAGGAGAAGCATGAAAGATAACGGATGAATAGATATATACATCTCTAATTCTAATAATACTGTAACTAACTAACTAACTAACTAACTAACTGACTGACTGACTGACTGACTGACTGACTGACTGACTGACTGACTAACTAACTTTTTGTTCACTTACGTGCTTAATTGAAACACAAGATTTGAGGGCTCAGTCATTTTGTAAAAGTGAAAAAAAAAGATTTCTTCTTTTTATTTATCCATCCATTATCTTTACCCGCTTTATCCTTTTTGGGTCACGGGGGTCACTGGTGTCCATGTCCAGCCATTATTGCGCAAGAGGCGGGGGGCACCCTGGACAGATTTCCAGTCCATCACAGGGACACATAGAGACAAACAACCATTCACTCTCTCACTCACACCTAGGGACAGTTTAGAGTTACCAATCAGCCTAACATGCATGTTTTTGGTCTGTGGGAAGAAACTGGAACACCCGGAGAAAACCCACGCATGCACGGAGAGAACATGCAAACTCCACCCAGAAAGGCTCCCGGACCGGGATTTGAACTGGGGTGACCTGCTTGCTGAGAGGCAGCAGTTCTACCAGTTGCACCACCGTGCTGCTCTTTTTATTTATTTAATTTGTTTAATTTCAAGGGCAGCATGGTGGCACAACTGGTAGAGCTGCTGCCTCTCAGCGAGCAGGTCCTTGGTTCAAACACCGGTCCAGGGGCCTTTCTGGGTGGAGTTTGTATGTTCTCTCCGTGCATGCGAGGGTTTTCTCCGGGTGCTCCGGTTTCCTCCCACAGTCCAAAAACATGCATGTTAGGCTGATTGGTAACTCTAAATTGTCCCTAGGTGTGAGTGAGAGAGTGAATGGTTGTTTGTCTCATTTGTCTCCATGTGGCCCTGTGATGGACTTGCGACCCGTCCAGGGTGTACCCGGCCCCTCGCACAGTGATTGCTGGACATGGGCACCAGCAACCCCCGTGACCCAAAATGGAATAAGCGGGTAAAGATAATGGATAGATGGATGTTTAATTTCGTGGACTAATACCGCCCCCTCCAAAGAACTCTTCCAGCTCCTGAGTATTTAGACTACAAGTTAGGTACTGTTAAAACAATGACAGTGACTCATTTAAAGTTTCCTACCGTGTCACAGTATACACAACTGGCTCAATTTGCAATAAGATTAAGTTTAAAATGACAAACGACATACCTTTTCACAATGACAATGAACTTAGAAAAAAATTTAACAATAAAAGAAACCCCAGAAAATCTGCTTATTTTATTCTATTAACTGAGGCGTCTCTGGCTCCTAGGTTTCATGGTAAATAGACTGTCTTGTTTTTATAGCGAATAATCCTGTTCTGTGCTTTGGCTATAAATTAATATCTTCATCTGGTCTAACATCATTTCATTGGATTTTTCTTTAGCCTCTCTACATCAGTGAGTCCAAACCTTTTGAGAGTTTGACCCATACAATCCAGTGGTGTAGTCTACATTTTGTAGTGGGTATACTGTGCTTAGAAACCAAAGTACACTGGTAGTATAATGTAATTGTCAATTTATTTTGATTTTTAAGCATATTGAACATTTCCAAATTTCTCTGATGCTTATATTTGAATAAATAAACAACAAACTTTGTACAACAGTTGGCTTTGTATTAAAAACATGTTATAGAATGTATAAAACATATCAAAGCAAAGCGCTGCATACCAATAGATTGCTACAGAATCGTTTAACTGCCGTTTAACGTATCAATGACGCGTGCCTAATGATATGTCATGTATCATTTGGCACTTTTAAGTGGGTACTGAAATTCTTAAGCTTTTGTAGCGGGTATACTCCGTATGCCTGAGTATCACGTGGACTACACCGCTGATATAATCACAGCATCAGAGCCTCAACTCTCACTGGTCAAACTGTACAAACCCTGGTGAATAAATCAATCAATAAGCATACGGCAGCTCAAACAGCCCGGACATCTAGCATTGTAATTTTACAAATTTACAAGTCCCTTTTTTTTTTTTTTTTTTTTACATTTTTTTAACTATTCTAATTTGATGTGCATTCAAAAGCATGTACACATTGTGCTTACTTAAAATACAGATGTTATGCTCTTATGTGGTTACACTTACTTACAGTATTTGATAAGTACAATCTTTGTATGTAAAGTATGCTGCTGTGCCACATATATAAAAACTGAAGCTATGTTCAAAACGACAACTTGGGAATTTCCATTCTGAGTTCCTCAATAGTTCAGAGTATCATTTTTGCTGCTTGTTCCCTTCTGTGCAATTACAGTCCTCAAAAATCTGAATAACGCTGGTATAACAACTCATTTTTCAGTACTTGCCTAATGCTGAACCATAAATCTGTCTCTGCCATCATTCCATTTAGATAAGGAGTTATTTCAGTAGTCATGAAAGTCTGGTGTCAGAGCAACTAATGACTTTGTTAGTTTTCAGCGTTTTCACATACATATCACAGAAAATAAACTGTTAAATAAGCCCGTGGAGCACTAACATTTATAGCCCAAGATAGACTGAAAACATGAAATCTTTCTTACTCTGACAAATGGGACCTTCAACTTTTTTAATTTTCAAAATGACTCAGTTTATATGTCTTTAAGTTCAAGAGAATAATACGTTTTCCAGTTAAATGTATCCATTTGAATATTCTCTGCTTCTAGGGTTTACATTGATTTTACATGTGGATCACCAATTCAGGCAGTATATTCCTACAAATAGTGCATTTTCCACATATTTCCCATCTTGCATGGCTTGTCTGTTTATTGTTTTAAGGTGAAAAGAATATTTGCAAGTTTACACTTGAAATGTCAACTCTGTTAATTTTCAGGGCTACTTTAAGTTCATATAGGCACTCCCAGTAAAATATCCTTTGAACCCATTTACACTCTGGTCAGGACAAGAAAAAAGCACACCAGTGAAAGACTGCATGAAACTTGAGCTGTGTTTAAATTGTTGCCCAGTAAATTCTAAGCTGTAAAGTAAAAGCGTCCCATGTTGATGGGCAGTTAAACATGTGGGGTCTCAAATCTTTACCGTCAACTGTCTTTAGTTCCAACCATGCACCTGGATTACAGGCTCCTTAGATATAATCCTGAAGATATTGGTGTGGCTGTTATCTAAGTTTCTGCCACTGTGTTAAACTATCCATCCATCCATCCATTTTCTTTACCTGCTTATTCCATTTTGGGTCACGGGGGTCACTGGTGCCCATGTCCAGCAATCACTGTGCGAGGGGCGGGGTACACCCTGGACGGGTCGCAAGTCCATCACAGGGCCACATAGAGACAAACGAGACAAACAAACATTCACTCTCTCACTCACACCTAGGGACAATTTAGAGTTACCAATCAGCCTAACATGCATGTTTTTGGTCTGTGGGAGGAAACCGGAGTACCCGGAGAAAACCCACGCATGCACGGAGAGAACATGCAAACTCCACCCAGAAAGGCCCCTGGACCGGGGTTTGAACCAAGGACCTGCTCGCTGAGAGGCAGCAGCTCTACCAGTTGTGCCACCGTGCTGCCCTGTGTTAAACTAAATTTATTTTAAAATTTTATTTGTTTACTTGTTAATTTTTTTTGTAAATTTCTGGATAAACGTTAATAATAATTATTAATAATATAATAATTAAATACATTAAGGCAACACGTTTTTAATTTATTTTGAAAGCAGACCATGGAAGATTTGTGTTGAAATTTGCTGTGTATTTTTTCTTCTTCTTCTTCTTTTTTTTTTTTTTTTTTTTTACCAAAGAGGCCTTACTCTGTGAAAAATGATTTTCTCAGCACTGACATGTCTCACGGCTCTTCCTGTCCCCTGGTTTTCCCAGTTGTTATTAGGCCCACCAAGGGCTCTGGTTCACCGGTGGTCTCCCCTAATAATTGCCACTGATGGACAGGTCTCGCTGCTTGTGGCCTTGGACTTCACTACATTCTGAACAAGTATGCCAAATCCAGTTCGCTGTAAACACACACATGTACCCTCCACCCTACCCCACCACACACACACACACACACACACACACACATAGACACACACACTTAACTGCTGTAACATGAGCGCAGAATGGAATAGATTGAAATAACCTAAAACACATCTAATTAAGAGAAAATATTGTCGGCCCACTAGTTGCTTTGGGATACTGGGGTTGGTTTCCTTAACTGCGCTGTTGAGGGACGTCAGGGAAGAAGGGGTAACCTGATCTGCAGAGTTAATCTGGATAAGTAAAGACATGTTTACATCATAAATGAGGTCTGAGTACTCTCCAGTGCACTTTGTTGAATTGTTCAGTGGTATAATGAGGCATATGCATTTTTTTTTTAAATTGTGATTTACACAATATCTCAAGCATGAAAAAATGAACTAAACAGAAATATGAGCTTAGTAAAACTGCAGGGAACAGACCATGTTTTCTTGTAGACTGTTACTTAATGAACACCAGATACTATGAGATGGCTGATGATTATAGTGATGATTGGCATATGATGGTAGTAGGAATGGTGATTAGAATGACAGTAATAAATTTAGCAAGATGGTCTTAAAGAGACAGGTGCTCAAACATTTTATTTTGAAAAGCCAGCTTCTGCATAAAGGGTAATTATATTAAAATATTTGCATTAAACTATTGTAGGTCTGAAAATATATGACAATTCTGAATGATCAGAGGTGATGGTATAATTAAAGGACTTTGAAATAAAAGACCAAGCCTCTAGCCTACCATCATAATAACAACACAACCTGGAAAAAATAGTAAAGACTTTGAGAAAGTTAAGTCTATTCATTTTGGTCCCATCTGCTAAAAACATGATTAGATCCACAAAGTGACTTGGTTAAGTCAACACTCTACTCTGAAAATATATATTTAATGTTTCTGTAACTTTTTTCCTCCTAAATATTGTGGAAATTAATTCACAAGTACTGGAGGGGGCTGGAACCATGGAGAACAAGGAGAGAGGCGAGTATGGTTGAATGTCGATTTTGAGAGGTAAGATATTATTATCTTGTTTTTACAGTTGGATTAGTAGAATGGTGAGTGGGTTAAAATCCAAAGGTTCCAGGTATGAAGAATAATCCGAGGAGAGTCCAATTAGAGTTGGGCAGTGGCCGGAAGGCGAAGAGACAGCTATGGAGGTCACTAGGAGATCCAGGAAGATCAGGAGTTCAACTGGGGAGTTCACAAGCAAATCCAGGAAGACGAGGAGATCGGCTGAGGAGTTCTCAAGGAGGTCCAAGTCCACAAGCAGATCAGGAAGCAACTGGAGTCAAGCTGCAACACGTGAGAAGTATTAATGAGAATTTACAAAACTCAGAACAAAGTTAGTTGGCCAGAAGCATACCACCAAAGGCTTGTAATGCAACAGCGTAGAATTGGAGTTGTCTCTTGCCTCTTATACTCCAGCCTCGCATTACCAGAGATGATCCCCAGGTGTGGCTGGTTGGCACCATCATGTGATCTTGAGTTGTGGGAAAAGGCTGAACTCCAATACTTTCATTATCTGAAAGAAGGATTTTCTGAAAGGTGCAAACAGTCCCACAAATATTTTCAGGGATACAGCTGAACTGTCAAAGTGCATTAGGCATTCAAATAGGTTTTCTTACGGTCTTCATTTACTGCCAGCACTCATAGTGCTCCTGTTTTTATTGTAACAAACCACCACAATCAAAACATGCATATTTGCCCAAAACATTACCCTATAAAAAGAGAAGACAGTCTTCTATTTATAATAAAGCACATTCCATGCAATATTAGTGATTATATGACTATGAAAAGAAATGCTGCTTAAAAAATGTTCCAAGGGGGTGACAGGGTAAATTCCCCATTCTCCATGGGTTCACTGAAAGTGGCTGTCTCTGGCTCTTTTGAGAGGAAGGGGATAGGGAGACAGATATGAGTTTGTAGCACACAGATGCCCCATTCTCGACCTCACAAACAGCACAGGCTCATTTAAGTCTTGGCAAGAGCTTTAACTGTGTTGCTCAGTTTCCCCTCTGGTGACTTAAGTGCTGGAGGAAAGATTCAGGACAACATGAACCCTGTTGGCAACAAGGCCAAAATTTATAATGCAGTAATTCAGACTGTGGTCACTGAATTGTAAGTTATTTTTTCACTTAGCTCCATCTGACTTTGATTGTGTTCCTTGAGGTTGTTTTCTTAACTAGTAGTCATTCTTAGGGTTTTTCCTGTTTTCCATAAATGCTTTGTTTATAATTTCATATTCACGTTTGGCAACATTTTCTTGTGAGAGTTTATAATTTTATTTTTTTTCTTTTATTTTTTATAAAATGCTTAATGGTAAAATTTTATAGAAAGGAAAAAATGCTTGTATGAATTATAATTAAGGAAACATCAAATGCTCTATAATGCAGTATCATTATGATTGGTGAAATTCATTTTGCTGCCTTGGATGTGGTAAAGGCCTTGTAACAAGAACAAGTTTTTGTGCCCAAAATAGTTTTGTATTAACGTCTACACAATAAGTGCTAGGGTGTCACTGAAACAACAAAGTGTCAAGTATTACATTTAAACCAGCCACTAGAGAGTGCAAACCAGTGTAGCTCTGGTGCAGGTCCCAAGACTTGGTAGTTGGTAAAGTTTATGTCTGAAGCTCATCCAGTGTAAAACACTCTTGTCAAATCAGTTAAACAAGTTTGTAAAGTAACACCCTATCGGATTGGTCAAGGCTTGGGTTAACAACAACTGACACTGTTACTACTGTTAGTTGAAGACCACATATAGGGAAATGTGCCAAGAGACAGAGGAAGAAGAGGAAAGTCAAGAGTGTAAGACTGAGGGTGGCAACTTTAAAGATAAGGACAGTGTCAGGTAAATATAGCACACTGGTGGACATGATGCAACGAAGGACGGTAGATATATTATTGTATGTGTACAAGAGCAAGGGCACAGTTTAAGCTGCTTTATCATAATGTGGATAGGAACAGAAATGGAATAGGGGAGGTCCTGAAGGAGGAGTTTGCAAAGAAAGTAGTAAAGGTGAGTGGCAGATAAGGTGATATATCAAGATAGAAATAGAAGGCCTGGTGTTGAATGTTGTTAGTGTTTATGCTCCACAAGTTGGATAAGATGTAGAGGAGAAAAATAAACTCTGGAAGGATTTGGACAAAGTGACAGAGTATTCACTGGGAAGAGAGTAGGGATCAGAACAGATTTGATGGATATTTTGGTAAAGAAAAGAGATTTTGCCAAGAGGATGGAAATAGCTCTAGTCAACACATTTTTCCAATAAATGGAGAAACATACAGGGTGACCAAAAGAGTGGAGGCAGGAGTATACAGGTAGACTACATTCTGTGTAGAAGAGTATACTTGGGGGAGATTGGAGCTGTAAGTTTGTAGCAGGGGAATGTGTAGCCAGGCAGCAATGAATGGCGGTGTATAGGATTATTGTTGTTATGTAGAAAAGGAAAAGAGTAAAGTCAGAGAAGAAGAACAAAAAGTGAAAATTAAGGATATGTGTTGAGTTCAGAGAGGAGCTGCTATGTGTAAAGAAAGAGCTTCCAGATGACTGGGCTACTACAGCAACAGTGATTAGAGTGATAGGAAGGAAGGCACTTGATGTGTCACCTAGACAGAGAAAATAGAGAAACCTAGGGATAGTATGGTCAAGTGCAGGAAGTTACCCAGAGGAGCAGGTTTAACAAACAAGAAATAGGACAGTAAGAGGACCAAAAGAATAGACGGGAATATAAGGAGATACAATGTAGGAAAAAGAGGAAAGTATCAAATACAAATCAGAAGTTGTATGATGAGTTGTACAAGAGGCTGTACACTAAGGAGGGAGAGCAAGGCTCATATTGATAGAGGAATCAGACTGAAAACGTTGTGCATCATTATGCTTGTTAAAGATACTGTATAAATGGTTTATTTCTAACAATTGGGGAGAGTGTGAGTGGAAATTGGAACGTGCTTTTTGAGGAGAAGAGAATGAAAGGGAAAAATAGTAAAACTCATAGAAACTATGGACTAGGAGGTGGGAAGGATTAGTATGTAATTTAAAAGTTTGAAGAAGGGGAAAACAGTTGGACTTGATGATATACCATTAAAGCATGGGTATGTCTAGGACAGATGGCAGTGACATTTCTGACTTGATTATTCAATGGCATTTTTGAGAGTGAGAAAATGCCAGAGGCATGGAGAACTGTTTTGGTGCCTATTTTTTAAGAACAAGGGTGATGAACAGAGTTGTAGCAACTACAAAGGGATTAGATTGATTAACCACACAATGAAGATCTGGGAAAGCTGTGGAAGCTGCTAGACTTAGACAAAAGGTGTTTATTTGTGAGCAGCAGTATCATTGCTTGCCAAAAAAGAGCACCACAGATGCCAATTTTGCTTTGAGGATGCTGACGGAGAAGTACAGAATGTCAGAAAAAACTTTATTGTGCTTTTATGGATTTAAAAATGCATATGACAGGGTGCTGAGGGAGGAGCTGCGGTGTTGTATGAGGAAATTTGGAGTGGTGGAGAAGTATATTAGATTGATACAGGACATGTACAATAGTCCCTCAGTTATCGTGGGGGTTACGTTCTACACACACTCATGATAGGTGAAAAACCGTGAAGTAGGAACACTATATTATTCCAGTATTCATATATTATTTAAAGCTTTACAAAACCCTTCCCACAATCTTGCAATGTTCTAAACTCTTAAACCATCGTAATTTTAACAGCATGAATATGTACTGTACAATAGTTAAAGACTTCCCAGGATGTAGTCCACCACCTCGGCCCGGTCTAGAAGAGAACCGCGCAACCAGAACCAGGTTGAACCCCGCCACGGTCTATTCTTTTCATCCCCCAGGATCCGGGTCACACTGAGTCTGGATTAACTGCAGCCCAGGAATTCACCAGTGAAGATATAACATGAAGGATGAGTTCAGCTTCAGGATTATTTGCCACTTTTCTGCCAGTTCCGTGAGCTTAATAGCATAGATTTGCGTTGCAAAACTTTCCCTCCATTTTGGGAGAAAGCAGCAGCTGGAAGCACTGTTGGCTTCTGAGTAGTATAGTTCTTTTTTGACTGGTGTTACAGTATAGGCTTATTTAAAGAAAACTACAAAATGATGGCGCCTGTCCAAAGTATATATATTTTTTTGTTAACTTTTTATCCCATACCGTCCCAATCATGTGAATAATATTAAAGTTGACAATCACTGAAAAACCGCAAAAGAGTGAGTCTGCAAAAGTCGAACCGCAAAGAAGCTAGGGACTACTATGTGAGTATGCTTTGCCAGGAGCAAGGAGAAGACGGACCCTGAGCTTGAATGAGTTCAGATAACTGTTATGATTAAATCAAATGAGCATAGTTGGATTTATGGTGAACAGGTGTAAGAAGATGAAGTGAGAGAAGTCACTCTGATTGACAGGGAAAGGAACCTAACACACCTAGTGGACAGAAGTTTAAACTTCTATAAACCCACCCCCAAGCTTCATCATATTCATCATCCCTTTTCCTTTTTCTCCCCCCAGAAGTTCTCAGTTACTTACTAAAAATAATAAAATAAAATAAAAAATACCTTTTCATCATCAGCCTACCTTAAAACTAAACATTGTAGCACTACCACCTGCCCTGTCTTAAGAAGAGTTGGTGTCTTTCCCACCTTTCTCATGCACTGTCAAATTTACCATCTCTTGCCTCCAATTGTGATTGTCAGAGTCCACTCCCACAGTCCTTTTAAACACCCCACCTCAACTCTCCACTTTCCTCAGTTTGAAATAAATCAATGCTGGTCGGAGCTCACTTGTAATAAATCAGGCCCTGTCTTAGACTGGAGCCTGCCCAGTCAGTTTGTCACTGCCTGGCCTTCACTTAGGATTAATTAAAGGCCTGATATAAAGCCCAGATGTGCTGGAACAAGGAAGTCCTGAACTCTTTAGCAGTTTTATCTTCAGTGTAAACACACATACGCTTAGATGAGAACAAAGGTTTCAACAAGTCTTTATAATTTTGATGCAGACAAGCTGTACAAAACAGGCATTCTGTTCTATTCATGTCCTCATTTTAAAGTCTCAGTGTAGACTGAAAGTTTGAGTGGGAATACAGAAATAGAGAATTAAAGTTTGTCTGGAGAAGAATAGATGTGTTCAAAGGGTCTCAATGAAAAAGTCCCCTGAAGTCCAAGTTAGTGCAATTAATCTTAACAGACAACGTCATGTCTAGTATCAGGGTCAGTATCATTTTCTTGATACATATGGACAGTTTCTTCATTTATACTACTGCTACTACTACTAATAATAATAATGATAATCCATCATCCATCCATTATCTTTTACCTGCTTCTTTCACTTTGGGTCATGGGGGTCACTGGTGCCCATATCCAGCAGTCACTGTGCGAGGGGCGGGGTACACCCTGGACGGGTCGCAAGTCCATCACAGGGCCACATAGAGACAAACGAGACAAAAAAAATTCACTCTCTCACTCACACCTAGGGACAATTTAGAGTTACTAATCAGTCTAACATTCATGTTTTTGGTCTGTGAGAGGAAAACGGAGTACCCGGAGAAAACCCACGCATGCACGGAGAGAACATGCAAACTCTCCCCAGAAGGCCCCCCCAGACCGGTATTTGAACCAGGGCAACCTGCTCGCTGAGAGGCAGCAGCTCTACCAACTGCGCCACCGTGCTGCCCCAATAATATTAGTAATAATAATAATACTTATTATTATTATTATTATTATGCACCAATAATAATAATAATAATAATTATTATTATTATTATTAACAAGTTTCATTATTCTTCATAACACAATGGGTTGTGACACTAGAATGGGATGTTAACATGCATGTAGATATTTACGAGTGCCTATTTTAAGGCAAGCATAGTTATTTTTCAAGCCTAAACCCATTTATTAATGCTTAGACCTTCACAAATTTTTAACTGCACAAAATAAAGCTACAGTTAAAGTGAATTATATATACTGAAAACATTTGGATTACATCCAATAAAGTTAAGTCAGGTCCACTCGTCTATTTCTTTTTGAAAAAAGAAGCCAAAAAAAAAGAAAAAATAAACCATCCAGAGTTAACTTTGTTGGGGTTTTTACCTGGATTACTGACCATAAACTTTGATATTTGGAATTACACTTTCTTTTCAATTTATACAAAACTATTTTTCCTATTACTATTGTTTAGTCTTCTTAATAAAAAAACAGCTGTGCAATCAACAACATGGAAAGCAGCAGTGATCCATGATAAACTTGGAGTTTGTAACTCCTTTGGTGTGAGTTTTGCTAAATAAGATTATATATTACAGGTTAGTTTCCTATTCATTTGAGTATCCACATTCACAAGAAATAGTAAATTGTTTATTGTGAGTTTACAAAAACTGTAGGTCTTAGCATATATAGTAATTTAAAAAAAACAACTCAGAAATATTAGAATTACAAATATTAACAAAGACTTTGAAAAAATTGTTATTGAGAGAAACATTAAGTCGTTCAGATTGAAACATAAATAAATAAATAAATCCCAGCTGAAATTTAAATCAAGGGCATCATCAAATGCATTAGATCTATCTTCCTATTGTGAAAAGTTTTTTTATTGTGAAAATACAGCACAAATTGTTTGTTACAAATAGTGTTTTCTTCTGGGTTCTGCTTGATATTTTTTTTAAATCTAATTTTTATGTTAGCACTGGAATTGGCTCCAAATCTGATAATTGTGATTTTTCTGACACTTTCTCGTGTATAAATGTGTTTTGGTGGGAGCTGACAAATGGAGCTGTTGCTCTGACCTGTGAGGTCAAGGGTTGCAAGGCATACCTTATTGCATGATGACTGAATGGAGGATTACACGAGTAAGATATCACTCTGTTTTCTGGTCATGGCTGAACAAGGTCAACCCTCAGTGGCCCTGGGATCCTGAGCTGGGAGGAAAGTGGGAGGGCAAGGGTGGGTTGGTGGTGGTGGTGGGGGGTATGGGGTTAGAAAGGGTATCATAAGGGCATGGGGGACTACATAAGGCTGATTCCCGATAGCCTCAGAGGTATCTGCCCTTCTCATTTTACAGCAAATGCACATTTTTAGGAAATTAGACGTTTGCGCTTACTTTTTTCACATTAGCTCTTTTTAAACACAGCCTTTTTATTTTATTTCCTTTTTTTAATTTATTTACTTAACTAAAGCACATAATATTGTTTTGAAAATATTGAGATTTGTTGTCTGATGAGAAAAAAAAAATCAATGAATGGGCTAAAATATATGTTGTCTGTTGAGTTATTTTCCGTAGCTGACTGGCGTGCTTGCAAAAGCTTCACCATGCACAATAAAAAAGACAGCAGAGCTAATCTATTTGTCTTGGATATGGGATGTCTGCACCCATAACACATTTATAGTTAAACATTCAGGACATATAAATGACTATCACCCCACTTTATATCCTCACTTGTAGAGAGAGGCTTGTCTGTGTATAGGGCCCATGCAGACAGAGATCATGGCTTAAACAGACTGAGGCCATCTTTTTGTGTCAGGTATGATATAGTCACTTGGTGCATAATGGGCCTGGAAAAAGAGGTAAACATGTCCTCATTTCTGTGAATACCATTACATAGAGAAGTTGATTTGCAAGTTTGGGTAAGCTAAAAGAAAAGCTGGAACAGAACATTACAGATACGCACTGAAACTTTAAACACCAAGGCCATAGAGTTCACCGAAGAAACACTTTGCTGTGACAAAAAAACAAGCAATGGGTCCTTTAAATGGTAACCTTACCATTAACACGTTTCAGAGTATTATCAGATAATCGACAAATAACTCAGTAAGTGTTCTCACTCAAGCCTTAAGATCCAATCAACACCTTGAATGAATGTAACTTGGTAACCAGGTGTTAAAGCAGGAAGAAAAATAAACCCAGAGAGGTAATTGCTGATATGTTCCTAATGTGCCCCCTCACCCTTACCTCCCCTGCCCTGTCCCTCCTGCTGATAGGCCACCCCTGATGGCTGTCACACCTGGTGTTGAAGACGGTAGGGTGTATTTTATCTGCTCAGGGCCCATTGGGGGGCTATTCGTCTTCCTCCAGTCTAGTGCTGGGAGGTCAGGGACAATCCCTCTGTTTATCCCACTGTCCGTCAACACGGCACACATCCGTGGAGTTTCTTCTGCATCTCGCTTGCGAGGGAAAGTGAGGCACACTTGCACTGCTGGGACTGGAATGCTTTTGCATGGTCATTAAAGAGCTTCACACTGAATTTAATTAATTTTATGTCACTAACATAACCTTTAAAAAAGTTTCAACGCAGATCTAAATGTTTAATTTAAAAAACTATTTTACATTTTGGATTTTAGTTTTTGACAGTGTAGCACCTTTCATCCAAAATACGTCTTTGTTAAGAGCTGGCAGAGACTTTTGGTCTAGCTGCCTTCTGCTGAAGGCTCTACCAAAGTAAATTCCAATACAAAGCCAAGGTAAACTTTAACTCAAAATTGATTGCTTGATGTAAACAAACCTTCATATATTTGTGTTTTCTCTTTACAAATACTTTTAAAAGTGTTAGCTTGGCATTGTTTAGATGTGAAGTGCGCCCAGTGGCCAGTAAAGCACTGTTTATCTACTCTGTATTGCACTACTGCTTCTGCCTGCACACGTGTGTCTGGGATTCTGGGATAGATCCCCTGGGCCACTGGACCACACATGTGGAGAATGTGAACTTAGTATTCAAACTAGTTCCCTGATGACATAAAGGACAAGAAACAAATTTCAGTAAGCTGCAACTAAAAATACTCGAAATGAATGCTTTTCACACAAACACTCATCAAATGTAGCAGAAATTTGGATACACAACTTTAAAAAAAATGTTGCTTAATAGTACAATAGGTACTTTTTTGGCCATTTGCAATTGTATTACACACAGATGAGGTAATGTCTTGTTTTAGCAGTTTTCAGCTGCATATCGAGTTATCTCCAGCCACATATTTCTCTCCCAGTGAGCCATGTGCATTCATGCGATACAAATCTACCAAGTACAGGCTTCAGTGGACATTAATTAAACAACATTTTATTTCTTTTGTTTTCAGGAGGAACAAGAAGGTTTTTTTTTGTTTGTTTGTTTGCAAGCTCAAAGTGGAGCAAGAGAGACTAAAGCAAGAGGACAAAAGAAAACGAGCAAAATGGTGAAGGGAGGAGTGTGTGAGAGAGTAGATGCTGAAATTTGACTCACAAGCTTGCACTCTTGCCTCTCTCTCTGGGACTCCTCTACTTGGCTTCGACTTAATTGCATCCCCGATATAAACAAGGGGGTTAGTGTGAGAGCAGACCAGCAGCTGAGGGGCTCAAGCAGAGGACCAGACTGGGGATTGAGTTCAGAGGGGAAGGACTTAACACAAAAATCGATATAAATATGCACGAGAGTGATGAGGAGAGAGACATGAACACAGGATTAAAGATATAAGAAGAAACGATAGCGCCTTAATTCGACAGAGATGACAAAATTAGAAGTCATGGCAAACGTTTGCTGGCTCTACCATTTCACATCTCCACGTATTTTGTGTCAAAGCCACCTCATCTGGTGTATCAAGTGGTAACGCCAGAACCAGGGCATCAGACAGTAGCCCTTCTGGCTCCAGCACAGTCAGTGCTGTTCCTCTGAACATCTCTTTCACAGATACTCCCTACTGATCGATTAGTTCCAGTGTTCAGTGAAGAGACAGCAGAGGATTGAATTCCATTATATAAGTGATCCCTGCTCAAAGTCTTAAGCCTACTACTGGTCGTAGGCTGATTCTGATGAGGTGCACCTCTGGATGACGCTGCTAAACTAACACAATAACTGACTCTATGGCCGCATACGGTGTGTTTTACAATAGCTGATCCAGATGTTTGTGGTTCATAATTGCATTGGTTTGTGCGCCAAAATAATGCACTGAAAAACAAATAAAGCATGTTTTAACAACAAAAAATGCCTAACAGCCTACAAATACATTCAACACTTGTATTTATTATTATACATAAAGTTGCAGATTTTAGTTGCTACAAGCTTCCATCAAATCAAAAGTTTACAAACAAAGTGCATTTGTATATTAGCTCTTTTTTTTTAAATTGAAAGTTAAAACACATTTGTTAATTTTATTGAAGACGACCGGTAAGTGGAGTAAATCATATGCACTTTCTGAAAGTACATTGCAATAATGGGGGGTGAGTTGAATGTATGTGGGGATCAGGCCAACATTGACACACATCTAAATCAATAAATGCCAAACTGGGTTGTTTGCATGAAGTGAAATTAGCTGTGTGTGGCTGTCTAACTAACAACACTGTTGTTGCTCAAGATGATTCCTCTACAAACTGTTTAAACACGTTGAGTCTCCTTGGTTAAGTCTGTTTAAATTACCAAAGGAGAGCAGCAACATCTTCATAAAGTCATCTTTTTTTTTTTTACAAATATTATACAGTTGTGTCTAAAGAGCTTCAGATTATCCGTCGTGTGTGTTAAGACTCCTTGTGGGCAATGTCAGCCAATCTAATATCAAAATAAACATTTTGTGTGGGATAAAGTAAAAAAAAATATATATAAAAAAAATGAAACAGAAAATTTGCTCTAATATAAATTCAGTGCCATGACAGTGTCAGCCAGAGCGATTATCCATGACTGATCCTATGTAACTGTCTGATGAACTCTATATTTTCCTACCCATGCATGTACCGTGTGGGATATAAAATTTCCCAGGAAATTAGTATTTGACGTGGCATACCATTTAGACCATGTTGTCATTTAAATTGGGACAAATTGCCTTGGGTTACTGCCAAAATGCAAAATACCCCATTTTTGCCACAATTATATACACACCAATCATTGACAAGGTCAAGGAAGCCTCAGCACCATTGACAACTAAATGGTGGTGAATGTTGTCTTCCATGATTTGTCTATTGAATAAAACGGCAAATGTGTGTGTTCTTTGTTTAAGTTATGTCCTACAGGGATGGTGATTTTGATAAGCGTGTCCAACTCTTCTGATGTCATACTGAAAGCATGGTTTATAACGCCGATCAGGATGTGATCAGCAATTTTACTTTTGTGTGAGAGAGACCTCCTAATACTACTTATTTGTTGTAAATTTAAAAAGTCACCTTTTTTCCCACCAGGTGAACTACACACCACCCTTTCTATAATTACAATATGCTCTCCTGTATCTTTAGTTTGTACATGTGCCCTAGTGTATATTTATCAAAAAAAGTACTAAAAAATAGGAATACAGTAGTCCCTTGCTACTTTGCTGTTCGTTTATCACAGATTCACTCTATCACGGTTTTTCAAAATAAGACTGGACATGACACACAATTAGCGAACTGATGCATGAGCCACATGATCAGCTTGAAATTTTTATTTAAAATAAATTATTTTAAATTATTTAGCACATGCTGCACATTTGTGCAGCCCAGAGCAGCAGAAAAAGCTTCCTCCTGCAGCTTTGTGCAACCCTTACTGCTGCAGGATAAACTTCCTGCTGCAGCTGATCAGCTGTTCACTGTGCATAGCGGAGAAGTGGGCGTGGCCAAGAGCGCTTGCAGGTGGCAAAGAGCAGAGGAGGCAGGGAGCTGAAATCATGACATTCTGTGCTCTTTTAGAGCATTTAGAGTTTAGAAATATTGTTTAGAATATTGCAAGAGTGTGGGAAAAGCTTAAAACGCCTTGATATATATCTATATAAATAATAAAATGAACTACTGCTTACTACTTGTACTACTATTCCTACTTTGCGGTTTTTCACTTATCGCGGGTCTTCAGGGAACGGATCCCCCACTATAAACGAGAGACTACTGTATTCAAGTAGCCTGTTTTCAAACTGTTGCAAACTTGCAGTACAAGCTTTTAATTAACTTAAATCAAAATGAGACAGTATTGTGGGTACAGTGTTGATACAAATGTATATCAGCCACATCAGTTGTACTAATCTAAACAAACAAGGTAACAAAAAATATGAAATTATGTTTTTTTTTTTTTTTTTACTTTGTAAAGAATTGTCAAAAATAACTGCTTTACTTTCCTCTTAATCTTACAGCTTTTTAAAACATCAGTATGTGGTCATTTAGACCAGCTGAGTTTGTTCAGTACATACTTTGGAAACGTTTAATTCTCAATCAGATCATGAACTTGGAGCCATCAATGATTTACCCAGAATTACTCTCAGGTATTTTCAGTTGGACACTGAGCAAGCAGCTACTCATTAGTTATCATGTTCAGACAGTAGCATAAAATCACACCATTAAAAGGAAGCTAAATATTGACAGAGGGTTTAAGCTCGCTAACAGGAAGTCAAAATTTAACATGTTAGCTGTATTTTTTTTTGTTTTGTACTTCACCGTATTTTTAAAACATTAAGCAAGTCTGCTATTTTCCATTCATTACAGTATAACGATTGCTGTTGACGACCTTCTGTCACTTTGTTTTCCTGCGATTCTCCAGTTAGGTTCTCAGTAAAATGCACGTGTTCCAACTAAAATTCATCATTCATGTGCCACTTTATAGCTTATTTATGCAGGAGTTCAAATCTGCCTACTATGACTCAGTCACATACAAAATCCCCACCCCCCAAAAAAATAAAAAAACCAAGCACCCTTGAAGCAGAGGAGACCTTCACATAGTGAAGGCTGAATGGTTGAACTTTACCACTACAGCGTTTGCAGAGCTGAATGATTTGTCAAAATTTCTCTCTTGATAATAATTTACCCAGCCAACTTGGCCAGTTAAAATGTTAAACACTTATGGAACTAATTTGTTTTTTTCTTAGTCACAACTCTTTTTCTTGAAGGTGCAAGTAGTGGAAGGTTGCTTGACGACAGGAATGTTTGGACATTTTCAACCATCACTAATAATATTACAGTGACCTGGCAATGCAGAGAAGTCATAAATACTGAATTCAACTTTTGAATCCATCGTTTGTCACTGAAAAAATAAATTAAATTCATCAAATCCTGCATATAGAAGGGAAACATTTTCACAAAAAAATAATTAGCCTTTGGAACATTTTGCTGCTATGATTGTGACCACCTAGTTTGTGTGTCAGTGAATTAAACTTCACTGGAAACTTGTGGGAAAAGTGAGCGCACTGTCCCATCAGAAGCCAAAAGCGAGTGTTTGTTTTGACTTGGAGTTCTCCTTGCACTTGGACTGACCCAAACTGACTTAGCACATTGGATCATAACTACTACTTTTGCTCATTTCCATTTTGTTTATCGCTTTATTTAAGACTCTGAAGCCTGTTTAGGATTTTCATATTCTCCATTAATTACTTTGGCAAAAGTATTCGCTGTATATTCACTTACAAGTAGATTTATTTCTCTAAGTTAGAGAGAAAAATGTAATAAAATATGTATTTGGGTACAATATAAGCTAAATACAGGCACCTCAAATCAGAATGGGTACTCTTTAAATGTAATGAATTGTTAAAAACACTAACAGAACAATGTAATAAGAAGCTATTTTACACTATGGGTTTTGATACAATTAAATTAAATTCAGCTTATTTATATAGCTCCAAGTCACAATAGAAGTCACCTCAGGACACTGAACATAAACATTTATATATAAAAATAATAAGTTTACAAAAATAGTCATTAAAAAATGTAATTTAACACTATTTATCTGAGGTGCAGACTACTTGGAATTTAACTCCAACACAGAACTCTCATCTTGAGCAAGCGTGAAGGCGACAGTGGAAAGGTAAAACTCCCTCATGACGAAGAAACCTTTAGCAGAACCAGGCTCAGGACAAGTGGACATCTGCTTTGACTGGCTGGGTTTAGTAGGAACAATAATGAGGAACAGATACACAATGGCAGGTCAAGAATCACATGTTAAGATAGAAATAGTATCAAATGAAAACTATTCAACTGTAAAAATTAGTTTAAGGAAATGAGGTCAATTTGTACTCCAGTAGTCTAAACCTATAGCAGAATAACAATCGAACCCTAACTATAGGATTTATCGAAAAGGAAAGTCTTAAGGCCAGTTTTGAAACTGGAGAATGTGTCATCCCTATACGGACAGAAACTGGAAGTCGGTTCCACAAGAGGAGCCTGATAACAGAAAGATCTTCCTCCCATTCTGCTTTTGGAAACTCTAGGGACCGCGAGTAAGCCTGCACTCTGAGAGCAAAGTGCTCTGTTAGGAAAATATGGACCAATAAGATCTTGAATATAAGATGGAGCTAGGCTGTTGAGAGCTTTGTAGGTTTGTAGGTTTACTTTATCTTTTGAGAGATACTTTGCAATATAACCCTTCATAAGGCAAAAAAGTTGGCACAGAAACAAACACAAAAGTTACTTTTAAGAAATAATTATACTGCATGCAATTCAAAAAACTCCATAATATTGTGAAAGGTATTATATAATTTTCAACCACACAGACAGCAGAGTCTCCACTTCAGATCTGTTTGCCTGTGATTCCCATATGGTCTCGGTTGTATGTGCACCCTGCCGGGCTAATCTGTACACCTTCAGATTTTCCACCCACAACAAACTGGGAGCCAAGAATCTTCACCCTGAGTACCTCATGAGTGAACCACTTTGTACTCCAGGCCCAAAATAGCATACAGCTCCCAGTTATGGAGGAAGGAGCAAACACAGGTGTGGGATCCCTCCCTCAACCACCACCAGTGTCCCTGCCCCAGAATAAAGACACTCTTGTCCCAAATAGCCTGACTTAGGAAGGCTAGAGCCACGCCAGGCTTTGAACTGCAGAGAGCACTCAGTTTGTTTGGTGATGGAGGTAAAATGGACCTTTTAGAGGTGTGGAAATGAATCAGCCCACATCAATCATGTATTTCCACTTTTGAATTATTCAGCAGTCACTGTTTGCCTGCTAACTCTTAAGACTGAGTCACTGATAGTGTATAAAGTTGTGTGGTGTGTTAATCAATATGAACGTTGATGCAGGAAACTTACGTAAAGACCGAAGGTATTGTGGTTTTAAAAGTAAGACAGCTTGTTGTTTATGCAAAAATACCATTTAGGTATTTTACAAACCAAAATCTCACCCCCCAGCTAAAACAAATCACATTTTCCTTGTGTAATTCTACCTTGCCATGGTTATAGTAAAGGAAGGAGTGTATGGAGGTGTTTGGGGTCGACAAAGAGCAGAACTTAGTGGTGTCTGCCACAAACAATGAGCGCTCTGTTTAACCGGCTGCGATTCTGTTAGCGTGGATCAGGTGGCCCCGTTTACTTCCAGGTTTTGGGCCTCTCCCCTGTTGCTCTCCTTTTCTCTTCTCTGCAAGATTTTTTTTTGGCAAAGCAGATCAGTCTTGTAGAGGTTGGCCAGGATTGCTCAACAATAAAGCGCCAAAAAAATAAAATAAAAAAATTGCTTGATGTGAAAATTATAAACATTTGTAAAAATGGCAAAGTTTGACGAAGAAAAGTATTCTGGTCACTAACCCATTTACGCAGTCTGCACATCTTATGTCAAAGAAATAATTGATATCATAGAAAATTTTTTTAAAAGGTAGCAGCACTATTATTTCTACTATGTCATCAGCTGCACTTGATAAATGCCACTAAAAATAAAATGGCAATTGTTTGTTACATATTATGACTGTATTCAATATCAGCTGAGATTTATCTGTAAATGCAAAACAATAAAAATAAATAAAAAAAATCATAAAGTTTGGGGTTTCCTGCTTTGGCCACAAATGAGTAAGTATTGCATTAATTATTTAATTCACTTTTCATGAGTGAAAGACAACGCCCCTCACCAAAATCTGTTTTTACAGAAAAACTAACGACAGTAGAATCTGTATCTGAGACCCTGAGTGCAGCGTGCATTCAGAGGATCTGTGCACTGGTGTGTGGCCCACACAGGAAATTAAGAAACCTCTGCAGATTTAAGCAAAATTGTGTCTGAATTAACTTGGAACGCCGGATTTAAACAAAAGTGAAACAGGGTTCAACATGAGCTCTTTCCAGGCATGTGTGGTCAGTAGTAACTTTCAGGTAATTTTGGACCTTATCTTGATAAAATGAGTAAACGACAATTAAATGAAGTTGCTTTTTATTTAGTTTTCAGGAAAGATAAATATAAAATTCTACTTGCATGCAAAGGAGAACAAGTTAAAGATAAAATGCCATAAGCTCCTGTTATTTATGTGTGACAGACAGCTAACAACCAGGATCAAACGTCTAAGCACCCCCCACACACTTAATAACCTTGTTAGGTCATGAGGGTGTGTGGCCAATAAGAGACCCAAGAGAAACAAGACTTATTTATTTTAGGGAGTTATACTAGAGACAGAATAATGATAAAAGGTTTTACGCTAATCACTGAGTTCTCAAGTCTGCAGTGCTGTTCACAGCAAATACAGTGCACAGCAGCTAGGGAGCGTCCATCCTCTGCGGGTATACATTTACACAGATGGTTCTTGTATCGCTGGATTAGAGCGCATATTTCCTCAATAAGTGAAAAAAACAAGAGCTTTACTGAATTTATTATGTCTTAATTGATGAGACCTACATCGATGTATATTTGTATGCGAACAAATCTTGTTTATTCTTTGTTAGTAACATCTTTTAATCATTGTTTTCAGTGTGGCTTACAAGGAGTCAGCTATTTAGAAAGGAAATACACCAGGTGGACTGTTTCCATATTCAGCCATCAAACAGTTTCTACTTAATCAGATTTTTTGTTAATCAAAGTACTTAAAGTTGTCCGAAAAGTGATTGAGAAAATTACAAACAATAACAACATTAATATCAATGATATAATAATAACAACACAATTATTTGGAATAAAGTATTTTTGTTATTTTTGTGCTTAAAAAGCAACAAATTAAAGTAAAAATTGAAACGCAATAAATTTAGATTAAATCGATATATGCTCTATCTAAATTATTTTGTTGTTAGTAAATCAATGTTGTTTGTTCTTAGTTTTATTTGTTTTTAATTATGTTTTATCTTCTATTGCAGGATTAATTATTGTTTTCTTGTTGTTATTTTTGTTGTAGCTCATTTTTATCATCATTTAGGTCTTTTTATATTACATATTTTACCTGCTAAACTCATGTTTCCTTTCAAAGCATTAAAACGAAGTTAGCAAAAGAGATTGTTTTCTCAGTTAACACCAATGAATTGGGGCCTAATTAGCTAATTATCCACTTTGCTGGGATATAAGGTTCCTCAAAAATAAATAAGAAATCCCACAAAATAGTTTGCTGTAAAACAACAACAAAAAATAAATCCTGAAAGTTGGAATTCAAAACATCACTTTTTTTTCTGTTAAATTGACAAACAGACATAAATCTGCTGATCTGTGACAATGATAAATTAAAAGTAAAACACATCCAAGCAACACATATGTAAGCAAATCCGAAAATACCAGAAAGGAGTAAAGTAAAATGTATACAAGTCATTCTTAGATGTGGCAGTGTGTTAACAGCGGTGGTGTAGCAACTCGGACTCCCTGTGCCCTCCAAGGTGAGCTCTGTCTCCAGCAGGCAGAGGGGGACCATGGGAAAGCTCACATGCCGATTAATCACAGCTAATGAGCTGGAACACTGTCGCCCGAGCTGCCGTCCATGACCAGCTAACCTCACACACGCATGCATGTATACACGCACACACACACAAATATATATATATATATATATTATATGGGACTTATGTTGCTTGGTGGTCATTTATTCATTCAACCTTTATTTAGACAGGTTAATCCCATTGAGCCTCGAGGACAACAACATAGGCAGTCATAAAATAGGCACAGGCATACAAATTTAAGTTTCTCCATTTTTTTATTATTATTATTTTTTCAACAAATCAAAACAATCAAAACAAAATAGCAACCAAAAGGACAATCAAGAGGAATAGTAACAAAAAACAGCTAGATTATAAGGCGATTTAGAAAACTAAAAACAGGAACATGCCTGCATTTGTCAGTGTCACAGTTTTGTAATCCTGAGGTTGCAGGTTCGAGCCCAGGCTGCATCAGGAAGGGCATCCAGTATAAAACAATTGTCAAATCTTTCATGTGAGTTTCCACACTGTAGCGTCCCCTGAAGAAGCGAGCAGCCGAAAGAAACCTCCCTTTTCCACCTTGCATATACCTGTATATGTTGAACACCTGAAAGGCAGAATAACAAACTGAATTTTATTTGAAATATTTATATTTCTTTTTTTTTTTTTTTTTATGTTAAAGGGTAGGTTGTTTTTTTTATTGCTAATGGAAGTGTTGCCTTTGTTCTACTCAGTTAAATTACATTGACATATTCCAATATAATGGGAAACAAACTTTATTTGTGAATGTGAAATTTAATTACATTTGTCGAAAAAGAAAACTTGAAAAATAAATTTATAAGCTACAAGTAAAAACAAAACAGTTAAACAAATAAATAAACAAACAAAAAAAATAACGTATCTGCCAAATTTCTTTCTCCAACAATGTTAACAAAATTGCAAGCTGACAACCGTTTCTTCGCTCTTCTTGGCACTGAAACGACCCTCACAACCATTGGGTTGTAATGAACAAAGTTTAAACAAACACAAAAGCAGAGTGATGAATGAAAGAAGGAGGAAAGGAGAAATAAGTGAAGTCATGTAGAAAGTGGCGAATGACAAACCCGATATCTATAAATATACAGCAAGCATATTTTGAGGATGTAAAGCATGCTGTGCTAAAACGAACAGATGACTCTATCATGTTTGTCGAGACTAAATTTGTCCACAATGCACTTTTTCTTTTCCATTCTTTACTATTCTTTGTTGAATATATATTTAAGAAGTAATCTGAACAGTGTAGCTGCATGCATAAGAAAAAAACTATCTTCTCTTTTACGATAATGCAGCTGTTGTCATTTTATGTTACGTACAGCCAACTGTACAAAATGTGGTTTATCGACCTCCTTCTGGCTACTGAAGAAGCTGCAGCTGTGGGGATTTCACTGTAACAGTAATCCTTGTGGCACATATATCTTAAGTGACCCACATGAGCACACATTTATGGCATGGTTCTTGGAGTCGCTTGTCTTTAGGATAGTCTCTTTTGTAGCAGACCCTGTCCTTGTACACTGGCAGGTGATGTAACTGAGAAACTGTGGACTGTCATTGCAGTTCTTGTCATGTGAAAGATATGATCTATTTGTTGTGAGATTAGTGTCTCTGTAAATGAAAAGCAAGATGTTTTAGATGTGCACATGTCACACAGAGCTATAAATCATCATGGCCAACCTTTGTGTCAATGAAGACACAAGCTATAGGAGGAGATATCAAGTCACAAAAACAATGATCACCTCATGGGGATTGAATGTTTAGATGGAAAGCCTATGTTCAAACGTCAAAACAAGAATGTGTGCCTTCAGATGAACTCATGCACTTGCCGCTTCATTCTAACTGACTGTAGTTTATAAAGCAAAGAATGTAAACCTGAGATCGGTCAGAAATTTGTGGTGTGTGTGTTTGTGTCATCCGAATAAAAGAAGGTTTAGCCAAATCCCCAATCTATTTATGGCACATATCCAGCATCAAGGCATCTACACAAAAGGTCATCTTCATACTTCATATTGCCAAAATGGTATGGTTTAATCTGTGAAAATTTAGTCATGTTGATGACCAAATTATTGCAAAATTAATAACTCAGTCACTAATGATTTTAGTAAAAACATCTTTTACATATACTATGTCTTGCATATTAGTAATTCTCAGGTTATCTCATACTGTTCATTCAGTGTATGAGGGTGGAGCGGCCTCCTCGGTGTGTTTCTAATATCTTCCCAAAAATCCCCAGCGGGTAGGATCATCTTGGGTGTTCCAGAGTGGACTTTGGTGTTATTGTATTTGATGGCTTTGCAGCACAGAAAGCATGTAGAAGAGGGAAAAAATGAGAGAATGGGAGAGCTGTGTGATTCGTAGCTGAGTGCAGAGTATAAGCTTGACCTGAGGGGGGGAAGCAGCCTCTGGCTTGGGGTAGGAACTAAAAGTTGCCCTTTTCTCTTTCTCTTTTTTGGTGGGGAGGAGGAATGAAGGTAATGAAGCCTAAGTGAGCCTGGTGTCTGGTAATGTAATATACACAAAGCCCTTGTCAGGTCTGGATCCAATAATGTGTCATTTACCACGTCTGGAACAGATTGGCCCAGATGATCAGAATGAACCTTTGCCCGGGTGAGGAGTACAGCGTCCCTTGGCCCCGAGGCCTTACAAGCCGACCCTCGCCTCACCCAGATTCCCTTGCACCATTCATACACCTCTCCTTCCTTTGTAAATGCTACTGCTTGCTTCTGTTTACTTTGGGCAACAATGTCTTTGTGCCAGATGCATTGATGTTTATTTTCCCAGAAGAGAACATGTTCCTCCTATATTTGTTTTTAACATTAGTTGACCTGAAGGAACATGCACAAAAGTATTAATGCTATCTAAAAGAACCTCTATCAACAGCTGCTTGTTTAGCTCACCAAATCACACTTTAATTATATTATTAAATAAATATAAACCTTGTCCATAAAAAGGAAGTACACATAAAATTGATGAAAACAAAGTAAAGGTCTGTTACACATCTTCCCAATGATTGATATTTTATTGTTGTTAGACGAAAAGATCATGAAAATACATTAACAGCACAAACTTGGCTTTGTGGTATCCTGGTAAAAGATAAAAATTGAAGTTCAGTAATGAGACAAAAATGGTTGATCATATGGCCAAAGTACTAAGTAAGTGCTAAGTAATTGTTTGCAAATATTTTGGTTTTTAACAAACAACTAGTTCCATATTAGTACCAGATCTTTGATGAGAACTAAACAACTTACATACAATTTTTGGGCCAGAAAAGCTATGGCAACAACTTTGTGATCATCACTGGAACATAAACAGGTTTTACAATGCACAAACAAAGTTTTAATAATCTTTACAACTGTTTAATGTTAATTCTTTTTCTCAGGATATTACAAAATTCCAGCTTGTGGTTGCCAGCAACAATATCAAACACTGCTTTATAGGAATGTTTAAGCAACTGGTCATATGGACTAAATAAAGCTAGCAAAAGGGAACATTAAAAGTTAATTCTCTATAAATTATAACTCTAAATTGTCCGTAGGTGTGAGTGAGAGAGTGAATGGTTGTTTGTCTCATTTGTCTTTATGTCTCCCTGTGACGGACTTGCGACCTGTCCAGGGTGTACCCCACCTCTTGCATAGTGACTGCTGGATATGGGCATCAGTGACCCTCGCAACCCAAAAAGGAAAAAAACAGTAAAGATAATGGATGGATGTATTATGTTCTCTCTCAGGAGTGTTACTTGGCACTGAAATATTAAAAACAAAACATTAAGAATAAACTGTAATAAACAAAACAATTTGGACGATAGCTAGCAAGTGTTGATCAATTTGATGTTAAGTGGTTTGAGTTGATAAGTCTTCCTACCATCCGAAAAAGCATGCTGCAAAAATATACTTTTTAGCTAGTTACAATATAAATAAAATTATTTCAAAAAGACACTTTTCATTAATATTACCTTATCCTACGTCAAATGGAAGATTTGGCAATTGTTTTTTGCAAGATGCCTTTCCTAACACAACTTGTGCTTGAACCTGCAACCTCAGGATTACAAGAGTGCGGCACTGATCATCATGCTACTGCAGCCCCCGACATGTCTTGTTATTTAAACACTTACATTTGTTAATTTAACTTCCATCTTACTGGAGCAACGTGACCATAATAGAATTTTGGGAAAGCCACTAATATGTCCTGATGCATGCTCAATAATCCAGGTAGAAAAATCCAAAAAAGTTAAGTCTGGTCTTCTGGATGGGTTCACAAAACAAAAACAAAAAAATTGTAGAAACATATCATCTTTCATCCAAAAGACTTCTTCTGTCTGAGGAGCTGTATTAAGCTCTTTTGAATAGGTTGCAGCAATTGAAGGCTGACTCTCATAAGTCACTTTTTCTTCTGGTTATGTCAGGTGTACCCCAAGGCTCCATTCTTGGTCCAATGCTTCTCCATATTTATAAATGCTATGTCATATTTTGTTAGTGAGGCCTCAATCCATTTATATTCCGATGACATTATTCTATATGCTTTTGGTTCTACTCTGGATGAGGTTGTGAAGTCCCTTGCATTTGGTTTTCTTGAAATCCAGCAGGCCTTTTCTGCCTTAAATTTTTCCTTAAATACCAAGAAAACTACATTCACGTGGTTCTGTCATGGAGGAAGAACCATACCCTCCTCGATGGGCTTCACAACTGTAAATGGTGACACTATCGAAGAAGTAACAATTTAAAAATATTTGGGAGTTAGGATGGATGGTGCTCTGTCCTTCTCACATCAGGTTAATGTTTTGCAATCTAAGGTTAAAGCGAGACTTGGTTATCTATATTATAATCAATATTTTTTATATTGGCTGCAAAATGCACCATTGTTGAAAAAAAATGTTTTCCCTCTTTTGGATTATGCAGACATAATTTACAGACATGCTTGTAAGAATCAGAGTAAGAATCAGAATAAGCAGTGTTGCTGCTGATCTGTTTCAATGTTGATGTGTTCATGCGTGCACAT
>NC_056506.1:29265876-29294832 GCF_014905685.2 Nematolebias whitei
TACTACTTGTACTACTTTGTGGTTTTTCACTTATGTCGGGACTTCAGGGTACAGATACCCTGAGATTAACGAGGGACTGCTGTACACCTTTATGAAGTATCTCAAGCTTTTCAGCACAAAAACAAACTTGGTTGTTTTCTATAGAAATGTTTTAATATTTATTTTGGGGAAGTGGTGGCACAGAGGCTAGAGAAGATGGGCCTGTGATCGGAAAGTCACAGGTTCAACTCCCGGTACCATCAACATCAAAATGTGGGTGGAAAAGGTGAAACACCTGCCTCCACCCTCATTTGCCCCACTCTGGGCCCCTGAGCAAGGCCCTTAACCTCCACCATTTGTTCCCAAAAACAGGTCTCTCTTGAAAATGAGTTCTCGTGACGCAATGAGACGACCTGTATAAATAAAGAGTAAATGAAAAAAAATCATTTTATATGTTTTTAGATTTTTAGCTGTTGAACATGTACAGTAAATACAGTAGTCCCTCACTACTTCACCGTGAAGTTTGAACGGACTTGTTATTTTGTGGTATTTCAAAGTAGGAGTGGACATGATGCACAACTGGCTGATTGATGGATGAGCGGCATGATTGTTTATTTAAAATAAATTATTTTAAATGATTTAGTACCTGTGTGCAGCCCACAGGTGCAGGGCGAAGCTCCCTCCTGCTGTGTCATGATCTCCTCTCTCTGCTACCCCCATATTACTGCTTCGTGTTGAAGCAGCTGTGTGAGGATTAACCTTTTGCTGTCCAGCTGCACCGGTCGACTTTTGTCTTCCAACTTAAAATTCAAAGTATGTCCCATCATAAAATCATCATAATCACAAAGTAGAAAAGTGTTAAAAGTTATTTTTAATTATTTTAGAACTTTTATTTTCGGTTGTTACAGTGTAATTGATCAACAAGTATTTCTACTCTGTGCTGCTGCTGCGTGAAGGATTCATCCTTTGTTGTCCTGCTGATTGTTTATTTAAATTGTTACATTATTTAAATTTAAATTGTTTATTTAAACAGAAGGAGGGAGATTGGGAGCAGGTGATGAGTGTGATTGTAGCAGAGAAGTGAACTGGCAGAGAGCTGAGATCATGACATTCTGTGCTCTTTTAGAGCATTTAGAGTTTAGAAACATTGTTTAGAATATTGCAAGAGTGTAGACAGGGTTTATAAAGCCTTTATATATATATAATAAAATAAACTACTACTTACTACTATTTTGTAGTAGTACTAATGTACTACTACTACAGAGGGACTACTGTAAGTTGGAAAATATGAAGTGACTTTGGTAATGCACTAAACCTGCAATCCTTGAAGTGTCCAGCAGGAGCAAAGTCAGTCAAGAGCTTGCAATAAATGAATACAGTGAACCCTCGTTTTTCAAGGGGGTTACGTTCCAAAAAGAACCTGTGATGGGCAAAATCCGTGAAGTAGTAACCTTTATTTTTTTTTACAATTATTATACAATGAGATACTCCATAATACATTCAAACCAAAGAACAAAACCTTTTTGCAGGCCCAAGCATTTGTTTAACAAATAAAAGTACTGTATAAACGTTTTTTTTTACAAATAACTACTGTACTGGAGAGACTGTTTAGCCAATCAGAATGCAGAACACAATGCACGATGCAAATCCGTGAAGCAGCGAGACCGTGAAAGGTGAACCGCGTTATAGCGAGGGTTCACTGTATATAAATAAACATTGAGAAGACAGTATGAGTTTTAGAAAGAATAAAGAACTAGAACATAAAATGCTGCTGCAGATATAAACTCGTTTTCTTAAGATAATACTGGAACAGTGCAAAAATCAGAGTCAGAGTTTCTTTATTGTCATTCGCACTATACATGTGATACGTGTGGTGAAATGCAATTTTGTACACAGGGTCCCAGTTACATCCCACAATAAAATGTAAAAGCAAAAAACAATAATAAGATCTAAACATCAACTAAATATGCACTTAGCACTAATAGCATAAAAACAATACGCCGAACAGCAGCAGGAACATGAGTCTATGTGAGCAGATGTACGAATGAACACAGCAACATGAAACAGATCAGCAGCAACATGATGTGATTTTTCACAGTGATTATTCTGGTTAGAGATTCATGCGAGTAACAGCTTCAGGGTGGAAGCTGTTCCTCAGTCTAGTGGTTCTACACTTAGAGCTCCTCAACCTCCTTCCTGAGGAGAGCGGGGCAAAAAGTGTGTGTGCTGGATGAGTGGGGTCCTTCAAGATGCAGCTGACTCTCTTCCTGCATCTTGAGGTGTAGATGTCTGTGATGGTGGGGAGACTGACTCCAACAGACTTCTGTGCAGCCTTCACCACTCTTTGCAAAAAGCACAGTTCTACTGAGTTTACTCCGAGCTACTGATCCAACAACCTGAATGCTTTTGTTTGAAATTGTTTGCAACAACTGATCCTTGCCTTGGTTTTTGTAAAAAATATGAATAAGAACAAAATATTTTTTGAAAGCAATGCAAGTTTGTCATACCACTGAAAATATGTTATTCCACACTTGGCCTTAAATGAAAGTGTGTGATTATGGGCTAAACTTGCTTTCACCTCTGACCAGCAACTTCACAATTTTTTTCTGATTGCTATATTTTAAGCCTATTTTCTTATATAGACAAGCGAAAACAACTTTACAATATACAGATGTAATAAAAATATATCATCTCACATGGTTACTATTAAACTCAGTGTTTTCTGCTCCTTGGGGGACATCAAATGTTAATTTGTCTTGATAGCTACATATATATATAGTTTAGTTTTGTTTTTTATTTTTCATAAAAATATGGCTTACAGAACAGAACGAGACAAAGAGAAGACAGACAGCAGGAGAGAATAAAACTTTGTTTAAGAGAACTGGGGAGGCACTCGGGCATAATTTAAACAGGAGACGGCTGTTGCGCAGACAGGAAATGAGAAGAAGTCTAGTTCCTGAATTGGAAGTTTCAGACCCAGACCGGTATCAGAAAGAGGAGACTTATGCAGAATTGTAAGGGTAACAGTAAGGTCATTGAGAGCAGCACTTCCTTTTCTGATCATTGGGAAAGCTTGTCAGCACTGATATCTCAGTTCCCACATCCCTCTCAAATCATTTCAATGGGCTGGATTCAAACTCTGAAATTCAGGCCGGAGCTGAATAAGACCTCCTGTTGCTGCGCCTGTTTATTAGCCCGACTCCACTCTTATATTCTGACCGCTTTGATTTGAAGTTTTTGGGCAGTTTCATCCGATGGAAGGAAGTCAAGTTGAAAAGGCACAATATTACATTAAAAAAAAAAAAAACAGGATAAAAATATGTTCGGGACTGGTCTGAGAATGCCCCGTGTGACTGGGACTCTTCGAGTCTGCGGTTTTGATTTAAAACAGACACACAATACCGTAGTCATAACCCTGCTCCAGCAAACCATTCTCATGTCAGTGAGCTGGAGGTGCAGGCCAGCCTAAGCTGTTCTGGACTGTGTAACACCCAGCCATCTTGTGAGTTCTCACTGCTCAGCCTCATGGAGCACAGAGTCCAGTGCCAGTCCGGCAGATTACTGCCCCTAATCAATCTGATTAGCCTGAGAGGGTGGACACCTAGGCTCACATCTGGACTGCATGTTCCAACTCCCCACAGTTTAGTCTGACAGCAACAGAGCCAAAGCATTCAGCACTACAGGAAGCTGATCGGCCTGTTGCATTGGTGGCAGCCGTCTTTGTGCACTGGGTGTTCAAATCAGAACAGAGTTCTGTTACAGTTTACCAAAACGGCTCAGGTTAAAAGAAGACAATCAGTGGAGGAGCTTTTTTTTTTTTTTTTTTTTAAACGAGTTTTGTGTTTTAAGAATTACAGCAAGGCTTTATTATGACAAATGATTATTTCCAGAATGCGGGAAATGATGTATGTAGCCTAAAGACATGAATCCAATCCCAATTTGGCTGTTACAATAAATTTACTTCCATAGAAACATTTCAAAACACTCTTTTTCAAGGTCATTTCACTAATGCGCTAATGACTAAAGGCCACACATATCAGCCAAGTAGCCCTCTTCTCTTTCTCTGCTCACGTGCAAGAATAACAGGCACATAAGTCATTCCAGGCCTCCTATTTTAAACAGGTGTCACTTTGGTGATAAAAAATGACATCTTAATTCAGAGGCAAGATGCTTTGTCAGAGCAGATTAACACATCATCAGAGGCGATTTATTTTTATTGTGCCAACATCATATGGGTGGAGGTCAGGCATGTCAGTGGTTCTGGCCTCTGCTCGTCTCCTGGGAACTTTGGAGTGACATTTTCAGCCTTGATGTCTTCAGAAGCTGAGACCTCTGACAGGAGATCCACACTGGAAGGCTGCTCCTGTGAACAGATGAAAGTGTTTAAGATGTGTCCAAAAATATGTTGCTGAATGTTCGGTTTAAATGTCCATGTGATGTCGTGGTGCTGGAGGACATTTAGTATCAAGTGACATTACTGTTGGAGAATCAATGTTGTAGTTTGATTACAATGAAATTGGTAAAAAGTGGACAGTATCAGGGTCAAGTTACACAGGTTGTTTCAATAGATGTGTGAGGGAATAGTGCTCAGTGACGTGCAGTCAGGGGAGGCAGTGCCTCATCATCATGACAAATAAAATACTAAACATTAAAAGAAAAAAATACATTTAACCACTTGACTGTTGTATAAAACTTTCTGAATTATTTAAAATTTATACATTGGCTGTTCAAACATTGAAGAAATGTGCTGGGTGATGCAGTGTAGTGCTGTGGCTCACCCTCTGTGCACTGTGTCATATACAATATATGAAGGCAGTTGGCGCATGCCCATGCTCATTGCTGTCTAACTTTATACCGCTAATATACTGTACATGTTTGATTACACATGTGCTACACATGTTGATGTTCTATAGTCTGTCTAATATATTGAATGAATGTATGAGGCATATTTCTTCTTTCTAATGGGTCATAATTGCACAGTGAAAATACACAGTGAGGCAGAAAGTACCGTGCCACACCGATAGGGGGCAGTGCTTCCCCATAGGAACAGTGAAGCAGGTGCAGTCGCTGTGTGTTCTTCTGTTATGCAGATGGCAGGGGGGTGTAGCAATACACTTGTTTAAATTTGTTTAGACAAAATGGAAGATCATATCTCAAAAGTAAAGGATTTTTTGAAGCTATCCTCATTTTTCCAAACTCATTCATCTTAAAATAAAGGCACGGTAACACACACACACATATATATATACATATATAAAGTTGTTGTTGTTGTTGTTGTTGCTGTTTAAAGAGAGGAGTATGGTGTTGATTAAAGCATAATTACATGCTTTTTAAAAAAAAAAAAAAAGGCTAAATTGAAATATAAGCTTCTATTTTGGGTTTATATATGCGAGCATCCGTTTTCAGACGAGTCAGCATCACCTGTTACAAACCTCACCGCACGTCCCTGATGGTGCTGGGAACAAATTAACAAGACGATGAGTATGTGCTTTAGATACTGTCTTCCACTGTTTGCACTTTACTTTGGAAAAAAAATAAAATAAATGTATTCAAAGTAAAAATATTTCAGTGATCTATTGCTTTGTTGTGTAAATGATGAAGCTAAATTAACTGATTCTAGTTTTTTTGGCTAAATTGTAAGGATCTGTGCATTTTGATTACTTTTTGATTGTTTTTATCATTAAGGTCAGGTTTAGTTTCCTTTTTGGTCATTTTGTTTTGCTGTCAAGATTTTGTTATCCTGTTGTTTAGTTCTGTTACTTGTATTTTACCTGCTCAGTCATTTGTTTTCTCCTAGTCTTCCTCAGTCTGTTCTCTGCTCCATTGCTACTATAACCTCTAATCATTTATTTATTACTCAGGTGATTGTAATTTGGTTTATTAGTTTGGCTCTATTTATTCCCAGTTTCTCTGTTCCTCTAGCAATGGAGGTTTATGCATGGTCACATGACATGCATTTTTTTTTTTTTTTCACTGTTCAAGACTCTCTTTGTTTTCAGTTAGAAACAAAGTTAGTTTTAATTTTTACGTCCTCTTTTTGTCACATCTGTATTCCTGGATCTAACATCTTCTGCATCGTGATGGTAAAGATCTTTAAGATGCATTCCAATTAGCATATCAATTATTTATTTATCATTTTTTATTGTTGTTAAATCAGGGTTTCAAGGAAATTTGTTTGCAAAACCACAACAAGTTTGGGGAGTTATTTTTAAGAATTTGACTTTATACTTCACGTGTCAGGCAAGTGTGTGAAACCATAAATCTGTCATGGAGTGTATGAAGTTATAAATCTGAATGACAAAGTTCCATCTACTTACAAAATAAATGACTTTAGAGTTTCAGTTACTGTATTTCTTGATTTAAAAAAAAAAAATAATAAAAATTCATGTTATTGGTCAAGCTGATTCAAAGGGCAAATGTTTAAATGTTCATAATAGCTCATGCAGCTTATTTTTTTACATTATGCAATGATTAGAACTAGACTCCATAATAAAGAGTTGAAACCACATTCTTCATCAGCCGAAAGCGTAAAGGGACTGTACTGTGTTTATGGACACACCCAGTTCTTACCGTCTGTTTCTTATAAAGGATATCAAACAGGGAATGCTGCCTGAGCTGCAAAACACCTGTTTCCGACACTTCCACGCCACGTGCTTGCTGCTGTGTTCAAAGAGGACGGAGATAACAGCTGTGCTGTGTTTGGAAACTGATGGTCAGGTAAGCTTTAAAGATAACATTTTCTGCTGCTCTAAAACATCATTTCAAATTGTTGTTTGCTGCAACATATTAGCTCTAATACTCAGATTGTTTCTCTGATATATATATATATATATATATATATATATATATATATATATATATACGTATATATTTCAGTTTTCAAAAAGAGATGAGAGATCACAAGTTCTGAGTTACAGTCATCCATTCAAATTGTAAATGTAAAGTCGCAAACATTCAAAAAAGCAGAACAACATCAGGCTCTGGTTGGCACAATGGGGTATTATGAGGGCATGGATGCTCATTTGAGTCAATATTGTGACTGTGACAAAGAATGGAGCACATGCGATAAGAACAGAAAGACAACAGTTTCAGGAAAGCCACATAATTTTGAATCTCAGTTCCTGCTGTAATGAACAGATAGCACCATCTATAAACAAACATATAAAGTGATGGGAGCAGGAGGGAAGACTGATATTATTTTTTGATGTTAGAAACAGCAGGGCATTTCAAGTGGGATGTGACTGAAGTCATTCTTTGCTGATATAAACACTTTTTGCTCATCAGTGCATGATTTTAGTCAGAAATATCAATAAGGTTTTTGAAAATAACTAAAAACTCAGCGAAACATTAAGATTTATAACATTTACAGTCACTTCCATTGGATTCTGTTCTGTGACATACATTTATTAAAGGTGATCATCATGAAGGTGAAGTTGAGCAATTAAAAATAAGTAATGTCCAAGTATTAAAAATGTAAAAAAGTTCTTGATTTTACCCACACTTTGAGGAGTTCTATTATAAATAAATAAGTCCTTGAGAAGGGTCAGTGGTTCATGGATGACAACAGGAAGGAAGCTTTATGGGTCAGGCTTATATTGGCTCTCTGGATACAGATGTTTGGGAGCGTTGTAACAAGATTCATTCATTAAATCCTACTAGTTGGCCACAATACCACAGGGATCATATAAATGACTGTTCTGCAAATACCTAAACTAGAGAGTTGTCACAACAGAAACAAAAAGTGATAATTCATCTTCAGCTAACCACAGCTCCTTGGCAACAGCTCTGTGTTAAGAGTGATATTTGTCATATGGATGTCATCAGGTTTTTTTTATTTGTCCTCACATATTGAACTATCTCCTCACGGTGCAAATGTTAGTGTGTCTGTTGATGGTTACTTACACCACATATTTACTGTATACGCAGCATCAGATAAGACATTCACATTAAACTACAACTTTTATTCCTCCTCCCTCCTCCTCTGGCTTCCTCTTAGCTGACCATTGAATAATGAAAACAATATGTTTTTTTATTCTTTTAAGACAGAGCATGTAGCAGCAGTGCAACTCAACTCAATTTTCTGCATCCCCTCCTCGTTGTGCAATGGTCCACAAATTCTTAACTCACATGTGACAAAAGAATACATGAGTAAAAACAGTATGTGCAAACCGTTTGTGAAGTTGTGCTTCGCAAGCGTGACAGAGGTAGTGGCAGTAGCAGCTGTATGTGTGTGTGTGTGTGTATTTGTACTGTAGCCTGTGTGATTTTCACTGCAGGAGGCGAGTATTACTACCAGACTCCACACCTGACCTTCATTTTTCAATTTGTAAACCAATCTTCTTACAATTGGGCACCACATTTAGGCATAAACATACAAGATAGTCATCTTGTTACAATCAAACCTCTTAAACATCAGTGTCCCTGTCCTGCTCTGCCTGCCTTACTTAAGACTCCATCTGCAGCAAAAGAAAATGAAATCTTACTTGGACTGCTACTGTTCCTCTTTTTTTGTCCTCACATTTGTTCTAATCAAAGCCAGCTCCTCTTTTTTATTGCTATTTTAAGCCCATTGTGACGTGTAATGACAACAGAGATAATTCATTCATTCATTCAACCTTTATTTAGACAGTTAATCCCATTGAGCCTCAAGGACTCATTTACAAGAGAGACCTGATGTCATCATTCTTTGTTGAAAACAATGGACAACAACGACAACAATAGACAGTTATAAAAAGGCATACAGATTAATTTTTTTTTTTTTACAAATAAGATGGCCAAAAAAATAACAAAAACAGCTAGATTGTAAGGCAAATGTAGAAAACTAAAAACCTAAACATGTCTGCATTGGTCCTTACCAGGAGTCCAACAGATTCTTAAAGCCACTTAGAAAGGTCAAGGTCGAGAGCTTCAGATATTTTAATGATCATTAATTTAAATAATAATGTCGAGGACGAGGCCACGCTTTTAGACGCATCAGTGTTTGTACACCTTAACAAGAATGTTGCATATATTTTTACTGGATCGTCTGTTTGCGCACATCTTCCTTGAACACAAGTGCATTTATTTTTAAAAAAAGCTGAATATGCAGCTGTGAAAGGCAAAATTGCAGCAAACTGCATCAGGTTTCAGTTTTGCAAATTCAGAAGGCATTGAATGTTTTAGATTTAAAAAAAATGAAAAGAAAAAACTTCATAATGTACTCTCAGTGATCTTTACATACTGTGCATTACAAGGAGCCCTGTTTCTCTCATATGAATTCACTTTAGCAGAGGTTCTCCCAGGAGAAGCACTACCACCATGTGAGAACACTCTGTGCCTTATGGAGCAAACCTGGGTTAGTAATTAAAGCCAAAGTCCCTGAGTGACAGACTTGCGTAGCAGGAACCACAACCACACTTAACACTGCTCTGCTAAGACACCGAGCAGAGAGGAAATACTGTGTGCACCTTTCACACACAATCACACTGAGATTTTATTTGTAGTGGCTTCAACTTTTACTTTTATGGAAGGGAAAATTTCCATTGATAAAGTGCTATTTTTGTCAAAACTCAGTTTAGTCTTCACAGATCTACTAAAATGTACCGCCCATGAACAAACGGTGGATTAAAAGCAAAAAAAAGGAGGCAAAACCAATTGTAACTGCACTGTTAAAAAGCATAGATACTCATGGGACATAAAATTAACAAACATGGGATCACAGGAAAAGAATAAAAAATATATAATATTAATTTAAAGCCAGAAAACTTCAATACAATAGCTTTAAATAAAATTAAAAATGCATTCTTCCCTTCCAATGTAACCAAATTGCATTTTGCTCATATGAATTTTCTCGTAGCTGCTTATCATGATGTTTTTCACAAATACCTACGTTAGTCATGTTTTTGGGGTTTACACTTAAACATCCACCATATATCCTAAATAAATTGCTGGGTGTGGCAAAAGATCACCATTCCAAAATCCATATTATCCAAATAAAAAAAAAACTTTATAATAGTAAAAAACCTCATTTATGTAACATTTTTATTTATCTGGAAAAGATAAATATAAATAATGCATTTACTGAAATCTTGCTGTATCAATGGGAATCACATGAACTAATCTACACACTAAAACAGATGCTGATCATAAACGTTTGAATTAAAACACACTATAGAAAAAAAGTCTTCTGGTTCCAGATTACTATTAACTTTACTGTATCGTTGTATTGCATTATTTGTTTTAAGCTAGATCTATTACTTTGCAATTTTGTCATTGAGTCACTGCTATCAATAAAATCAGCCCTGCATCTAGTCGTTATAAAAAGAGCTACAGAGTTTAAGGTACTGCACTGGCGTTTACCGAAAATCTAAAATTAATTTTATGATACTTAGTATGATGTTTACATAATGCTGACGGAGATTATTGTTGCTTTTAAAATACATGACACATTACACAGACATTCTCGTGTTTAAATGTAAATATGTCATGTAACACAGGTAATTAACAAATTGTGTTAGCTCATTTGCAGTTAAACAAATTTTATAATGTACAAAAACTGTTGAGCGATATAGCCCACGCCATAGATATAAAAACTATGTACACAAAACAAAAATCTATTTTACCTTGTTTGACTCAACAGCATGACTGTAGCAGTAGGCTAATATTTCCTCTGTCTATGTGTTCACTATTATGTGTGTTTAAGACCACAAACATCCATCTATCCATCCGTCCATCACCCTTACATCCATCCATCCATACATCCAGCCATCCATCCATCTATACATCCAGACATTCCTTATCTGTACCCACTTCCTTTACAGGTCAAGGGGATCACTGGGGACAATATCCAGCACACTCTGAACAGGCCACAAGTCCATCGTAAGTCCACATAGAGACAAACAACCATTCAAACTAACACCTGGGGACAATTTAGTTACCAGTTAATCTAATATGCATGGTTTTGGTCTGTGGGAGAAGACCAGAGTATCTGGAGAAAATGCACATATCTTGCTGAGAGGCAACAGCTCTACCAACGGCAAAAAGTTTTTCTTTCTGCAGTTGTGCAGCCTCTATGCCACACACTGATGCTGGAGCACAGGATGCTCTCCACTGCAAACCTGTAGAAGGAGGTGAGGACTGAGCTTCCCAGACCAGCTCGCCTCAGCCGTCTGAGGGAGTAGAGTCTCTGATGAGCTTTCTTTATCAGGCTGGTGGTGTTGTTGCTCCAGCTGAGGTTGTCATTCAGGTGCACACCCAAGTACTTGTAGCTGGAGACCACTTCCACTGCAAACTTTACAATATGGCAGCCTGGATGGGTAGGTGCACAGTCATATGTGAGCAGAGTGAACAGAAGAGGGCTCAGCACACAGCCCTGAGGAGCCAGTGCAGCCAACAACTGCAGTCAACAGGTGATTTTGCAGCACTACAATCAAATGAATTGAATGGCTGAGTGGAATAAGCAAGTTGACTGATTGGAGTGAAAACTTACAACATTCTGATTTTATGATATTTACCATACGATTCCTTTTTTATGTGTTCTTAACAGCCGCACACAAAGGCAGTTTTAATTTACTCAAATATCCAAGAACACATCTACTACAAAAATGAAATTCACTAACTCAACTTGCTAGTGACGGGAATTACGACTCGTTTCTGGGCTCCAGATCATTTGACTCAGCTTCCTAATATAAAAACATCTCTTTCAGCTGAAATCCAGATTAAGTTTATGAGAAAAATATTCAGGTCTCATGAAAATGTTTTGATTAGGGATGTTCCGATCAGGTTTTTGCAACTGATCACCGATATCGATCATGCATGGTGCCGATCATGATACCAATCACATGGATTAGCTGTAAAAAAAAAATGATTTAGTTTAGATGAGTGCTTCTTGCTATGTGATCTGGAAAATAGGAACCATAAAATCACCTTAATTTGGACAAAAACAAGTTTTTATTTACTTTTTCAAGAAAAAAATAAGAAATAAAAAAAAACTTGCAGGCACAATACAGCAACTATTCAGTCAAAAGGACAACTGAAAAACATTTAAATTTACCGGCACTTGCTATCAGTAACAAAATCTTTAACAGATTGAAAACAATAAGGCTCTCAACAGGCTAAATAGTGCAGAAAGTCAAATAAATCTCTAAACATTGCTTAAATATATATACAGTATCACCAGACCTCTGCAGACTGCAAAGGTTATTGGTTTTTGTGATCGGCACTGAAAGGCATTGATCAGTATTGCCTGATCACATAGTTTTTAGCAGAAATCGGCCGATCGATCGGAACATCTCTAGTTTTGATAAATGCATGAAATTGTGTGTCATGTTATTTACTTTAGATAAATATATACACACTATCAAATGCAGTGAAATGATGGTTGATCATATGCTCCTTCAGACCTTAATTTGGGGTTTTACCATTTTGCACATAATGAAATTACATACTATTAAATGTAAATGCATTGACGTAACATGAAAAGTATTATTTATATGGCATGTAATTTATAAACAATATCATGTGCCGCTTTAAGATTTCAGAAGTAAATTTTACAGGCTGGTTAAAGTTCAAGTTGACCTAAATTTCTGTTTCAGTGAATTCAATAGTTGAAAAAGTGAGCTATACTTGATGTAAAGTGGCTGTATAATACGTAGGGTGCTGAATGATGCCTGGCGTTGTTGGACGGCAAGGCACGATGCAGTGCACTCTTAGAAAATTGCTGTGGCCATATTTCATTGAAAATTTCAGGGGGATATTTAAAATGGAGAAAGGCAATCCAGAACAAATATGAATGGCTGAGCTTAAGCACCTTAATAGCCCTCATACCAGGACTTGGCAGTAACTGGACTTATGAGTAATATCGTCTGCAGGCATCTAGTTCATTTAAAAGACAAGCAATAAATGGCTTGAGTGAGTGGGGAAGGAAAATTGTGTGGTTCGTTTTAAACAAGGCTTGGACTTGTCCGTTTAATTTGTTTTCTGAGTCAGAGAATGGAAATTGTAAATAACTAATATTAGTTTTTGGGGTTGGGGTTTAGCGTTGCAAAACAAGTGTATGCTAAGAGATAATTCACCTCAGCCTTACAAAAGAAGAAGAAAAAAAAATGCAAGTGTAACCAAATCTAGCTATTGGGCCAAGAGTTTGTTGCTGCTAAATGTTTAAAACTCAACTTACCATCATTTAAAAAAATTACCATGTCAGTACAAACATGTCATCTCTTCCTCAGTGACACAATTTTACCCTAAATTAGCTAATTTCTTTTCTAGTCGATGTTATCTCATGTAAAGTCAGGTCACATGTTTACTCCAGCGCTGCCTGTCCCAACTTTGGGAAAAGACCCATTTCCGCCTGGTTCCAAGTTCTCCCACTGAGGGACGGAGTGTGTCCCTAAGTTCAAGCAGCACCCCAGGCAATGTGAACGAGTGAAGAGAGCATGAGGTGGACCAATGTTAGAGCTAGGCAGTACTAACCAGTGTGTGGGAGAAAATTGCAGGGTTTCTGACCTCACAGGGAAATAAGTAAGGCCTGAGAAAACATACAACAAACAGGAGGCAGATCACAATCATCTTCAGCTCATGGTTCTGATAAAAATTGTCTGCTTGACATGAAAAGGTCACGGCATAGGTCAGTCATTCAGCTTTAGAGGCCAGTGGCTGTTTCTGTTTCGCTTCAGTTTTAAGGAATAAACTGAATATAACGATGTCGTTCAAACAGCTAACACCAAGAAAAATATCACAATAGGATCATCACCTCATCAACACAATATTCAATAATTCTCTCATAGTATGTTTGTCTTCTCATTTTTGTAAAACATGTTTTCTTATCATACAAAAAATGAGAAGTACTTTTTAAAATCAGATTTTAAATGAATGTTATCTGAAAGCTTTTTAAAGAAAACAAAAGTAATTAGTCTGTTTCATCAGGATTTATACAAATAAATGTCTTTGCTAATTTTCAAAGGAACAAGTGCTCTTTGCCAGTCAAGAGGTTGTCAGATTAATCCAAATGTCAAAATGTTCTCTGGAAAGACACTGGAACTTTTATAATTTTGACCTGTTTTCAGTTGGTGTGTACCGTATTTTCTGGCATATAAGTCACTTCAGCGTATAAGTCACTTTCGTTATGCGTCACCGCTGACCTATTGCGTTTGTAATGTGTTTATTTAATGGTCAAAACAGCTTCATTTTGCCTGGGCGGTGCGGCACCATCCATCAGGGCTGGAGCCACTATCTCTCCAGCGTTCCTCCACCTGCACCAGCTGGGTGAAGCGAGCGCACATGGGAGGACTCGCTGTTGCAGTACTTAGAAATTTAAAGCATCAGTCAAAAATTGTGTTATGAATACTGGGGAAAAACATATATAAGTTGCTTCAGCATATAAGTTACAGGACTGACAAAGCTATGCAAACATCAGCGACTTATACGCCAGAAAATATGGTATGTACAAGAAAAAGCCCATTGTTACTTGTAATAAATTGTAGATATGTTAACATTAAAGGAAAAAAACATCACAAATAGAAACTGATTATAACAAGAGTGTTTTTGCTTTAGTATAACACTTCTATTTAAGTCAGCTGTGGTTTTAACATCCTGTTATTTTCAGAAAAGAATGCTCTACTTACACACCTGAACTCCTGTGATGACCAGAAACATGCTTTTGGTTTTAGATGTTTAAGATGTAATGTTCTAGGGCAGAACTGCAGTGCCACTTCTTTTTTTTTTTTTTCCAGTGCAATCCAAAAGCACAATAAAAGTGACTGACTTTTAGTTGTGATCACATGTGAAACGCTTCCCATGTTTCCTGCTTAAGATGCAGAACTAAACAGAATCCCAGCTCAGAGCAGAAAGGAGGCTCTGTGAGCTCTGGGCAATAGGACAAGGAAATGAACTGCTAGATACGTTCAACGACTTTACACAACTGCACTACAAGTACAAATTATTTTATATTATGCATATTGGAAACTTAAAAAAAAAGATAATGTTACACCAGGAACTTCCAGCTTTAAGCACAGGAAGTCAGCTGTGCCTCTCAGTAACTGATAAGTAAATGAGATTTAATCAGTGTCTAGAAACTGTAAGGAGTAACAGAGTAAGGAGGACATGGATTTAAAGACAAATTGTGCCATAAGCCAAGAGTAGACAGTAGAGTGATGGATGTCCCATTGCTTCCAATAAAGCTCCTACCTCATATTAGCCCAGGGTGAAGGAAACAAAAAGGGAGAGACGGGTAAGAGGCGGCAATGTGGGGCCAGGAGGAGAGAGTTATCTCATGCTAACTTAGTTAGCTGATAGGCTCCAGGGATACAGGAGGAGAAGGGTCAAGACCCCTACCAACTTCCCCCAAGGGACAAAAGCACATAGAAGTCAAACATTCCTGAAACTCTGAGACCTTCCTCCCTTGGAGAGATGGAGAGATGAGGAAACACTGATTGAATGAGGAGACAGAAGGAGCCTAGACTGAAAAAAGGTTAAACCTTACTTTTTTCATTTTCATTATAAAGCATGTAAAGAGGTAACAACACTCACTTTAATATTTGTCACATGCAGCCTTTAGCCTTTTCTTCCACAATCTTAGGCCATTATTTGTGACTTATGAACACGCAGTGAACTTTGTACACTCTCTCCTAGATTTTTTTCTTTTTCTTCTAAAATATATTTAGTCAAACTCCTAAAATAGCCTTGCTCTTCTTTTCTCTCTGGCCTTTCCTTGGTCCAGTCATTTTCAGAGCACCGGTTGCTGGCGCCTGGAGAAGTCTGAGGAGCAAGAGGAATTCTCACAAGCTGTTTGGCAGAGAGCCTTTAGTCTAGCATGTCAAGTTTATAACTAACATGCGCACGCAAAAGCAATTTCCATAACTGATACCTGTTCTGAACGTTTTACTGGGAAATATGCACAAACAGCTGAAGGATTTGGCAACGAGTGACGGCTCCACGCAGGAAAAGTATCACAAAATTTGTTAGCTTTATTTTAAAAGCTTGATCAGCTGATGTACTTTTTTCATTCATTCAACCTTTATTTAGACAGGTTAATCTCAACGATCCTCGGGGACTCATTTACCAGAAAGACCTGAATTTTTAACAAAGACTGGTGACAACAGTGGACAACGATAGACTCTTTTTTTTGTCTATTTGAGGAGTACTTGAGGAGTCCTGGACTGTGAGGTTGTAAATAAGCATCAGTGCATCTAAAAGCAAAAGTTTTTAGTTAATGTTTTAAAGTATTTAGCTAGACGAGTAAGCATGGAAGATAATAAAGGGGGCTTTAAGGTGCAAAAAACAAAAAAAACCCAGCAACAAAACTTGAAAACCTTTCCTTAAACATAACAGCTGGCTTACGTTACAGTTTAAATCACATTTGTGGCAAACTTCTGAAATCACTTTTAACTGGAGATGCATATCAGGCTGGTTTCTGAAACTGGTTTGAAGAAAATCATAGAACAGACATGAACAGACCCTATAGACACATTTTCAGATCTGAGAGAGATTCAGTTGATAGCTGTACTGATGCTTTGTTCTCTGAGCTAAATCACCATCACTCCCCCTACTGTACAAACAGCAAACAATTCTCAAAGGAATTTAAACCTCAGAACTGAGTGGTTTTCATCATTGTTGTGGAATATAAAGCAGATGTGTGATGCAGCCATTAATTGACAATTAACATGTGTGCAACATCAGCTGTTTTCATGACAATAAGCAGCTGTAGAATGAGCCGCACATCAGATCAGAGAAGCCAGATAATCTTGTTCTAAATGATTTCTTTGTCCAGAGTGAGGCAGCAACAACAATGATTCTTGTCTGTTTTGTGAAGCAGAAATTATTTTGTCCTGGATATAAGGATTTGTCCCACTTCTTCAGAGCTACTAGAGTGGAGCTTTGACAGCCCTCATTTTACTCTCAGTCCCAGCATGTCATCTGCATCTTGGACTTGACAGCCCCTACTGCAGTTATCCCTCCAAACACGAAGGAATGTATGGGAAGTATAGCTGGGAATGCTACTTGACGTTCATGCCAACCAACAAAGACGGCAGTCACAAGTAGCTCCAGGCCAACATTACAATCTCACTCATCAATATTCCTGCTCTGTTTGCAGCTGAGAGTTACACGGCGTGAGACAAAGTAAATGTTGCGTTGCCTGTAATGACATGGTGCTGTCCGACTGCTTGGACCTCCATGAACCTATAGCCTCTACTGAACCCCACCAGTATCAAGCTGTGGTTTTTGGTGTACTCAGGGGGTGAAGGGACATTCAAACTTTTAGTGTTGTTTAAAAATAGCTTTCCCTCCCTTTTGAACAAAAAAAAGAAGCCCTGCTAATAATTGCAGCTTTGTGCTGGCTGCCCAAAGAGTCTTGTCTGAGTATGTGTCATTTTTCAGGAGGAGCCTGGGAATCTGTAGACGCCATGCTTGCTGCCCAGAATAAGAACCATGGGAATGATTGAAGAGGTATTTTTGTGTGTGTGGGCCAGTAACCTGGAACTAGCCAGCTCCAGGATTAGACTGCATCCCTTGCTCCTTTTGCGGCTGTTGAGCCAGGCATAACTCACTCAACGGCTGGTTTGCCAAAAACAGATGATTTTATGGTAACACATAAATGACTGGGTACACAATGAGGTCAAGGAATCATGGACTCAAGGGGGATGTCATATCTTAAACAGACACGCTCTTATATCACAGAGCAAAACACTTTTTTTTGAGTGGCTTGTGTCATGCTTGTGCAAATACGTCAGAAAAAATTATTTAATTAAAAACTTGACCATTAAGTAGCAGCATGTAATATTTGGTGATGTCTAGTGTCTAAAATGCAGACTGCAATTATAACTAAAATAATTACAATTTGGTACCACTTTACAATAAGGCTCCCCTAGATGTCTAATCAATAGTTTATAGATACGTTATTAATTCCTCTGTAAACACTTTACGAATCATAAACTGCTTATTATACATTAATTAGGGGGGGATAGAGACAAAACTGAGCAGTTTGTTGCCAAATAGTGAGACAAATCTGTTCACCTATACATTTCATCTAGAGTTGTTATATTAAATATTTCAGACTAAGTTACTACCTTGTGAGCACAATAAGCATTTGTAAACTTATTTTTTAGGATTATAATATTGTACTTAATCACTGCATTATAAGTATCAACAGCTAATATTGTATCCTAAAAAATAGGTTTACAAATGCTTATTGTGCTTACAAGGTAGTAACTTAGTCTGAAATGTTTATAATAAGAATACATTTTTCAAATTCAATTTCAAATTCAAAGAATTTTCTATAAGATAAAAAGATAAGTGAAAAATAATCTGTGACACCTTAGGCCAGGGGTGTTAAACTCGCTTACAAAAAGGGCCTAAATTAAAACCTTTTTCAAACTAAGAGCCAATTTCAAAACCACACTAACTCAAACCAGATACCCAGCATCTTTTCTTGGTTACAGGTTTCCCAACAAGAGTTTGGTTGGTCTCATTGTATGTTCACTGTTGTGCTTTCAACATTCTAATCAAAGATTACTGAAAACAATTAAAGCGATAGAAGCATTATGCGTTTCACATCTCAGCTTGGGGGTCAGATGTCAATGAGGGCCACGTTTGGCCCCCGGGCCTTGAGTTTGACACAGATCCCTTAGGCTGTATCTCAAAACAAAAAACAAAAAAAAATATATAGGCTTTAATCCAAATTCACTTAAGGATTTTAAACATATCTGTCATAAAATTGATTATTTCAACCACTGTTTACTTGTTTTATAGCATTAAAAACTTAAATGCTTATAAATTTAATACCAAAGACGATACCACTTCACAATAAGGCTCCCCTTATAGATGTTAATAAATAGTTTATATATACGTTATTAATTTATCTATAAACACTTTATAAATCATTAATAACTGCTTATTATGCATTAATAAAGGGTGACAGTGAGACAAAACTGACATATAATGCAGCATATGATATTATACTTTATCACTGCATTATAAGTATCTACAACTAATATTATATGCTAAAGAAACAAGTTTACAAATGCTTATTGTGCTTACAAGGTAACTTAGTCTGAAATGTTTAACATAACAACTCTAGATGAAATATATAGGTGAACAGATGTGTCTCATATTTTGGCTCTCTGTCACCCTTAATTAATGCATAATGAGCAGTTATTAATGATTTATAAAGTGTTTATAGAGGAATTAATAACGTATCTAAAAACTATTTATTATCTATAAAGGGAGCCTTATTGTAAAGTGGAACTTAAAATTTTAATACATGAATATTAATCGTGCATTTCACTATATTATTCAATTAACATCATAACAATTACAATTTTTAACCGCCATTTACTTCTAATAACAATATATTCAGGTCCTCTTGCCACATTACATCATTGTAAATAAATTAGCTTGATAATTAAAGAAAAATCATCAGAGTGCATAGTTTGAAATAATTAGACGTACACCTTTTTAGTCGATGCGATGCTTGAAACAGCCTAAAGCGTACACGTAGTGAAAGAAAACAGGTTCAGAGGTGTGAAATGTCTCGAGTAGAAAACCATCCTATAATCACACAGCTGAGGAAGCAAAGTTGCTGCTTCTGTTAACTTAGCTAACGATTAGCTTTTTATAACAGAGAGAGGTGTTCAAGGGAGACAAACTGGTTAATGAGTGTATTTAGACAGGGACTTGTCAGGCCACTAGAGTTTAACCTTAAAAAGGTGAAACACATTTTCAGAGCATGTGCTTCTATACAGGTAATCTGTGCTCATTTGTTCACTGTTCCTAAAGTATTTGGAAATGTTGTTTAAAACACAAGTGAAGTCATTTTTAATTCAATCATTGATTTCTGGATTTTACATTTTGTGTATTATGTTCTGCAGTAAATATAATCTAGATTCTAGAGCCTTAACTACCAGATTCTGGGTGGGAAAAAATAGATAAATGGAAAAACTTGAAAACTAAATAGATTAAAACTGTATGCTTGATGTATAAGACCTATTGTATTGTTAAACGATGGATAATGATCAACAGCAAACCTTGCGGTAAGGAGTAAATGTGGCAAATTACATCAAAAAATTGAATGGAAAATTGTACTGACAGTATATTTCCTGTGAGAAACTAAATCATTTGATTTTCAGTCCATTAGAGTCACATGTTTTAAAGCAAGGACTTAGTAGCCATGCTCCACATACACAGCCTGTCATCCCTACCTGTTAAGAAAAAAGACAATTCCAAGGCTAGAATGTTTTTATTTTGGTGTAATTGCCTTTAAGCTGCTGTATTCATGTCCATCTGCTCACTACAGACTCATGTTCAGGCTGCTGTTTAATATACCATATTATTTTACATTTTTAGTGTTTAGCGTATATCTTAGAACAAGGGTGTCAAGCCCACTTACAAAATGGGGTCAAAATTAAAATCTTTTTCAAACTAAGGGCCGGTTTCAGAATCTATACATTAATTATAGGGTTTATCAAAAAGGAAAGTCTTAAGCCTAGTTTTAAAACTGGATAATGTGTCAGCCTCACGGACAGAGATTGGAAGTTGGTTCCACAAGAGAGGAGCCTGATAACTGAAAGATCTGCCTCCCATTCTGTTTTTGTAAATTCTAGGAACCACAAGTAAACCTGCAGCCTGAGAGCTAAGTGCTCTGTTAGGAAAATATGGAACAATAAGATCTGTAATATAAGATGGAGCCAGGATGTTGAGAGCTTTGTAGGTTAGAAGTAATGTTTTGAATTATATTCTGGATTTGACATGGAGCCAATGGAGAGAAGCTAAAACTGGAGAAATATAATCTCTCCTACTAACTCCGGTTAAGACTCTGGCAGCAGCATTTTGGATCAATTCCTCAACAAGAGTTTGATTGGTTTTATTTGACATTGTCTTTTGCACTTATGACATCATAATCAAAGATTACTTAAAAAAAACATAAAGTGCTAAAAGTATTTTACATTTAAAATAGCATGTTGAGGGCCAGATAAGATGTTAACAAGGGCCACATTTGAGTTTGACACATACTGTATGTCTTAGATGCTTGTATACTGTTTCTTTTTATACTTTATATTTTTGCTATTTTTAGGTGGGACCTTGGGTGCACAATTTCATTCCACCTCATGTACCACATGTGATGAGAATAACAATAAAGAACCTTGAACCTTGTAATGTGTTTTGTATTGTGTAAACTGTAGTTTTACAATATTCCTTTTTTTTTTCTCTTAAAATAAAAATGTGGCTTGTTGGTGCTTGAAGTGAATTAAAAGGTAATGTCAAAATAAGGGTTTGAAAGCACTTTGTTTAGTACACATACTCATTAATTTTACATTAACGTAAGATTTTCTGGATTTTCATACTTTACAAAATAATACATATGACTTCCTGTATAACTTTCTGCCAGATTTTTGGAATATTTAAATGTTTTGCTTCTAATGTTTTTTTGGTTTGTTTGCTTTTAACAAGGGTCAGCACGGTGGCGCAACTGGTAGAGCTGCTGCCTCTCAGCGAGCAGGTCCCTGGTTCAAACCCCGGTCCAGGGGCCTTTCTGGGTGGAGTTTGCATGTTCTCTCCGTGCATGCGTGGGTTTTCTCCGGGTACTCCGGTTTCCTCCCACAGACCAAAAACATGCATGTTAGGCTGATTGGTAACTCTAAATTGTCCCTAGGTGTGAGTGAGAGAGTGAATGGTTGTTTGTCTCGTTTGTCTCTATGTGTCCCTGTGATGGACTTGCGACCAGTCCAGTGTGTACCCCGCGCCTCGCGCAGTGATTGCTGGAGATGGGCACCGGCGACCCCCGTGACCCAAAAATGGAATAAGCGGGTAAAGGTAATGGATGGATGGATGGATGGATGTTTTTAACAATTTAGCAGGGATTTAAAATGACAACAACTGCATAAAACTATAGTTGCTATAGTTATATATATATATATATATATATATATATATATATATATATATATATATTCTCATCATATTTTACTGCGATGACTATTATTGTCAGTTCTGACTCTTTAAAATTAAAATACTCAAATTCTGATTCATTCATTGCACGATTTTGTAAACATGTAGCTTCTTTCTTTATTTGACTATTCAAACTCCAACATGATTGCTCTCTTGTAGTCTGCAATGTTTTCTGCACAGAGGAGTTCAACTGTGTGTGTGTGTGTGTGTGTGTTTGCAGTGTGCATGTATCCACTTACTACCAATCAAAGCTCCATTACTACTGCTTTTTAAGGCATTAGAGATGTCAACATTGTTAAGGCGTGTGTATTGTTTTCTCAGTCAAGGAAAATTAGAAAATGAATTCCTCTGGGCTGAAGAGAAGTGTGTTCACAAGGGGTGGGGGTGGGGGGTATGAGAGGGCAGCACTAACGTGTAGCGGTCAGGGGGGTGGGTGCTGCCTCTGCTGAGGAGGAGGGTGGATGCCAAATTGTGCTCCGTCACTGACTGATTATTTTCACAGACAGCTGAATTGTGGGGGAAAAAAAAAAACAGGTAGCATGGTGGCTCTGCCATTTGTTTTGCTTGTTGTCGTCACTTACACAAACAGATGTGCGCATGCAAATTTAACTTTCTAATAAGCACATTTCGATCAGTTTTACAGTTGGCGTGAATAAAAAAATTGTTGCTCACGCAATGAATGGGAGTCACTATGGTCAAGGGTGCAAGTATAAAAAGACAAAAACATATTAGTGTTTTTATATATGATGCATTAAGTAAACAATTTTGTTTATTTTCTGCTACTCGTGTCGCCACCTTCTCAACCCCCTCCCTGGCAAGGAATAGTTAATCACAGTTGAGAACAGTACTGGCATTTGGACTTTAGAAGTGGGACTGGATTAAAGTGAAGGGACAAATTGCAGGACAAGGAGGACAGTCAGCAACCAGCAGTGACACATGGGAGGTGTCCCCCTGAGACCGAGCACGGTGGGGTCAAGCCTTCCTCCCCACCATGTGAACAGGAAAGGTGTGTGAACTTTTGCCTCGTCCCCCTCAGTTCATCATTCAGCAAATGGAGCACATCACCCGCAACGGGGGAGGGAAAGAGAGGCAGGTCGTGCAGGAGTGGAAGGCTGGGTGGTGGGGGTCGGTTAACACCTCACACAGGCTTCCTTTGTGCTGTGGGCACAGGGGTGAGCATGGCTGTGGCAGGCAGCTGCAAACTGCAGTTAAGGGCAACGATGGAGAATAATGAGGCAGCACAGAGTTGACCGTGCTGTTGGGACAATTATCACTTGGTCATTACCAAGCGCAGGTTAACATCCAACAACTTTCTAGAGTTGCTACTTTTGTCATCCAACAAGAAAAGCATTAGAAATCACAAATTAAGCATTCTTTTTGTGATGTACAATGAAATAAAAGCTACTGTTTTTGTTTGTTTGTTTTCTTCTCAAAACTCTTTAAAAGATGACACAAATATTTTACACATCTACTTGTTTTCAGGTTGCATTGTACAAAGGCGATAATGATCAAAACAAGATTTCCTGAGAAGATTAAAGCTGGACAGTCTTATTGTAACATGTATCTACTGCGAGCTTTCTCAAAAAAAGAACGATCTCCGATATTTCGTTTTCCCAGTTTGCATTCTCTTTGCCGTGTTTATCAACTTCTGTAACATTTTTCTTAGCTTAGAATGTTTTGTGATTTGTTCAGCCTTGTATTTTTAGAGTTTTTATTGTTTTTATTTATTTTTGCTTTCCCAAACATTGTTTTTCCTCAGTTATTCAAGCTTCTGACACACACCTGTTGTTTATCTGTAATCACCCCAGCTGTATTGTCTCGTTACTCAACTCTCATTAAACATTTTGTGCTCAGTCAATTGTCAGATCCTTTTATGCAAGTCTGTTTAGTTGTAGTATTTTGTGTTTTTATTATGGTATTATTTTTCTTTTATTACAACTTCTTGTTTGATTTGTTTCGTTTTAGTAAATCATATTTTTAATTATATCTGCTTTCTGCCTGTCTTCTCTTGGGTTCTCTCCAGTTTTCCAACAATACACACTTTCTGTATTAATCTGTATTAAAGTATTGAATTTTGTGTCATTGTACCCCACAATAGACTATCTATGTTTTGAAAACAAATAAGTTTTAAATACTACGAAACAGTATTCTGGCCTTTATGTTTAAACTTATTACTTAACTTAGGCATATTCACTGATAAATGAGGGGTGAAACATAACAATAGAATTAAAAAAACACTATAAAGACATGTTTTTATTTATAAAAATCACAGTAAAGCTCAAGTAAGTTAACAACTAAACCGTGACACTTCACAAAACTCTCACAAAATATAAAACCCAAGAAAAACTCTAATAACTCTAATGTGAGTATACAGAAGTCAAACAGCTGATGACATATCAGTCTCTCCGTATTTCCCATATTTATTATAAATAAATAGCATATCAAAGCGCTCTTGCACAAAAATACATATTTAACTTATTTAAAAGTGCTTTCTGTCTTTAGCTTTGTTTTGCATTGTATTGTTTGGCTTGGCCATTTATCCTATTGTGAAATGTAGTTTATAACTTTATTCAGATGTCAATGAGTGGACAGAGTATCAAGGGGAAAGAAGAGATTTTTTTTTGTCTTTACATTTGATTTAATTAACTGCAAATCTTGTGCTGCGACCCTTGTAATCCTGTTTTTTTTTTTTTTTTTTTGCTTTTTCCACCCAGTAAAAATTAAAGTTTAACTATAAATAGAGGTGGATAATGCAGTTGACCCAAGGGGTTAATTCTCAGGCTTTTGGATACTTTCATCCCCTGTAGGCCCTCAGTCTGTCCTCTCCTCAGGTTACATTACCATGAACCCGAGAACTGCCACAAGGAAATGAGTTCCTATGGAGAAATAAAGCTAGGATTTGGTCTGCTTGAGCACCTTTCACGAGGTCAATGAGAATTTAAATAAAGATAGAACATGTAGATTTAAAAAAAGAATAAATCACTGAAGGGACTAGAGCAGAAGGGCTCAGAATGCAAACCTTTTTTGTTTAAGCACCTGTCAGAAAAAACAGACAAACTGCATTTGAAAAGGGAAAACCTAAATGAAATTTCTCAATTAATACCAGATGAAAGGACTTGTTGAGTACAGCAAGTGTGATTTGTGTCCATGCAGTCCACCCAGCCAGCAACTTTGCAGACTAATTACTCTTTTACATAATCCTTAAATGTTTTCCTATAATCCTAAATACTGTTTATACTTGAAAACGTCGCAGGATCAGTATTATAAAGTACTTCACGGCGCCAAGATAAATATACATCCTATGCAAGAGAGCGAGTCGTTTTAGCATTTATCTTTCTACATGTGTTCACCTAATCAAAATACATTTGGTTAAATAGATATATGTGGCCTGAGTACACATACAGAAGTCAAACAGCTGATGACATATCAGTCGCTCCGTATTTCCCATATTTATTATGCTGGTGACACTTGGAGCCTGAGGACTTAGGATTCATGTCACACAAATATGATAAATGCATCGCGCTGCAATGTGTTCTCACACCACAAGCAACACAAACTCTGAGAGTACAAACAAACACACGTGCGCTCACAGCTACAGTTACACCGATTAACAATAAAGACAACACTGATTGACTGAACAGCTGAGGTCTGGAGGTTTTGCTAAAAAGTGCTACTGTGCTGCCTCCTGGGGTTTTGAGTTCTGAGAAAACAGCCACTGACGTGACCTGTTACTGAGAGGTTCAAGTACATTCCAGCTTCATTACAGGTGCAGATTCTTCTTTTACATATTGCCTTTTTGTGCAGTGTAGTTTATAATAAAAAGCAGAATGAATTAGTAGTTCCTCTTCTAGTTAATAACTTACTGTAAGTTGTACATTTGATGTTAAGTCAAAACACAACAAACTTTTTTTTTCAAGATGGGATGAAAATCTAAAACATATCGGACATTTAATTTGTTGGAACTGGGAAAATAAAAGCTCTGAATAAGTGAGAAGTGAACCTGTTTTAATTTCTGTTTTTATTGAACATGATGCAAAATGAAATTAATTCCTGCTGGTGCAGTTTTGCAGCAACTGGGTTTGAAACTTGACTGCAGCCGTCATGGTTGGAGTTGGTATGTTCTCCTCCTGCTTTTTTTTTATCCATTTGTTTTAGTCCAAAAACATGCATCTTGATTTATTTGTTAATTTTAATATATTCTTGGGTTTAAATGTGCATGGGAGTGGAAATAGGCACTAGCTTCTGAGACGCCAGCTCAAGTCTATACAGAATCAATTGGGTTTAGAAGAATGATGATGAACACCAAAATGATGGATTATCCAGACTAACATTTAAAAAGTTATTTTACCAACCCTCCCAACTCTCTATCAAGTCTGATTAAGTTTGGTTGAGTGGTTTCTAAGGATTTTTTTCTAAAGGTATAAAGGTGCAAAAATTAAAAAACCCACCACCAAAGCTGAGCTGGAGAAAATATCCAATAATTGAAGTTTCAAAGTTCATGTTCAATAATTCAGGTAAAAAAAAAAATTTTTTAAATCCAACAAAGTTAAGTGAGGTCCTCTGAACAGTTTCTTTTAGTTGAAACGTTTTCATCAGACCAAGGAGCCACAACAAACAAAAGATTACTGCGCATGAACTTTGATGTTTTGAACTACTTTGGCTGCCTCCGACGAGTCAGATGGCGGACACCAGAAACCATATTATCACCTGCAAACTGGTCGGACCACTATGTGAGTGTGCTGCTTGTGGGACTGAGTTTGTTGTGGCTCATCGGACTGGTGAAGTCCTTTGGATCAAAAAGGTCCATTGGATGAAAGATGAAACGTTTCAATGCAAAGAAACCGTCCAGAGGGCCTGACAACTTTGTTGGATAATTGAAATAGTTTGATCAAAACAAACTATTTCAATTTAAGTTTCACCTTTAAGTCCACAATATAAAGGACAAAAATCAGAATTCTTTAAAAAATGAGTTCACTAAATAAATAATTGCAGCAAAAGCCCAGGGGAAAAAAAAACTTATTTTTTGGATTATTTAACTGGAAACTAAATGTTTCTGTCACTTAGATGCAAGCAGTGAAGTTAATTAAAACTTTAAACCTGCGCTCCATCACATGACCTTCCCCTCTCACTGCCAGTTCTTCAGTGACCATAAAGCATGTTATCTTCATGACAATAATTGAATTGCTGATATTTATTCACATCATTGACAACAGAATATTTTCTCTTTTTAATTATGATGCCTTATGTGAAAGCTCTTACAAAAATGGTCAAGTATTCCCTTTTTACACAACATTCCACTAGTCCATCACAGACCTATGTGCAGACCTATTTTGAATCATTCTTGTTCCAAATGCCCCTAAAACCCCCTGCTGCCTGAGAACCCCCAAACCCTCAGTGCATGCATTAATCTTGTAAACTCAGAAGGGAAAAATCCAGCAGCTGCCAATGCAGTCCCACCCAGAAAGCAGAGTCCCAAGAGTTCTACTAATTCCAAGGTCATGTGCATGCCTCCGCCCCTTTCCTCTCACCCTGTCTGCTTACCTCAGAGAAGAGGAAGTGAGGTACAAAATGGTAGCTGGAGACAGAAACTGCAAGGCTTTCAGATGGAGCGCTGTCGCACAGACCTTCGGCTGTGAAGTGACCTGAGTGCACGGATTGCTGAGGTGTGACAGGGTCTGTATTTCTGGAGGAGGGAGGACAAGGGAGACCCGGTTCTGTCTTCTCAGCTCTCTCCATCTTCAGTGATTGAATATTTCACCAGTGGCGCCCAGACCAGTACCAGACATTCCTTACATTTCTCTCCTCCTCTTTCTCAGTGGCCTCTCTATGGTAATGTCGGACAGAGACATGGTCCATATTCATCTAATTCCACTGAAGACACCAGAGGCTGATCAAATTTTGTTTTGAATTTTGCAAACGTGAGGAAAAATCAGAACACCGTGTTTGTTAAAGCGTGTTGCATTACTGATTTAACTGTCCTTTTTCTTTATGAAAAACTGAGGGTACCTCTAAGTGGTGAGTCAGTTAATATTTAAAGGAATGACAAATGTGCTCTAATTATTCTTACATGTTTTTCTTCATCCTGAACTGAAGTGGTTGCTAAATGAGTGGGAACTAAGACCTTATTTGCACATGAGCAGGCTCTGGAAATGTTTGGATTTATTCAATGTTGACTGTGGAAAAGTTACACGTCTGGTGATGCTTTGCTTGTTGAATCTGCTGTAGTTTCCATGCCAGGTCACTAGCTGGTGCTGTGATTTTTCTATTTCAGTGACACGCAAACATTGACATGTCGGTCTCAAACATGAAAACAGTCACATCCAAAATAATGAATACTGAACATTTGGAATGAGATTGGTTTGCTCTTACATGCTTGAGTTGCACGAGCATCGCTCTGCTATCTGCTGTAATTTATTCATGCATGTGCAGAAAAGATAGGGACTACAGTGTGCATGCACAATTTCACACTGATGCCGAGCATTTCCAAAACCCTGTACTGTGAGACTCAGATTCAAAAAAGCATTAATGTCGGAAAAAAACAACTGCTGTGTGCACAAGTGAATGAAACCTGCAGCAGACATGCTGTGGTTTCAGTCAAAAACAGAACCATGGGCCTAAATGGAAATAAAGAAGCAATGATCTTGTTTTCCCCAAAAAAATTAGTTTGTAAAATTTATATTTTGATATGTCATTGTAAATGCACAGATCCAACAAAATTAGTCTGCACATCATACTGATTTTTTTTTTATCTCTTTCTCTTGTCCTCTTATATAATACTGTAATTATGCACATAAACCATGGCAATGTGACACCTTAAGCTGTATCTCAAAACAAAAAACAAACAAAAAAAAATTATAGGTTTTAATCCAATCTCACTTAAGGATTTTAAATGTCTGTCATAAAATGTATAATTTCAACCACTGTTTACTTGTTTTATAGCATTAAAAACTTAAATGCCTATAAACCTATTGCAGAAGACAAAATAAAAATTGCACTTTAACATGTCTCTCAAACAGTTACAGCTGTTAATGTAGATGTTTTTATCACCTACCAGCAGGG
>NC_056506.1:29304832-29320103 GCF_014905685.2 Nematolebias whitei
AAAAATTAAAAATGTTGGATTGTATACCTGGATTATTGAGCATAGACTTTGTTGTAAGTTGTAAAGTTGTAAAGTGCTATGAGTATCTTGATTAAATGGAAAGATGCTATAAGTACAGTCAATTTAACATTACAATAAATAGGTTTAACAGATTTACGCATTAAGAGGTTATTGCCAGCTGCTGTTTGAGGCTTCAAATTTGTGCATCATCACCATAAAATATCTTGATATTAACATTTTTTACCAGAATCTCAAGTTTGCTCTTTAAATTACAACGTTCATGAAGCCAAATGCTTCATGTACATAAATTCAAACGTCTTTTGAAAATGACATCATTGTTCAATTTGATTTGATTGGGTGCCTTTATTGTTTTGTCTCTTTTATTAAAGCTTCAGTTGACTTTGTGTATTTTTTGTTTATCTATTCAACACCTTTACTGATAACAAGTTCAGTTCTTCTCACATTATTGTAGATCTAAACCATCAGATCTCAGTTACAAAAATAATTCATGAATTGTGCAGTAACAAGGCAAAGTGATTTCTTCTGACATCCTGTTATCAACACCCAGCACTCCATTACATAAGAGTGATAACACCCAGGACAATGCCAAATGTAATGGGGGGAAGATAGAGAGCACAGGCACCTCCTTCAGACCTCAGGCATTTCCTTTTGGGATATCCCCCTATTATGACCTGCGATAGTAAAAGGAGAAATTCTGGGGAGGGAAAAGTGAATGTTCAACTGGCAGGGTCCATTAGGACGCATCCTCCTGGGGGCTGGAGAGTGTAAGCTACGCTGACCTTTAATGGGTTTGAGTGACGGGCAGTCAGAGTTGGATCAGTCTGTGAGGAGTGGCTGGAAAGAGGCCCTTTTTCTATTGTTCTTTCTATGCTCCCTGCCATGCTTCGGTGAGGGCAGGTGCTTTAGAGTGTCAAAATAGGAAGACACGCTGACAGGCTTGGCTGAAGTCCATGCTCCTCTGGCATATGACAAATGCTCCAGCTCTCACCTCAGCACAAAAGGGAAACTAGTGAGAGTCTTTTGCAAATAGTCACAGAAGACTGTGAAATGCAAATGGCAGAGAGCTACTCGTTTTGTTATCATTTGTATCACACCGATTGACATTGTTTGCATACTGGATGAATAAATTCCATTTTAAAGCACTATTTGTTATACCATGACCAATCCAGAACAAAACAAGATTGCCATGGTAACTGCAAAACCTCATTAAAAATAAATTTGCCACACCACCTTTTGGTTTACTGGAGCTAAAGGGCATTAATTAAAAAAAAAACAACTAAAATCACATAAAGTTGCACATTCAATGCACGATAAAAAAGAACTCGATAAAAAAAAAAATCTCATTAAAAATAAAGGAAAAAAAAATGAGAATAGAACACAAGTATGAGCCAAAGAAGGAGCCAAGTTGTTATCAAAGCCCAAGTGATTATTTTCCACAAGATTTTCCTGTCAGGATGTTATGAATGTCTCCATGAGCAGTGGTCAGTGATAAATGGTGTCCCTTTAGCTGTGCTGATGTCATCCTCAAGGATTTTCTTCCCCTTCAGTGAGTGAGACAGTGCTGGGGGGGGGGGGGGGGCACACTCGTAGTGTCCTGTCCAGGACAAATGGCTCATATCTGTGTGTATCAGTGTGGCATGGAGGGCTTTGAGTTTCCGTATTTTCCACTCAAGTCTTTTGGGCGGTGTCTAACCTTTTTTTGGCCCACATAGTCCTCTCTTTGGAAAACCTGGAAGGCTGAGCATATTTTTGTACAGAAGCAATTGGATCTTTCATCATTACAGCAACTCCAGGGGGGGCATTATACTTAATTGATACCATTTTAATCCCTGTATGTGCAATATGAGAGTAGACTATATTTATTTTGGCGTGAAAGAAACTCTCTCCTCCAGAATAATGTATGCCCTATAGCAGTGCATTAACAAGTCAAGGCTTTGTTTGTTTTTAGAGGGTATCTAGCCTTTACTTTGCATTTGGGTGACCGGGGTTAAGTTTCCTGCTGTGTAAAGCAATCCATGACAGGAATGTGTATGTTTGACTGATGTTCAGAAGAGGACAGTCACATAAAAGGTGGTAAATGGGGATTACAGCAAGCCATGTCACCTCCTTTTAACCAGCAACTAATGCTCATTTAGGCTGCATGGATGTTATTAGAGCAACAAATGGAAATCGCTTGATATTTATTCACAAAATAAACTTTTATAATGTTCACTTTCCATGCACTTTTTAGAGCTAATCCCTGAAAAGATATCCAACGATAAAAGTTACATTTGACTCATAGAAATGTAACTTTTAAACTAGATGAGACATCTTGGAATGTTAGAACTTCAAGCTGAGTTCATTTGTAAAGACTGTGCCCACATGTGTCCAGTTAAATGCATTTTTTAGATTACTTTCTTTTATTTTCCTGTTAGCTTTACCTCCTCTGTCAGTGCAAGTGAGATTACAGACTGACTAAGATTTTCCCAGTGCCAGAGGGGGAGTCTGTGGCCATTGTTCTTGGCTCTGACGGCAGCAGAGCTGTCATTAATGGACAACACTACTGATTTGCTTGTACTTCCTGTGCAGACACAGCTCACACTTTGCTTCACTGACCTTAAAACGCATGTCACCGTGCCAGAGGAAAGCAATGAAAACAAAGTGGAAGTTCAGAGGATATTAAGAGCAAGACGGTTTGACTTTTTTTGTACTTTGTGAAGTGGAGTGAAGACGCCACCAAAATTAATGACTGAACAAGGTGTGTGACAGCTTCATTACAGCTTGTGCACTATTCATGTAGGAGTTTGGAGCTGGAGCGCCACTTTCATTAAAAATCTGCTTCTCCCTGTTTGGGCACGACGCAATGCAAGATTGTTGCTGCTGATAAGATAAGAATGTGGCAATCGTCTGCAGAAGGAGGAAATTCCTATCTGATGGGATTTTCAAAGTGAATTTTCAATGGCCAGACTGGAAGACGAAAAGTATTTACACAAGCGACATCTCCATCACAATGAGTTGTACACGTGACCCCTGAGGGTCACATAATACATACAACTGAAACACATCAAATTAAACCGCTTTCCAAGACTGTGGGACATTCAGTGACACATTTTCCCAGGCCTAGCAATTGGTATAATAATTTAATTATTTTTTTATTGTGTGTATTTGAAGAGCACTTTTCACAAACAATAAAATATTTAATAGTAATTGCAATTTTCTTGATACAGGTCCTCTTTGGTGGTTGTACCTCATGTTAAATCTTATAACTTAGTTAATAAATAACTTATAACTTGTACAACTTTGTAAGTTTATAAAACGTCCAGAACTGAATTCAAAATCTTACTTCTAACCTACAAAGCTCTCAACAACCTAGCTCCATCTTATATTACAGATCTTATTGTTCCATATTTGCCTAACAGAGCACATCACTCTCAGACTGCAGGTTTACTTGCGGTTCCTATAGTTTCCAAAAGCAGAATGGGAGGAAGATCTTCCAGTTATCAGGCTCCTCTCTTGTGGAACCAACTTCCAGTTTCTGTCCATAAGGCTGACACATTGTCCAGTTTTAAGACTTAAAACTTTCCTTTTTGATAAATCCTATAGTTAGGGTTGGCTTGTTATGCTGCTATAGGATTAGACTACTGGAGGACAAATTTATCTAATTTCTTTAAATGAATTGTTAAAATTAAATAGTTTTCATTTGATATTATTTCTATCTTAACATGTGATTCTTGGCCTGCCATTGTGTATCTGTTCCTACCAAACCCAGCTGGTCGAAGCAGATGACCGCTTGTCCTGATCCTGGTTCTGCTAAAAGTTTCTTCCTCATGTTTTTTTCTTTCCACTGTCGCCTTCATGCTCGCTCAAGATGAGAGCTCTGTGATGGAGTTAAATACAAAGCAGCCTGCTCCTCAGATAAATAATGTTAACTTGTTTTTTTTTATGTATATGAATGTTTCTGTTCAGAGCTCTGAGATAACTTCTGTTGTGACTTGGTGCTATAGAAATAAACTGAATTGAATTGTGGCTAAGGAGAGGAGCTGGTGAAGACCTGCAATAATGAGAACAGATTTCAGAACCACTTAAAAACTAATTCACTCTTACGTCCTTGTTTTGTTTTTATTTTATTTTTATTTTTTTTGCTCACTTTCAGTTTTAAGTGTTACATACGTTGTTAAAACAACTTTAATAACTTGCATCTACTTTATGATTATTTTTCATAAACCGTTTTTTAAGTGAACACTTTTGAAAGACTAGCACGTTAATTTACAATCAGCTTTAGGTTTTGCATCAAAACCTGGCAAGGAGTCCGCATTCCCTTTCTTTTTTATTTAAATTTTCTTTTCTCTTTTAGTGAGAAGGAAGTATCTTTGAACAACAACATAAACCACCACCTTACCAGACAGAAGCCTGCAAGCTTGCTGAATTAGAAATGATCCGGTGTAATGCTGGTTTTGGTTGTTATACATTTAATATTTATTGACCTGGATTTTTGGTCAAAATACTGAGATAGCAAAATGTTCCAATGATCATTTTCAAGCCAAATGTTGAAGAGTCTTTCAGAACCAAACATAACCACGATACTCTCATCAGTGTGTGTTTCGAAGCACAGTTGTACAATTTTGTACCAAGTATCTTTGTATGAATGTTTGAGTGAGAGATGATTGTTGCTTGTGCTGCAAGCACCTAAAAAATATCATATAAAAGCTAAATATACAAGTTGTTTTAAATATGTGCCGGCCCTGTAAAATAAAAAAATTAAAATGCATTCCTAACAAGTTTTTAATTTACAGATTTTGTTCTGATGATCATAAGAGGGCTCCTTCTAAATAGAAGTCTGATAAAATAAGCCATTTGTTTAATCATTTTTCTTTTTACATTTTGATAAAGTATTTCAACTTGCCGGGGTCCCCCCCCCCCCCACCCACCCAACCAGTTTATAAGTTATTTCAGTGTAACTCTGCACAAATGTTGAAAATGACTAAACTAGATGGTTCACTTGACAATTCTCCCAAATCTGTGAAGTAAATTTCAACCATATAAACGAAACCCACGTTTTATCATAAATGTCTTATTTTAATTCGTAACAACTGGCAAACATATTCATTTTTCTTTTTTTTTTTTTTTCATTTAGCCTTTATTTATCCAGGTTAGTCTCATTGAGCCACGAGAACTCATTTTCAAGAGAGACCTGTTTAGGGAGCACATGGTGGGGTTAAGGGCCTTGCTCATGGGCCCAGAGTGGGGCGAATGAGGATGGGGCAAGTGTGGGTGTTTCACCTACCCCACCCACAATTTTTGATGTTGTCGGGGCCGGGGCGTGAACCGGCGATCTTCGGATCACAAGCCCACCTCTCTAACCTCTGCGCCACCACTCCCCATAATTCATAATTCATAATTATTAAGCGATTTCAGCTTATCTAACTAAAACAAACCATCAAAAATAGCTTCAGACCCATTTGAGGTTAGCTCTATGGCTGTAAAGTTAGTGAGCAGAAGCACAATTAGCTGATGGTGAAGTCATAGTTACAGAATTTGGATTTAGTGTACTGAATTTTCTATTGTTTGTTATTATTAGTGTTCATAATCAAAATGTAGACACGGTGCAAGCTATGTTTTTTTTTTTCTTTCCTTCACAACATGTACCGTACATTGTTGTGCATTTTAATTATGTTTAATCATAAGCCAACATAAGCTGATGTGTTTAAAAGAATTCTCTGCAAAGATGTTTAAGTAAGCCTCCAACATTCAAGAGGAAACACAAGAAGCCATTAGCTTTTTTTACTACCCGCATCAGAAAGGTGAAACCCTTGAAGCTGATAAAGATGCAGCCCCTGTCTCGCTGGTTTTATTGCCTGTTAACATGCAACACCCTACTTTTTTTTTTTTATTTACCCCCCCTCAAAAAAAATACATTCAACTTGCTTTTTCCTGATCATGTGATCAGATATGCAGGATGAGGCTTGTGGAGGCAGCCCATGCATTATTTAAATGGAAATAATGTGACCTTACTAATAAATCTAAGCATTTCATAAAGCTGATGTCTATGCAACATCTGCTGTTTAAATCCACCTCAACTGTTGTGCTAAATAAGCAAAAAAAAACACCATCAGAAGCTGAATCTGGACCTTTGACTTTTCTGTCAGAACCTGTATGTTCACCCTGTCAGATGCCCAAGTGACTTTTAAGAGCTTAAATCGAGTGAAGAGCTTCCACAAAGCAGCTTAATGGCAGCATCATAACAAGCAGGGAAACGTACAGACCTGTGTAAACTTCTGAGGATCTGTAAGCACCAGCTCTTAATTTGAAGGAGGTGCAGGGCCAGGTGGCTGAATCACAGAGCTGTTTATTTCTGCAAACTGCTTTGGGAATGCGGTCCTGCGAGCAGCTCCAGCTCTTTTCATGTTTGCCTTTACTGCATGGCCCATGCAATTCGCCTGCCTGTTATGAACATGAGGTAAACAAAACATTAGGTCGTCATAAATCACTGGCCAATGACATGTCTGGAAGTGAGATTAGACATATAGTGGAGCAGGAGAACACAAGGAAGCTGCCTCCCTCCTCAGGCTCCTCCTCTCCTCCTTGGTCCCAAAGTGTAAGATCATTATTAAAATTGCAGCTCAATTAAGATAAGGCTAAATGACTTTCTCTGTCTCCCTCTTTGATGTACAGGGGATTTTTCTTCTTTCCAAAGCTGAAAACAGGGCAGTTTACAAAAGAGCAAAGGGGGGGAGACAACTGCTCAGAGTATACTCTTTGATGTTTCATTGCACAGGATTTGGGTTTGATTGGAAACGTGTGTGATCATTTTTTTTGCTAAGATTATTTTCGGACAAATCTCTGTTTTTTAAGTGAACGCTACATCTCATTTGCTTCATTGCAATGGCCATTTTAGCCTCTTATAAACTGCTCGTTCGGGGCTGACACAGGTCTTTTTATAGGGTTCAGCAGATTTCCTTACAGTTCACATAGTTTGGACAAAATTATCAATAATTTCTCTATATATTGCAACAGATTAAATGTTAAAAGATCTGATTGCCACTGGTAACTATGCAATTATAAATATAGGAACTCTAAACGTTTTTAAATGTTTGAATAAAATGCTCATCATAAATGCCGCTCAGTGAAGAAAGTACTGTTTCTCTGGAACTCATTCAAGCAGTTCGCTTCTCCTTCTATTGTTCATCCTTGTTCTCTTTGTCCCAAAGTTCACGTATTTGCCTGACTTCTCACTGTAAACACAAGGGCAGAGACTTCAGAGGCCCACGGACTGGGGATGTTTATATGAGCAGAGAGCAAGGGAGATGGAACCGAGATATGAGTGCTGATCTGTGAAAGGAACCGCTGCTGGATTGCCGCTGCTGCTCGCCATCACACAAACATCTGGCTGCTTCAGGACGCACAGAAACAACCTCACACCTGCACACGGACCACAGCTGATGTAGAAACTCATCCCAGCCTGAAATGAGCTCTTTGTGGAAAGTTTTAAGAAGCACTATGTTTTCTTGAACATTAAGAGGTTTCTCTCCTGTTCTCCTTTTAAACCCACTATAAGTTTTATCACCTCTGCGAACCGTTCAAAACTTTGTTTACAACGTCGTCATGTATGGAAAGCAAAACAGAGAATAAATGTAAAGATCTGAAGATATCTTGCTGACAAAAGCGACATCCAAAGGAAAGGTTTGCCTCTCAGAGGTCAGAGGAGTTGGTCACTTGTGACACGTTCTGAAATCTCTGCAGGACTTTTTATACATATATTAAGAATTTGTTTCTGGCTGTTGATGCTTCAGGCTGCAGGAAATGTGTTGTGATGTGAAAAGGCTCCATTCTGTTTTGAACAAACTCAGAATCAGTTGAGAATTGCATTTTTTTTTTTTAAATCAACATTTGAAGCATTCGGCTGGCGTTATTCCTCAAAGCAGTTTGTTTTCCTTGCCCGTGTCTCACCTCGTACATTTTTCTGCGTAGGACTTCTCCTTCTCATTATATAACGTGCGCTGAAGGGTGTTGTAGGATGAGTGTGTGGGTCTGGAGTGTGGGGGGTGCGTTGCTTAAGGAAGAGATTCCTGGTGAGGAGTGAACAAATGTAAACTGAATTAATAAAATCTGAGGAAGATCAATGGATGTTCTCTGCCCTAATAGATAAACCTAAATACATCTGATTATTACCAGGATCATTTGTTTAAAAAAAATTATAACCCAATCCGCTGATGTATGTTATTTTTTTAATCAATTTCTGAATTGTTTTTGTTTCATCTCAGTATTCAGGGAGCGGCATTGAATTACACTCAAATCATTTTAATTTCATAAACTTTACTCACTCAAGGACAGAGAGCAGTTTACGGCTTTTAAATGCAGGAGACTCACTTGTCGTCCTTGCTCTCTCTCTCTCACACACACACACACACACACACACACACACACACTTCCCCTATTAAAATCAAGTTTCAATTTTCATTGGAGTTCCATCATTCTTTGAATATAAGAAAATGCATGAACGTCTCTCTTTCTGGTCTGTGTCTCGTTTTTCTTCCATCTTCTGTTTCTTCCAAGGTCAGCTTATCTCCGCTGGTTTGAAAGATGAGAGAAACAGAGATGAAGTCTACAACCAACTTTTACCTTCATCGCTTTTGTTCATGAATTAGCATTTCATCTTTAACAATGGATGATCTTTTCTCTGTTCTGTTATTTTCTTCTCAGTAAATTGTCCCTCTTCAAACTGCCTTTGAATAATTTAGTTTCGCTCACTGCTTTTACAATCATTTATAATGCTTTTCTCTATTTGCTGCGTGCATTTTATTGCAAAATATCAGTGTAAACAGACAAAATGTTTTGTGCAAAGCTAACAGAGGAGCAGAAAATGACTCGGCCTTGACTTAAATTTTAAATCTCCTGTGAAGAAAGCTTATGAAAAGTGGCTGTTTGCACCAGAGAGGCCTGCTGGCCCAGTGGCGGCTCCATATATGAGATGTGACCCTCGAAAGACACAGACAACTGCTGCTGCGGCTCAAATAGCAGGAGCTGAGCTGCTCTGACGCGACACAGAGTTCAAGTTTGTTCAGTCTGCTCTGCTCCTATAGAGAATCAGCTCCTCCCAGAAAGTTTGGACTTCACACAGTCAACTGTTTATGCACTTATCAGATCTGTGTTTCTTTTTTCAAATGCTTTGTCTTTTTCATGAAGCGCAAACTGTTTGCCAGACAATGAACCTCTAAAACACTGTTTGTTCCACTTTAAAATCTCACGTTATTAATGATTTAGTCATATGGATTCAACACACCATTTGCTGCATAAACTACCCCATCTTATTTCATCAAACGCCCCATGCACTGCTCAAAATGTACCACCTTTCCTTCAGAATATTTTTTCTTTTTTAATGAAAGAAATAAAAGTGATTTTTATTGTTCTTTGTTTAATATTTCAAATTGAACCCAGTTTGACATTAAATTGCTGTATATTATATCTCAGTTGTATAATTGGAGCGTTTATGTAAAATGTTCTATAATTAGAAACGGTGGGCTGCAGAAAAAAGCAGGTTTTTATGCGACTTGAAGGCGACTCTGTTCCTGTTGGAGGCGTCTCGCCAAAGCTGCCGGGTTATTCTCAGGTCGGTTTGAATTCACAGAACCCCCCCATTGTCCCTCCATGCAGGTCTGCATCACTTTGTTACATCTGGTTCAAAAATGCCTCTTTCCCTTCACTTCTGACGCTTTAATAAGGCCATGACAATAATTCTTTGGTAACTTTTTTTGGGGGGGGATTCCTCATAATTAAACGTTGAGAGCAGGAGGCTGCACCCCCCCCCCCACTCCACCCCACCTCTCTCTCTCTGATGGACAAGTGTTGGACCTCCAGTCTTTCACTCGGTTGGCCCTGCACATCAGAGCAGACAGAATGTGCGTCTAGGAGCTCCTAATTGGAAGCAGATGGCGCTCGGAGCGACGGAGAGCTGAAACGCAGCATTTTCCACCCTGAGCTGCGGTCACTGAGCCATGCAGGTGCACGCAGTCTGCAGGGACCCACCGAACCTTTTGCTTCGTTTATACTCTCTGAAAACCCAACAGAACAAACACGGGCTTGTTTAGAAGTGTGCTCTCATAAAACCTCTGTCTCACTGACGCATCTTGGAGCTTAGACAGGAACGGTTAAATGTGCAAAGTTGAATTAATTAAAAGTTTCAAACGAGGCAGACAAATTAGAACAAGTCCGTCTGCTTTACTCTGCAATGAAATAAAAACCACGTGTTTGTTGTTCACCTATACAATCTCTTTATTTCCTGCAATATTTCGCACATAAAACATGAAATTCGAGCTTTGTAACGTTTGTTTCTTGCTTTGGTGGAAAACTGGGTGCAACACAAGCAACGTGCAGCCGTGCGCTTTCACTAAAAGTCGATTTAAAAATGATATTTGTAGCACAGTTTAATGATGAAGTTGCTAATAAGCATCATGGTCGTGCGCATTTCTTATGAGGCGCAGTCCACCCGCCGCGCTGAGGTACAATATATTTAATTGGATATTATCGTTTGTTATAATTAGTTTATTTCTAAGAGTATTATTTAAAGTGGTTAAAAAATCAAAAGCTTTGTCTTTAAGACTCTTATCAGTTTATAAACGTGTAAGAGTTTATCATCTAACAGTAGAACAGGCCCGTTTGTCTCTGCCATTTGACCCAAAGCAGCGAGGGAAGTCCTGAGTTTTCAGAAATATAGATTTGGGAGGAAGATGCAAAAGAAAACTCCGCTCTCGGATACAACGAGCCGGCTGGCCCCCCCCCCCCCCCTCCCCCCAGTTTAAAATTAAAATGAGCCTCGAGCGACCATCGGATGTGTTTCCTTGTTGGAAAGGACTATCCTCGTCATCTTCAAGTGTGTGCATGTGCATGTGGGGGGGGGAGGGGTTGAGGGGAGGTGGAAGCATCACAAACAGCACAATTAATTAGCAGCTCCTCCTTGAAAAGGTAAATGAAAGTGAAATACATTTTTTCGGGGTTTTTGTGTGTGTGTTTTTTTTCCTTGTGGCATGCACAGATTAAATCCTGGGGGTGGAGGGTGTGTGTGGGGGTGGGGGGGGGGGGGGGGGGGGTATGGCCTCCGTATATATGTCAAATCCCTCATGTGATCATATTTACAACTTTTAAAACGCGTAAAATAAACTTTGCCCTCACGCTCCTCTGAGTGTGTGTGCGTGTGTGTGTCCAGTTGTATTGTTGATGGAGCTCTGGCGGCCGACATCCTCCTCGTTGACCCCCCCACCCCCACCCCGTCTCCCTCTCTCTGCCTTTTCCGTCCCATGAAAAACGATTCCAGCGCTCTGATTGAATTTTATTCCTTCCTGACCTGGTCCGTTCTGCGAGAGCGCCATCAATCTTTGGACTAACACGACATTTGTTTATTGGGCCTGCACTTGAGAAAAGATCTAATGGCTTGTATCAGGCCGATTGTGGAGCAATCGGAGATAATGCGCGCGAGAAGGATTTGGGGACACAAAGCGCAAGTGAGGATGTTAAAGAGTAAAACTCAAAAGACAGAACAATTAAAACACGCTTAAACCATGCGTCCTAAAAAAAGCTTCTATTTCAAGCTTGTTGGTTTAAATCTCACTTTAATCTTGCTATATAGAAACTGTTTGTATGAGTGTTGGGTTTTTTCGTGTTGTGTGTGTGTGTGTGTGGGGGGGGGGTGGGGGTCTGACATGGTGCCACCACTTTCAAACTTACAGACTTGAACAGAAAATGGTTGCGCGTGAGTGGACAAACCAAAAAAAAACACGTTTTGCAAATCTTAAAAAAAAAAATCATAATATTTTAATTAGATGCAATGATGAGCAAGTTGATTTTTATTCATATTTTGTTTTGATAAAAAAAAACTAATGCGTCTTTCATACTTTGAAATTAGTATTCTGATTTTATTTATTATTTTAGTGCCAAACTCATGACCATTTGTGACTACTATAAATATATATATATATATATATATATATATATATATATATATTAACATTATTACTATTATCATTATTACTATTATTATCATTATCATTATAGTGTAACTCGTGCGTAAATTACGCACGTGATGAAACGCAATGAAAACTGAATTTTTGCTTTATGCAAATACAGTTTGAATTAAATGTATCAACTAAAAGCTTAATTGAATTAACATTAAAAAATTAAATTAACTGCTGATAATTGGATTAAAGCAGCAGGTGTGCATTTTCAGAAACTGAAAGGCTATTTAGAATTTAAAGACGTATATTTGGGGATTTAAAAAAAACAATAATTTATTTTCAGTGATGCATCTAAATGAAATTCTTAAAAACTCTAAAGTGTAATTTAAGCATTTCTGTTATAGGATTACAATTAAATAAATTTTTGGACTTCTCCAATCAGCTCATCCTTTTACTGTTAAATGTCCAAGAGAAAGTCTAGCATTCACATAATGGCGATATTCCCCCCCTTCAGGGTCAGCTTCATGTCAGAACAGAGAGAACTTCAAACATCAGACCTGACGGGAATATGTTTGGCATGCGCGCTGTGATATTAGTGGTGCGCGCGCCAGCAAACACACAGCCCGGTCCAAAACAAAGCTGCGCTGTTTGCAGTCCGTGTCTCTGCGGCCTCTAAAGGCTCAGCTTGATTTCATGTAATAAAAATGAAAATGAAAACCTACATTAATAAACACTTTGCACATTAAGATAAATCAGACAGAAACAAACAGCATGAACAAACGCATTAAATCATTTTAGAGACGCTCAAACCTATATATATATATATATATATATATATATAACTTTTTTAATTAAATAAAAATAAAAAACCCAAAATGTTACTCCAATATTTAGACTTTTCTACTTTAAAAAAAAAAAAAACTTTCACTTTCAAAAACTTAATTGCAACACAAACTAAATCCTAGATTCGAGTCTGTAAGAAATGAGGCGCAACTAACTCATAAAATGGCGATTTATTAAACATACACACAAATCCTTCAGAATAGTTTTCAACATCATGAACACAGTCTTTAAATGTTGTACACGTTCCCTTTGATACAAGCTTTGTTGTGGTGGTGGGAGGGGGACAATCAAGGGAATTCAATTTAGTAACACTTGTTTGTTGTTGGGGGGGTGTTTGGTCCATATATATATATAAACCCGCCACAGTTTAGAAATAAATTACTATATATGCAATTTACACGTCTAAGGAAAAGTGACACATTATCATGAAAAGGCACAAAAGCTAAAAGAGAGAGAGAGCGAGAGAGGAAGAGACTTACTGTTATCTGGAGTAACACTGTTCTTTAACAAACAACATCAAGTCTTTTGGTTCATATGAGTCAAGAAGGAGTTTTCATGTCAGAGTTCATCGGGGTCAAATACAAATCTTTTGTCTTTGTTCGTGTGTCTCTCTCTTTGGTCAGAACTTGCTGCAGTCATACACGAAAGCTCCAGATGTGCGATAGAGGGACTGACCCGCTGGGAAGGACATCTGACAGCTGTTATTCCCATTCACCGGGGAGCTGTTCAAGCCAATCCTTTGGGATTCAAACATCTCTCGGACTGAGTGGAAGTTCTGCTGCTGCGCCGGGTAGGTGGCGCCCAGATGGCCCAGGTCTCCGGCCTGGTTCAGGTACCACGAGGCCAGCCTGCCTTGGTGGCTGTGGTGGCTCTCCTGGCCGGAGTTCAGATTGTGGCCCAGCGAGGACGAGGTTGTGGTGACGGAGTAATCTGGCAGCGTGTCGTCCACGGTGCTCGGTGCCAGGTGGCCTGGCCGGTCCCCCGTGTACAGGCTCATGGCCTGCATGTTACAATGATAGGTGGTGTTGGAGGTAGAGATGGAGTTTTGGTTGCAGGGTGAGCTGTAGGCTGATGTCTGGCTGGGAGAATAGTTTAGGGACAAAGATGGTGTTATACCTGTCCTGGTGGAGGCGCTGAGGCCGGGGGTGAGCTCGGTGACCCCCTGCGGGGACCCCCGGAGGGAGGTCATGATGTTGTCCACGCTAAAGCCCTGCGTGGAGACCTGGCCGTGGTGCTGGTGGTGCTCGGAGGTGTCCATGCCGGGGATGGACCTGCTGGAGGGGATGCTGTGGGGGCTGCCGCTGGACATGCTGCTGCTGCTGTCCGGGCTCTCGATTTTGGGCACGGTGCTCAGGGAGGGCGAGTCGGCCTGCGGCGGGGTGACGGTCCCGTTCTCAGTTTTAATATCCTGGACCCGGACGGGCTGGGAGCCCTGCACGGTCTGCTCCGGCTCCCCGCGGCCCTGCTGCCGCGGCGGCAGCTCCTTCTGCAGCCGCTCCTCCTTCTCCTTCAGCGCGTCCTTCTTCTTGAACCTCCGCCGCCTCCTCAGGAAGCTCCCGTTCTCGAACATGTTGTAAGAGTCCGGGTCTAGGGTCCAGTAGCTGCCTTTGCCGGGCTTTTTATCGTCGCGCGGCACCTTGACGAAGCACTCATTGAGGGACAGGTTGTGCCTGATGCTGTTCTGCCAGCCCTGCTTGTTGTCTCGGTAAAATGGAAACCTCTCCATGATGAACTGGTAAATCCCATTCAGGGTCACCTTCTTGTCCGACGAGTTCTGGATGGCCATGGTGATGAGCGCAATGTAGCTGTAGGGGGGTTTCACCATGTCCTTGGGCTGAGGCTGGGGGGTGTAGGGTCCGTACGCCCGAGCCATGCTGGCCGGGTACTGGTCATGAGCCGCGTGAGAGTACATGTTCATAGGTGTTGGCATCCCCGTGTAGCCCCCTCCGGCTGCCGCCCGGTAGTATCCCGGGTCGCTGCTGATGTAGGGCACGACGCCCAGTGAGTTGGGACTGGAGACGGAGTAGCGAGCCTGCATGTTGAGGATAAAGCTCCAAAATATCCACCAAAAATCAGCTCAACTTCTCCCTCCTCTGAGAGCTGCTGTGCGTAAAAGACAAAAAAAATCACAGTTCCTTGTTGCAAAGGTGGGAATTCAGAGAAAAGAGCAGCTTAAGCCGTCCCCATCCTCCAGTCCGCACGACACGCGCATTGAAAAAGTTCTGAACTTTGGACACCCGTCACCACACAGGACTTTTGCGCAGTTAAATTCTTTCCTCTGTTCCCCCCACCCCTCTAGCAGCGAAGCCCCGCCTCCCCCCAACCACAGTGTGCCGGTCGTCCAATGGGAAGTGAGTCCGAGCAGAGCCCACACTCGTGGATTTGAAAGAAAAGCTTCAGGAGGTGTCAGCCGGGTCCACGAGACATGTGTCCGATCATGGATGCACATTCCTGCAAAGTGCATCTCTGCGTAACTTTAAAGC
>NC_056506.1:29330103-29341205 GCF_014905685.2 Nematolebias whitei
GGGGGTGGGGTGAGGGGGCTGAGAATGGAAACCTGCACAATAAACAAGGGACTGCTGTAAACAGTAAGTGAATTACAATGTCAATGATTTTTACAATGAAAAGGTTCATTTTGGTAAGAATGGTTAAATGCCTTTAGTTTTTCTCTAATTTAATGGCTCCCTGAATATGGACTGTACTTATATAGCACTTTTTTATCTGATCATGATACTCAAAGCGCTTTACACAACAATCTTTGCCTCATTTACCCATTCATTCAGCAATCTACTACTCTATAAAGCTAAATTAACAAATCATTCTAATGAGACTAATCAGTGCTTTAGATTACATTTATGCACCAATGGGACACACACTGGAGGCAATGAGGGGTTCAGAGTCTTGCCCGGGGACACTTTGGCATGTGACTGCTGGTGGATTCGAACTCCCAACTCTTGCATTGGAAGACGACTGCTCTAAACACTCAGCCACAGCCGCCCAATATATAAGCCGTGCTACCCGCCACAAGCTAGCATTTAATAGATGGTGTAAAAAAGTAAATAATACTTTTTCTACTTTAAATTTGAAACATTTATTCACTGTATAAAACCAAGATCAACTGGCTGTAAAGCTAGAGGTCTGTAGTTACAGAAGTTTTGACAACTCTTTTGAAATAAAACAAACTTGAACACAATGGAAAAACTAAAATAAAAAAACATATATACATGTGAGTAAAAACCGTTTCATTTCCTCTTCAGTACTCATATTGTTACCAACAAACCCTGGAATCTTTCAGTGTTGATTATGTATGAACTGTCACGTGTCTTCAGGACTTTTCTTATTATTTAACAGTCAGCAGTTGTCTCTCGTGTAGTTTGTCATGTGTGTTTTAGGAGTCATTGCAAACCACCGCTTTGTTTTCTGTGTGGATTCTCATGTGTCTGTTTAAATGGGGCTGTTGTTTAAAGCTTTGTCCACAAAGTTCACAATGAAATGGTTTGTGTCCTGTGTGAATTCTCATGTGTGTGTTTAGAATGTCCATCCATCCATCCATTATCTTTATCCGTTTATTCCATTTTGGGTCACGGGGGTCACTGGTGCCCATGTCCAGCAATCACTGTGCGAGGGGTGGGGTACACCCTGGACAGGTCGCAAGTCCATCACAGGGCCACATAGAGACAGACAAACGAGACAAACAACCATTCACTCTCTCACTCACACCTAGGGACAATTTAGAGTTACCAATCAGCCTAACATGCATGTTTTTGGTCTGTGGGAGGAAACCGGAGTACACGGAGAAAACCCACGCATGCACGGAGAGAACATGGAAACTCCACCCAGAAGGCCCCTGGACCGGGGTTTGAACCAGGGACCTGTTCGCTGAGAGGCAGCAGCTCTACCAGTTGCGCCACCGTGCAGCCCTGTTTGGAATGTCCTTTAGGCCAAATCTTTGTCCACAAAGTTCACAAGCAAATGGTTTGTGTCCTATGTGAATTCTCATGTTTGTGTTTAAACTGGCTAGTTGTCTAAATCTTTGTCCACAAAGTTCACAAGCAAATGGTTTCTCTCCTGTGTGGATTCTCATGTGCATTTTTAAATTTGATTTTTTGGTAAATCTTTTGCCACATTCATCACATCCGAATTGATTCAGTATGGTCTCAACTTTACTGCATGACTGTACTTTTTTTTTTTTCACTTTTAGACCTTTTTTAGTAACCAAACCACTTGAAGACTTATGTCTTGAATTACTTTTCATGTTTCTCTGAAGAGATAAGTTGTTGTTGTTGGTCAAGGTAGTGTCTGTTGCTGAAGATGCTGCTTCTCTCTGGTCAGCTGAGCTGCTGATTGGACAACATCTGTCTACCTCTTGGTGTTGATAAAGACGTGACAGTAATAGTTTAGCTTCATCATCATCATCACTGACTTCAGACTTTGAAGAGTTCACATTACCTTCATAAGAATTCAGATCTTGGTTTCTTTTAGTTTCTGCTGCCCCAAAGTCCTCTCTACCTGTGGCTGTTTCCATCTGGACAGCTGCTACTGGTTTGTAGATCTCTCTGTCCTCCAGTTGGTGTTGATGAAGCTGTGAGGACAGAGGTTTCGCTTCTCAGTTGTTTCCTTTTAAAAAGTTACATCAAACACCTTGAATGTCTAAAGGCACAGACCTCTTCCTTGTTGTTTCATCAGTTAGCAAGGTAAAGCTACAAATTTTATTATGCTAAACATTTTTGCTAGTGGAAAACTATAAGAGACTATAACTATAAGAGATCCTTCCTGCCTACAGCCATCAGTATCTATAACATATCTTAATGAAATGAGGATAACGAGTTACAACAACAAAATAATTTCCCTTTAGGATTAATAAAGTATTTTTGAATTTGAATAACTACAGTACACTGTGTGACACAGGAAAAATAAACAACAATAAAATACAAACCTTATATCTGCAGTTGGTGGTTTGGGCTGAAATCAAGTCTGTATGATAGTTTTATGTTGCTTGAGTTTCTTCAAAAGTTTCGGCTGAAGCTATGTTTACATGGACATAATTAACCGGATCAAACGGCCGTTCAGAATAAAAACACGTCTTGTAAACACCCCGTTCGGGTTATTTTTTGTTTATTCAGCGTGATCCGAAATAATTTGTGATCAGAACGAAACGGGTGGTTTACGCCGATTCAAAACTCGAACGGTGCGCATGTAAACGCTTGCTCTGTCCGTTGGGCCTTCTCCTACTCTGCTCCTGTTTCCTGGAATATCTTACAAAAAGATCTGAAGCTCTCGACCTTGACCTCTCTAAGTGTTTTTAAGAATCTGTTGGACTCCTGGCAGGGACCAATGCAGACATGTTCCTGTTTTTAGTTTTCTACATTCGTCTTAGAATCTAGCTGTTTTTTGTTACTTTTTTAGCCATCCTATTTGTTAAAAAAACAAAAAACTGTAGTATGACTTTTTATAACTGTTTATTGTTGTTGCTGTTGTCCATTGTTGTCATCTTTCTTTGTTGAAATCAGGTCTCTCTTGTAAATGAGTCCTCGAGGCTCAATGAGATTTACCTGTCTAAATAAAGGTTGATTGATTGATTGTTTTCTTATGGTGAAGAACTGACCTGACTGCGCATGTGCAACTATGTCATTTCCGCCTGCCTGGCTAATGCTAATAATATTAGCATGTCGGGGAAGTAAAACTGGTAAGTGAGCGACACAGTATTTCTACTAGAAACTTTGAAAGAGCTCAAAATGATCTGTATTATCTGTAGCTCAGTCAGGGAGTGCACTAACGTCTCCACCATCATTAAAACCTGTCGCAGGTCCATATTGAGCGTTCAGGTTTGTTTACGTTCATCCCGGAAGTAAACCGAAATTAGAACTTTTATTTATTTATTTTTTTTCCCGAAAGTAGAACTTCTTCGGTGGTTTTTTTTAAGGAGAGTTTACCACTATATATACTATGTTTGTAATGTATGTATGTAATATTTGATCATTTGATTTAGTTTTAGACATACTTTGCATTCAGCAGCACGGTGGAGCAACTGGTAGAGCTGCTGCCTCTCAGCGAGCAGGTCCCTAGTTCAAATCCCGGTCCAGGGGCCTTTCTGGATGGAGTTTGTATGTTCTGTCCGTGCATGCGTGGCTTTTCTCCGGGTACTCCAGTTTCCTCCCACAGACCAAAAACATGCATGTTAGGCTGATTGATAACTCTAAATTGTCCCTAGGTGTGAATGTTTGTTTGTCTCTGTGTGGCCCTGTGATGGACCTGTGACCCGTCCAGGGTGTACCCCACCCCTCACTCAGTGATTGCTGGACATGGACACCAGCGACCCCCGTGACCCAAAATGGAAGAAGCGGGTAAAAGATAATGGATGGATGTTTTGCATTCTAAAGTTGGTTAAGTGTAGCGGCCATTTTGTGTCATTCAGACTAGGTTGATCTAATAAGTTAAGCAGTTGTAGATGTGCATCCAGTGATTAAACTTTTTTCTCTTTTTTTTTTTTTTTTGTACAGCACTTTGGTTGGCCCTGTCGCGGTTTAAAGTGCTTTATAGATAAAATGGTATGGTATGGTAAAATATCTGTGTAGCTACATCTAAGACAATAGGCAGGTGAATATAAGTCAGCCCATAATAAAACAATTCTGTTCATGATTAAGACTGATCCACTACCTTTCTGATGAAGAACCTGGCATAGAGAATCTCAAGGACAGATGTCAATGCACTGTTCCAACAGAAAGCGGAAGTAATGCAGATTTAAGTTAAAGGTCAAGGTTTTTTTTTTACTTAGATGTTGGGGATGCAGTGTTTCCCCTAGTTAACTTGCCATGGCGGGGTGCTCATCTCATTAATGATTTTGTTGATGGGGGACAGACACTTGTCTGAGCGCAGCTTGTACTAACAGTTTTTGAGTGGGGGCAGGTGGCGTTTAGCATGAGGGAAGAGGCAACATGAGTGCTTCCTAAAGGGTTACTATATACTTTAAATTATTTTCTTTGCACATACTAAATATGTTGCATTTTTTAAATTAGTTTTTCAGATTAATGCAAAGTTCCAGAGTGGCTCTTCCCCTTGAGACTTTCCTGGCCCATCTAGCACTGAAGCCAGGTGATTACAGTCATCCAGGCCAGAGGAGGAGCAACACGTGCAAAAACAACTGGCATCATGAAAACTGATGATGAGGTATGAATGGGGACACAGAGTGAACTAAGTTATAGCTAGTTATTTATTTATTTTTAAACAAAGACGTTAAGATAACTAGTTACTTTCAAACTACCTTTTGTTTTAATTATCAATACCAACAGCACTGGATTCATTTTTGAGGTGGGGGGCATGGGGGCCTTTTGTCACCTTTCACTCTCTGTTCACATGCACCTTGACTGTCACATGCACATGTTAAATTTCGCCACACAGTATTGTAAATGGGTACTTTCACAGTCATAAGATTTGGAAAGTTTGCAACAAAAGTTTTTATTTAGTCTTCAAGTCTGAGCACATTGTTCACCTCACTGCAGGGCAGCAGAGGAGATGATGCTCAGATGGAACTCAAACATCTCACCATGGCAGTGTTTGTGAGTGGAAAGGAGGGAGAGGGGTTGAATGAACCTCCAAGACAGCATCGTCCTTGAGGGAGAGGAGGTGTTGCATGACCTGACTTCAGCTGCCTCAGCATGGGCCCTGCTTCTATATGTTCTGAACCTGGCTTATCCAGAGCCCCTGCCTTCACATCTGAGGTCTTCATCGTGCAACTTGAGCAGCACAAGATGTGCAGCTCCCACAGGTCACGATTTGTTTGGAAGACTTCAGAGCTCACAGTAAAGACACCGACGTACCACAGGTCGGGTTGTCTTCTGTCTTGACTGAACAGAAGAGCTCCATGTTTTGGAAGCTTAAGGTTTTGAACTGGACTTTTTGAACTTCTTTTGGACGTCGTGCACATGAGTAATACGCATGCAGAGTAAAATGTGTTCCTGGTATTTGGGTTTTTATTGATGAGCTTTTGTTGTGCACTTTATTTTAGGAGTTGATCTTTATTTGTCTTGTTCTATAAAGTTCAATCTCTGTGCAGGAGGGGCTGTAGATTAAAACTGTTCAAGAATTTGAGATGTTTTCTCAATAAAATGTAAAATGTTTCATTTGTGCAATGGATTTTTTTTTTTTTTAGCCAACTTGAATTTCTGATTACCATGAAAGTATTTAAACTAAAATGCTCAAACACACATTTGATTCATGTTCAAGCTGTATTTTTAAGTATAAAGTTGCTATTTACTTTTGGATATGTTCCGTTTTTTGATTTGGAACAACTTAAAAAGTTTGAGTTGACTTTCCATAAAATTATGTCAGAAGGATTTGAATTCTTTATATGAAAAAAAAAAAAAAAACTAAATGATTTGAATAAAACTGACTTAAATGTATTAAGTTAAACAAACTTGGATAAACTTAATTGAATTACTTGTTACCAATTGAAACTATTAATTTAAGTTGAATCAAAAATTATTTTTATTTTTTTCAGTGGTCCAAAATCCAGAAAACAGGCCGGACAGAAGCGCAGTGGTGTGCGGTGTAACACAAACCTCCTCCTCCTCACTTTAAAATTCCACACCACCTCATGAAGAACGTAGAGTTTAAATAAATTAAATAGTTCCTGAATCTGATGTCTGCAGGTTTAATGCTCAGACATAAAAGAGTTTTTTCTCTCTCTCTTCTCAAAAATGTCTCAAAAGAGTGGCCAGCCTTCCACACTTGATCTCTCTGAGATTGTGTTGCATCTCTGGAGAGATGAAGAGACTATAATGCATAATAAAAAAAAAAAGCAAAAGACACGAGGAACAATTAAAATAGTGTGAGAAAATAATTAAAATTAACCTGCAGAACAAATAAATTTAAAAATTAAAAGATTATTATTGCACACAAGTAACCTCATTAATAAAAAAAAATACATTCAGATTTCATTTACTTTTCTTGTTTATGAGCTCAATTTGTTGCAGGCCACAAAAAATAAAATAAAAAATTCTGCGCATGCTTGTGAGAGCTTCCAAATATTTCAAGATGGAGCAACAAACAAACCCGGAATCTTTTATTGCTTTCACACATACAGGTCCATGCTGTTCTTATGGCACTTTTCAAGTTGTTTTATAACAAAAGAACACACGTTGGTCCACTAAGTTATTTTTTTATTCAACTGTTTTTGTTGTTTTTAATAGAAACACAAAAAGTGCCTTTCTAATTCCGTATTAAACATATAAAGTTAATAGTTTATTCAGTAACATTTACAGCAAACATGTTTGCAGAGCATTTGATTATAACAACAGTTTGAGTCTTTCAGGGAAACAAAAGAAAGGTCACCAAATAAAGGATTATTTTATTGTATTAGAGTCACAACGCAAAATCGAAATTATTATTTTTGTGGTTGCCCTTTTCGTTTGCTTTGCTCTTCTTATTTCCACATTCAGTGCACATGAACTGATTTCGTCTCCAAACAACAAGAGTCTGATTTGTTTTCTGACACTCTGTTCGTGAAAGCAGCGTTTGACGCGCAGGCGGGACGTTTAATATGGAAACACAACAGGTGCGTTATGACGCACAGGTTCGGTGTAGAATGGCCAGATGAACGCAGGGAAAAGCGGCACATGACGCTCGTTTAAGTCTCTTCTGAACGGCTTACTGAGGATGCTGTCAATAGCAAACGAGCTGGTAAATCTGGGGCATGGGTCAGTCCCGGCGCTGGGGGCAGCTTTATGCGTAATCTGCGTCTCCTCCGCGCTCTCCGACACGGTTGACTCCAGGGTGAACCTCTTGTTGATGCGCTTTCTTCTGCGCCTGAACACTCCATCCGCGAACGTGTACTCGCTCTGGGGGTTGAGTATCCAGTAATTGTCTTTCCCCCAGGGTCTGGACGGGTCCCGGAGCACTTTAAGAAAACAGTCATTCAGGGACAGGTTGTGTCGCACTGAGTTCCTCCAGCCGGTGTAGCTGCCCCTGAAGAAGGGGAACTTCTTCATCAGGTAGTCGTTGATCTCCGCCAAAGTCAAGCGACCAGAGGGGGAATCCCGGATGGCCATGGCGATGAGCGCGATGTATGAAAGCGGGGGCTTGGGTCTCCGTGTGTACGGTTTGGACTTGCTGTTCCCACACGGTGTGGCAGAGGGTGGGGGGCTGTGAGCCACGCAGTCTCCATCCGACCCGAGCTCCTCCTCTCCAGAGGAAGGAGATCGCGTCGTCCCTTGTGCATCACGGGTCACCTCAAAATGTTTCATGTCATGGCTTCCACACAGCACTTCTAACTTCATCCTTCCTGAAATCAGCAGTCCAGAAAACGCAGGAGATTTCTGTGCGTAAAGCTCGTGCGTCAAGAAGGGTAGCGCTTCAAGGAATCTCCAAATAAATGTGTCATTACTGCACACCTGTAGGCACGCTGAAGCCGGTCTCACCTGTTACTGAGCGTGAGCAACCTTTTATATAACTGTCACCTGAGGACCAACCCCAAAAGGGGCGGAGCTAGATGCTTTCAAAAGATTTGGAAAGTCAGACAGCATGTATTGTCAACATGGAGATAAAAGAGAAACCAACATTATCTGATCATTTAGCAGTTACCAGATTTCTATTAGATCAATAATCTCAACACTACATTCAGTACATCTTATTCTCACCTGTGGAATGTGGTCCCTTGAAGAGTCTGAGACTGTTTCACCTGCAACAACCAGGGTGTGAGTCTCCACTGAATGCCACATGCGAATCAAGCAGAAAGCTTTTAATCTTAGGAGGCACAGTAATCCCATTACTAATTCAAAAAAAAAAAAAAAAGAGGAAAAAAGTTATTCATACCTATAAAAACGTTTCTGCTTGAAAGTGTTTTATAGATATATTTATATAAAATTCTTAAATAGGTCCACACTTCATGAAAAAGAGCCACTGAGCAGAATCCATCAAAACCCTGAGTAAACTGTCGTGATTGGCAGATTGATTGACTCGACAGTGATCAATCAGTTGGGCAGTATACAGTTTGGTGGTTAGTGCTGATGCCTCACGGCAAAAAGGCTCTGGGTTCAATCCCCAGTGTTTGCATGTTTTACTTGTGTTTGCGTGGAATTTTGAACTTTTGGAGTTCATCAACGTGGACCTATTTTCAGTCATTTGGGCTGGTTTAGTAAGTAAACAAACCCACGTGCAGCAGTTCGCAATTTTTACATACAAATTTGTGACTTAAGGACAACTTAACCATTGATAAGAAAATTAAAAAAAATGATGCAGATTTTGCTTCGTACTTAATTATTATTATTATTATAATTATTTGCCTTCATGACATTGCATTTCAACAATGAGCCACCTCAGTGGCATGTGACATTTAAAATGTGCAGACAAAAACATTCCTGTAGACATAAAAGTGGCCTTTCACATCAAGATTTCCTGCTTAGGTAAGAACCACAACTGCCAGTGCCAATTTTCACACCGAGTCCGGTCTGTTTTTCCCTGCTTATACAAACTATGGGTTTTGTTCTTCCAGGTGCTTTGTGCCAAGGAAGCCAATTCATTACAGTTTATTTTATTTTATTTTATTTTATTTTTTTATTAATACTTGATTTTAGACTACTTAATCTGAACGGTATAGCATCTCCATGGTTGTGCCATTATGCCTGCAAGGCTATCTGGCAACAAAATTTGAAGTCTTTATAAAACTTTTAATAGCTAATGTTCATATGTGCACACATTATTTTTAATAATGGACTTTAAATGGACTTTTTAATAATATACTTTTACATTTTATTGTTGGATGTAACTGGGACCCTGTGTACATAAGTTTGTTCCACCACATGGAGTGCGAATGACAAATAAAGAACCTTGAATCCTTGAACATTATCACCTGGGTTAATTAGATATATAACCTCTGTCTTAGTTGATATGTCCAGAATAATAAAATTGTTTCATATTGCTGTGCTGTAACAGCTGAAGGTTAACAGGTAAACACACCTGCAGGCCAATGCTGACATCATACCACTGAAACATTGTCACTGAGTGCTGTTGTGTGTGCAAGCTGTTTTTAAAGTGTAGCTCCCACATGTTTGTACTGAGTGACTGTTTTGATGTTCCTATAATAATCTGTTTGCATTGAGTGTGACACAAGCGCTGTGCTAAAGTCACTATTTTCAACGGTGGCATGTCAAGGGTAGATCCTCTAAGCAAACCACACAATGACTGAGCTGAAATACCAAGGGTTTATTTGCTTCACTGCAAGTGGGAGCTTGTGTATGTTATGGTGTGTATTCTCGTCTACTTAAGAGCTTAAGTTGTCTGTTTTGGCTTCATAGGAGGAATTTTAAGTATGAATCCCCACTGTAAACAAAGTGTATATTAAGACTGATACATTTTTAGATCTCTTTAGCCCCACTTTTTTTCCTGTTTCTGCTATTATTCATGTTATGAGATTTGTTGACTCATCAAAAAAAAAAAAAAAAAAACTTGCTCCCAAATAACAACTTCAGAAATTTCAAGTCTTATTGCCAGTTAATATAATTTTAAAAACGTCAACAGTGAAGGAATGTTACAGTCTATGCTGCACAATAATGATAACATTTTGACCTTTCTATGACACCGAAAGTGTCACCCATCACACCACAGACAAACTGATTTTAAGATTTCAGTTCAGGATTTTCACTGCAGTGTTCTGTCTCGTTGGCTCTCATGTCACGTTGAGGAAAACAATAATGCTCGTAATCAAACTTTGAAGAAAATAACTCATTAAAATCATTAATATATGGACATTTTGTCTGACTTGTAAGCATTAGGAATCCTAAATTCCTGCCAAAGTAATTACACTCATACCTCTTTTATTAACTACTGTATCATATTTGTCAAGGCACCAGATTGTGTAAAGTCCATGTATAGTGTCAGTGTGTCAAGGTAAGTATAGGGCAACTAAATATAAAAATGTAAAATGTCTCATTTCAACCAAATTCATTCTGCAGAAGAAAAGAGGTGTACTTCCTGTGTAAAGAAACAGTTCATATGTTTGTTAATTGTGTTTTATTGATTTTTGTCCATTACAATGTTTAATTTGTTTTGTCTTTTTTAAGTGGATGTGACAGAAACAGTCACATGTGCATGAATTACCAGGTTGTTTAGCAGAGACAGATTGAGCCTTTAGTGTTAAAGTTAAAAATGGACTAACTTGTCTGATAAAGTACCCGATGAACTCACAATAGGGTTTTTATTATTTCCATTTGTGTTTTGATTTAGTACATGTCTTAGGTATGTTTTTAAAACAGGGTTTTACAAAATACAGTACCTTAAATTCGAAACAGACAAAAGTAAGAATGCATTTTGACTAAGGAGTAATACTTTGACATTTAAAAGGGAGTTATTGGCTCCCTGGCTCTCCTCAGGGCTGTGAGCTGAGACCTCTCCTGTTCACTCTGCTCACATATGACTGTGCAGCTACCCATCCAGGCTGTCACATTGCAAAGTTTGCAGACGATACAGCGGTGGTTGGATGAATCACAAACAATGATGAGTCCAGCTACAGGCAGGAGGTGGAACACCTGTAGAGCTGGTGCAGGAAGAACAACCTTCACATCAATGTGAAGAAGACAAAGGAGATGATCGTGGACTTCAGAAAGAACAAACATACCTCCTCCCCCCCCCCCCC
>NC_056506.1:29341305-29342569 GCF_014905685.2 Nematolebias whitei
AGCTGGTGCAGAGAGAATAACCTTCACATCAATGTGAAGAAGGCAAAGGAGATGATTGTGAACTTCAGAAGGAACAAACACACCTACTCCCCCCTGAACATAAGAGGATCTGCAGTGGAAGTGGTCTCCAGCTACAAGTACTTGGGTGGTACACCTGAATGACAACCTCAGCTGGAGCAACAACACCACCAGTCTGATCAAGAAAGCTCATCAGAGACTCTACTTCCTCAGGTGGATGAGACGAGCTGGTCTGGGAAGCTCAGTCCTCACCTCCTTCTACAGGTGTGCAGTGGAGAGCATCCTGTGCTAGAGCATCAACGTGTGGCATGGAGGCTGCACAGCTGCAGAAAGAAATGCTTTGCAGAGAGTGGTGAAGGCTGCACAGAAGAATAATCACTGTGAAAAAAGCACATGTTGCTGGTGATTTATTTCACCCTGCTGTGTTCATACTTACTCATCTGCTCACACAGACTTAAGTTATGGTCATGCTATATGGGCGCTTGGGCGTGTGTCGGCTCGGCCTGGTGTCTGCCTGGTGGGGCTCGGGTCCTCTGGCCCTGTCAGGCCTTGGCCTGGGTGGTGTGAGTCCTCGGTGCCCGGGCCTCGGTGCCTGGACCTGGACCTACATCGGTGTGGCGGGTGCCGACGGAGGCCTATGAGTTTGTCGCTGTTGGCCCCGGGGGGTCACTGTATGTGGTTGCTGGTGGGGGTCTTCCGGTTCTCCCCTGTGGTCCCTTCTGGGGGGTGGGTGGGTGGTTCGCCCTGTGTGGGTGGCTCTGGGGGCTCCGCGGTCGGGGTCCCTCCTGGGGTCTTGGGCTCTGGTCCCCACTTTTTCGTCTGCCTCTGGTCTTGGGGGTCGGGTCTCTGCTGCTTCACAATTACTAATAAATGTTCTATTAGAGAAGCCTTATACACTTATGCATGCTCACAACCACACACAAATAGAAGCAGGGATGTTTATGTAGGCTTTATATGTAGATATATAGATATGTATGTGAGTGTATATTCATGTGTATGTATGTATGTATGTATGTATATAGGCGTAGGTATGGGTATATATATTTATTGAAACTTACTGCAAAGCCATGAATATTTTAAGTTCTTTATACATATGTATTTTGTTGCTGTGTTTTGTCATGTTCTTTGCAGGTGAACAGACAGTGGCCGGGTGTTTTGAAGTGTGCTCTATTTGTATATATTTCTTATATTTTGGAGTCTTACTTTGTCTTTTCTTTTTTTCTATCCTATTAAAAAAAAAAAAAAA
>NC_056506.1:29342669-29364507 GCF_014905685.2 Nematolebias whitei
AAAAAAAAAAAAAAAAAAAAAAAAAAAAAAAAGTTATGGTCATGCTACTGTTCGGCGTATTGTTTTTATGCTACTAGTGCTTAGTGTATTTTTATTAACATTTTTCTTAGTTCATATCTTAGATCTTATATTTTTCTTTTCCATTTTAATACTTTTGTTGGATGTAATTAGAACCCTTGTACACAAATGTGTTCTACCACATGTCCCACATGTGGTGTGTATGACAAATAAAGAACCTTGAATCCTTGAAGTTAGAGATAAGCATGTAGTTAGCTTATAACAGCCTGAATCTGCAATTAAAATCAGTTTTATTCATCACAAAACCGAGAAAAGCCCCACAAATACAAATCTACTTTTAAGAACAGCTATCAACAAGTATTTATTAATCAATAACATGCTTACAGGGGGCTTTGTTATTATATCCACCCACAGCCATGACCAAAAAAGAGTTTCAAACATCTACAGCTAAGTAAACAGGGATCGTACCACTCTTGTAAAAAGAGAATAAGGTTTATCAATATCTCATTTCACTGTCATATCCCATGCTGTGTACCTCTGGCTTCCTGTAAAATTCACGATTCCCTTCATTCTTAATGATGCTGTTTGTGTTTGTTGACCATGTGAAGTCAATGGGCATGTGCAGGCTAAGATATAGCTGCTTTAATTGGCTTTTCCAGCAATAACAAGGTGTGTAAGCTTTCCTCTGGAAGTCCACCTCCAGGTTTTTTTATTTCTGCCACAGGTTATGAGCCCAATGAGTAAGTTCTTCTACTTCCTATAGATTCACTATTGCTGTAAATCAGTCCAACAACAGCAGTTTCAACCATACATTTTCTGGTATGATTTCCTGGATACCTTGCAGAGCCATGATACATAAGTACAGCAGAGGACTTAGTACACATCCTTGTGGGGAGCTAGTGTTGAGTACATCAGTGAGAATGAGACACCATGGATCTTCAGAGACTGTGGTCTGCCTGTCATAAAGTCCAAAGCAGCTGCATATTGACAGTTTTAGTCCCAGAAACAGCAGATAATTGACTAGTGTCTGTAAATCCAGAACTTAAATCCAGAAAAAGCAGTCTGGTGTATGAGTCCTGGGCCTCCAGGTGTGTGAGAGCATGGTGGATGACAGCTAACACTGAATCTGACACAGACCGGTTTTTATTGTATGCATCTTACTGAGGGTCCATGTCAGCTGAGTCCTTGCTCACATCAAGGTCTTGGTTGACACCAGTTTGGATGTGAGCCAAAACCAGCAATTTGATGCATCTGTCATAGTTGTCAGTTAAACATAGATGTTAATGATCTGTATTACTGGGAAAAAGAACAACATCTCAAACCCTCAGCTTAGATAAATGTTTAGTTGTGGGTGTATTCCACATGAAACTGACAGCATCGCGGACTTATCTGATGACAGCGGCGTTGTATAATTGAAGACAAACTGTGGGAATTCAAACATACTGTACTTTTGTTTTCAATTACTTTTTGGAAAATAGTTATTATATTTACAGTAAATAAAGCAAATGGCATCAACTTTGTAATCTCATTCAGGAAATCTCTCCTGAATTAAAAAAAAAAACAGCATTTAAAAAATATAACAAGATCACATGTTGCTGAGGATTAATATACTTTTTTATTTTCATCATACTTTCAATTAATGCATTGTTTAAAATTTAAAGTGTTGGAAATTGGATAAAAATAATCATCTTCCACGTTCAGCAGGTTCAGAGCAGATGACAAATTTAAAACGTGTGGGACAACAACTCAAACTTTGCTCAGAATCTCAGTAATGTAAACTGTTGCGACAAATTCTGCATGCGCTCTAAAAATAACCCAGTGAACACGTCAGTAACTGTCTGAGCAAACAAACGAACAAAAAGAATTTGCATGCAAGACTGTAGATTAGGTCGGGCGTTCAGATGTTTTTTGAAGCTTCAAACTGTTAAAAGGAACTGTCTGAACATCTGTCCTCTGTTCAAAAATCAAGGCAATACATTGTTTATTAGCTATTTTCTCATGCTTTTTAAGCAATATATATATATCCCTGCACCAAAATGGCATTGATCAGTGGCAGACACATTTTTGAAATTGATAAGGATTTCCACATTTGTCAATCAGTTTGGCACAAATATGTGCATGTTTTTAATTATCACTACTTTATAGTGACTTCTTATGAACATTTTGAATTCCGTGCCAGTTCATTTACCGTGTATCTCACACCATTTTCTGAAATCACATTCTGCGTTTCAGAGACTGATCTTGTTTGTCTCTTTGGACGTTTATTTATTGTCTTTGATCTTCATAATTCAGCAGCAAGGGATTTACAAGGCATGTTGTAAATTTATCACTAAGGAAAATGCAAGTTAAAGCAGTCATGAATAAAATCAAAAACTTGTTCTTATTCATTTGCAAGTTTTGCAAAAGTTGCATTTTAATGGAAATAGTTCAGACATGAAGTATCTTGCATAAAATAAAAACTGAACATATAATACAAGTGGTAATCTTTTTAAAGTTGTAATATTTGGAATTTGATCTTAAAACTCCATGTTATATATGATTTTAACAGACTGTGTTTTCTTTGGGTAATTTGGACCAACATTTTACTTAATTTGAGTGTATTAGCGTGAATGTAACACCAAACAAAGTATCATACATGTATATGTTTAATAATAAAAAAAAACTGTTGTTGGTCAATTGTTTATTAAATCAAAATAAGGTTTACCAGCCCGTGTTTCAGGGATTCTTTTAATCAGTGAATTTTTATTGATACAGACTAAATTATTGTAGAGCCGAACATGAAATATTTGGTTTTGAGAGATGTGACATGCGGAATATCTTGAGCTTACAGAGGAAATAAAGTGAAAGTGTTCATTTGTGGGGCTGCACAGTGGTGTAGTGGTTGGCACATAAAAAGAAGACTTGGTGTTTGAACCTGAGGTCTTTCTGTCTCTTGTACACACATATTTTCTCTTGGTTCTGCGTTCAGTTTCCTCCCACAGTTCAAAAGCAGACAAGTCCTTCTAAACTGATTCCAGGTGAGTGTGTGCTGTGAAAGGTTCTCTTTTCTTTGTGGACATGTGGACATGTGATGGAGCAGTAACCTGTCCATGGTGTAACACCCCACCCTATTTGCTTCACCATCATTCCCATGCAAGTTTCAGGACATGCAAGATAGAATTTCAGACTTTCGTCTTAACCTTTCGCATAGAAGCTCATTCAAACGCTTGTTTAAACAAAACGCAGGACAGTAAAAAGAAACGCTGTCGAAGCCTCAGCACAAAGTGTACCCTGAAAGTTGTTCTCTCACGGATGGGAAAACATTTTACAGACCGACTGAGGGTACAACATCATAACAGTGTGAGTGATGATAGTTAAAACATAAAGAGAAAGAGACCAAGTCTTTCTCTGTTTGTTCTTTTTGGGGTTCTCGGTGTGGTGATTGTGTGCAAACAGACAAACTCTTATAAGCTGTTACTGACAAGCAACAGTTAAAACATCACGGGATGCAGTTTGTGTCAGGGAAGCATTTCAGTAATGTGCGTAGAGGGCTTGAATTACTTGCACAAGTCAGTTCAATTTTAACGGACATGGTTTGGATACGACTGTTTTTGTGCAAATTGAATATTGTCTCTCTACATCTGACAATAAGCAATAAATCTCTAATTAGCATTTGTGTTCAGACTACATGAATTGTTTTCACCTCTTTGGGCAAAAACACGACTATCATTTATTTTTGTCACATGTTTTAGCCCGGCAGCACGGTGGCGCAACTGGTAGAGCTGCTGCCTCTCAGCGAGCAGGTCCTTGGTTCAAACCTCGGTCCAGGTGCCTTCTGGGTGGAGTTTGCATGTTCTCTCTGTGCATGCGTGGGTTTTCTCCGGGTACTCCGGTTTCCTCCCACAGAACAAAAACATGCATGTTAGGCTAATTGGTAACTCTAAATTGTCCCTAGGTGTGAGTGGGAGAGTAAATGGTTGTTTGTCTCGTTTGTCTCTATGTGGCCCTGTGATGGACTTGCAACCTGTCCAGGGTGTACCCCGCCCCTTGCACAGTGATTGCTGGACATGGGCACCAGCGACCCCTGTGACCCAAAATGGAATAAGTGGGTAAAGATAATGGATGGATGGATGTTTTAGCCCTAAAACGTCTTCAAAACTTGGCTCCACGGAAACAAAACAGTTTGCAGTCATTTATCTCTTGTGCATGCAGCCATGTTGCAATTGCACCTTGTCAATTCAGTCAAATGTAATCAAGCTTAGAAAGTTGTAAATGTTTAGGTGATTGGACAAACCCTTAGCCAGTGACAAAATGTAAATTGATCCTGCACATAGCATGGTAGCTACACTGTTTTTCCCATGTGAAGAACAAGTCAGAACACCAGTATAACCACTGGCCAGAAATTGTTAACCTTTATCTGCAAGGGCAACAGTTGCGTGAGGCCATGGTCCGATGCCATGTGCTTAAACATTTAGGGCTGCTTTCATAAACCAACATGCGGGATCTTGATACAAGAAGTTGATTCTATTAACATTTAACTCATGTTGTTTTTGACCATTACTTTATTACTTTAACACAAAGCTCACATCAAAAGAAAACAACCAAAGATTCTTGAACTTATAGTGCCAATACTTATAATTCTTGACACTTTGCAAGTGTTTAACATGCAAAATCTCAGCAACCTGTTAACAAAAGAAAAAAATCTCGTAGTTGTAAACAAGATGTAACCTGTCCAAACCTGTTTGGATTGCCTTCAAGCATTCAAGTGTTAATTGTAAAGACAAAAAAAAAATGGTGTGTTGGGATTCCCTTCAAATGAGCTCTGCATAGATAATATCTATGTCTGCAAATCTTGTTTGGGTTACGTTCAAATGAGAAAAAAAAGGAGAGGTAAAAAAAGGAAAAAGTTTTTAGAGTAGACAACAAAAAGCCCTGCGTGCAAACCGGAGGAGGAACTCCCTTATCGTGAGTGTCTGTAAATTGTTCGCCTTGCACGAAACTGACACAGATCGGCTAACCCACACCTTATTTTCACCTACTCAATCAGAAGTCATTTAGAGGCCAAATGCCACTGTCAGAATGATTTAATGTTTTATGAATCCTGGGTGATCCCAATCTTCACAATCACTCTTATTTTTAGTGTTTGTTGGCTATTTGTTGCTCTTGTTGCCAGGGTTGCCTCTGCTAATTTAACTGCTCAGTTTCTATAAAACACCACAAGGCAAAAATTAAATAAATTACCAAATTAAACACAAGCATGAAATTCCTTTCTGATGTGTTTTTGTGTAAGAAGGGATAAAAATGACTGAGCAGAATCAGAACATTTTCACCCGCTTCGGATGTTATCATACATTAAATGTTCGTTATTAGTTGTTCTCATCCCCATACGTAGCGTTCAGACTGCCCCTCCTCTACCTCCTAGTAGGTTTTAAAAGTACATTCTTATCGCTGATAATACGGGCACGTGGTTAGGTTAAAAGTCAAGGGTCTGGGGGTTACGTTTTATACGGGTCTAGGGCTTTGGTTTAGGGTCAGGGTTAGGTTAAGGCTCAAGGGTAAGGGGGTTAATGCCCCTTTTGGGGGTCAGTGGTCTGGGTCAGGTGTAAGGTTAGGTTTAGGAAAAGGGTTATATAATGCTAAGTAAAATACACTTCTGGTTTTACACACGAGCTGCGATGCATATTATCACCCATGAAAACGTAACTTTACCCTTACTAGGAGGTAGGAGGGAACAGTCTGAACACTACCTTTGGGGATGATAACAACTAATAATGTCCATTTAATTCACTGATAACATCCGAAGCCGCTGATATTTTCTGATTTTAATCACACTAAGATTCATAACTGGTTGTAACTATCATACCCATCACTGCACTCTGTACTCATTGGCCAGTTGGTCATCATTTCACACGTAGGCTCTCACACTGGTTTATTTTCATCTTTAAATCACTCCTTGGTCTGCTGCCTTCTTATATCTCCTCCTACATGTCACACCGTCAGTGCAGTTACAACATGCGCTCTCAGGTCATCACCTGTGTTCCCTCATCGTGGACTGAACTTGGCAAAAAGGCCTTTTCCTACTCAGTTCCTGCAACCTGGAACACCTTGCAACAGGAACTGAAGCTGTCCACCTTGATTTATTTAAAGGGTTTCAAACATTTGATAATGTCAATAGAAAAGTCAAAGCAAATATGTTCTTGTTTGTAGTATTTTACCCTATTTTACAGCACCCTGATTTATTATTTTGTACACTACTCTTATTTTAACAGCATTTTTACTGTAGTTTATTGTTGTCATCGTCTACTGTTTTGTTGTCTGTACTTTATATGTACTGTCTGGAACAGGTCCCTCTTGTAAATGAGTCCTAGTGGCTCAATGGGATTTACCTGTCTAAATAAAGGTTGAATGAATGAATATTGCTTAGCATATTCTTAGTTTAGTGTATTTCTTAGTTCATATCTTAGATCTTATTACTGTTTTTCTTTTATAATTTATGCTTTTGTTGGATGTAACTGGGAACCTGTGTACACAGTTTAGTTCCACCACATGTGATGAGAATGACAATAAAGGATCTGGACTTGACTTGACAACGATGTGTGCTTTTTGCATGGTTTTTGTCATCGTCGAGCCACATAAACTGGTCTCTCAGGTGGTCTTTTGATGTTTGTGTGCACGTGTGTATACACATGCTCGTGTGTTTCTATATGTTGGGATTGGACGGACATGTCTTTTCATGAGGGAGGAAAATGCAAAAAAATACATTAAAAACATGGCATTTTCGAGGGAGGACAGCCAAGGCTTCATGGCAGCACTCACAGCCGTGCATTATGCATCTGACAGCTAAGTTTAATGATATTTATTTCAGAGCAACACACTCCCAGACCTGTTCTGGATCTGCTCCTTTAACTGGACTCAGCTCAGTACAATGCCCCAAGCCTTGCGAGAGTTTACACCCAATGCCTGTGAATAGAGAATGTTTACAACATATTTGATGACTGTGTGCACCACTTGTGTGTGCATGCATTACGTGACGTGTGTACTGAATTTTGGTGTTGTTGCACACAAACTGACAGCAGTAATAGATCTTTTATGACAGCCTGAATACACAAACTCTACCGAAGGTGAATGAGGCTGCTCCTACCTGACATCCTGTGAAAACTAAACTCCTCAGCTGCAGTCCACACATTGCTTTAGTTTGCTGCTTGAAGCACTCAGATCAACATCAGTTCAATAGCAGAACCAGTTTCAGACACTAAAGCTGCAGCACAAGCTTCTATTTTCATACAAGGGTTCTGTCTGATTTCTGTCTGCTGGCTTCCTTCTTCCTTCTTTTCTTAGAAAGGTATCTTACTAATAGGCATTTATAATGTATGTGAATGTTCTTGTGCAGATAACTTCTGTTGTGACTTGGCGCTACATGAATAAACTGAATTGAATTGTCATAGCACTAGATAAGATATATTTATCAGCCAACAGAAGTGTTTGGGATACATACTAGTACAAATCATTGCTATGTGCTTTCCAAACTGCTGTAATGTAATCTTGCAGTTTCATGGCTAAATAGTTCAATAAAAACACAAAACAAAAGTTTTTTTTTTTAATCAGAAAATACACATATAAGTGACAACCTATTTATTTAAAGGGTGTTGGTGCTTTCAACAACTCATCAAGAGGTCTGTAGTTATATAATGACGCCACACATGTGGATTACATACACAAAACTTATGATGGGGCTTTACTGCTCTGACAGGTGTTGGAAAGTTTGAATTGTGGAAGCTCTCAGGACTAAAGAGGACATTAGAGTGAAACTCCTTTGTGTGTTTTTATTATTTTCATCAAAGAAAAGTTGTTAAAAAGTTGAGAACTTAATGATCACATTATCATGGCCCTCTTTAAAAGAGTCAGCCAATAGGAGTGTGAGGCAGTGTGCGCAACACACGATTCTTAAAACACATGAACTTATTAGGGTAAAATACGTTAACCTTAATAAATTTTACAGTATTTATGAAAAATTGTCACTATGAGGCAGATGCTTTTTTCCCCTTAAAAATACTGGAACACAGTGGATGAAAAGCCAGTGTTTGCTGTTTGTTTTTAGATTTGTTTGACACACTTTAATTCAAAATTTGATCACCAGCCCTTTAGTCCAGCATGGCTTTCAAAGATCTTGCAAATAAAAATGTACACAATCATCCGATCAGCCAATACCAGTTTGTCAAGCTGCTTGATGAGCACAGTTCCACCCTTCTGCATGAATCATCCCTCATCTAACTGATTAGTCACACTAGATAAAGCAACATAAATCAGTTTCCTATGTAAACATTCCTGGTTATGACTGGTTGGATGAATTTGAGTACCTGAAAATCAGCCAACTCTGCTGATGATTCACGAGGGCAAGGCTTAAACCCGAGGACACAATAATATGGACTGCACCTTGGTTCCAATACGCTGGAATCTAATCTATGCAATTTGAAATGTCAAGTGTCAATCTGCTGTCAGACTGACTGGGAGCCAGGTTGAGCTTTGAATGCCAGTAATTTCTTCAGGCCCTTTTTCTTTGGAGATGCAAATGAAAGTATAATATTTGTTCTCTCAGTTGCCACACCCTTGTAAATTGCTTATTTGCATAATTGTGGTAATTTAGAAAAATTAAGCGTAATGGACCTCACTGTAGTGACTTACATCATTTGGCTCAGTTAAGAATAAGGATCATTTTCTTTCACTCACCAAACAGTTCCTCACTTCTTCAAGAACTTTGCGAGTTCTTCCAAAGTTTTTGAAGTTATAAGGTATTTAGACAACTCTTTCAAATCTTCAGCGTATTTTTCAATACAACTTTAGTCTTTCTTTGACATACTGTATTTTAACATCCAGTGAAGCAATCAACATCCCTATCTTTTCACTGTCAATGTACACTAAACAAATGCTCTAATTTCCCTTTAGGAGTGCAAAACATCCCTTAATTCCTCACATTTACATTCTTGATATGATTATTTGAGTATAAGTGCCATTTTCCAGCTGTAGGTATTTTAGATTTTTTTTTTATTCTAAACTGAATCTGTTTGGTTTGGTTTGTAATACAGAAAATTATTTAAGGCCTAGCAGTCTTTGAATGAGTGCATATCTCCCACCTACTTTCATGCCAGAGTTTTAAATGAACAAAATCTTAAGTTGCAAAATGACAGTTTTAGCCATTTTGGTCAAACCTTAAAATTAATGTTATGTGCAATCTCATGTAAAATTTTGAGATGTAACAAAATGTGTGTTGTGAATTTCTTTCAGCTTCTTCAATCTTTAGCTCAATATCTGTAAAATTGTTTGAGGTATTACCACATTTTTACTGGCTAAGGTCAATTAGCTGTGGAGGCCATCTTGAATTTGACTCCACTCCAGTAATTATTTTCCGAGGGTTTTATTAAAATGTATCCAGTACTTCATAATATATTTTGGTAGCAGACAGGGACTAAAACTAGCACACACACAGACAATGGCAAGAGCATTATTGTATTTTGCTCTCGACAGCAGGCAATAATTTTGTAAAATAAAAGCTTTTGATAAAAGCCTTTCTGGGTGGAGTTTGCATGTTCTCTTCGTGGATGCATGGGCTTTCGCCGGGTACTCCAGTTTCCTCCCACACACAAAACATGCATGTTAGGCTGATTGGTAACTCTAAATTGTCTCTATGAGTGAGAGAGTGAATGTTTTTTTTGTCTTGTTTGTCTCTATGTGGCCCTGTGATGGACTTGCGACCTGTCCGGGGTGTACCCCGTCCCACACTAATACTTTTTCTGCTTTTCGATAGATTGTAGTGTTAAGTTTAACATGCTAGTTACAGGAACAGTGCTGTCATCTGCCCTACAATTTCCTAATGTTTTAGATGACGAGGGATTCTTATCAGCCCATCAGGCTCCAACTCATAGGAAAGTGACTCTAAAGAGGCTGGCTGCCTGGTGGTGCCATGATGCCAACATATTTTACCACAAATACTTTGTACAAGCTTAGCTAAATTTAAAAAGAGACTGTTTGCCAGTGCCTCTGGATTGGCAGACAGGGGTGATGATTCCCCTCTTCAAAAAGGGGGACTGGAGGGTGTCCTGCAATTACAGGGGCATCACTCTCTTTAGCCCCCCTGGTAAAGTCAATTCAGGGATACTGGAGAAGTGAGTCTGATCTTTGGTCGAACCTCAGATCCAGGAGGAACAATGCGGGTTCAGTCCTGGCCGTTGAACACTGGAACATCTCTTTACCCTCACTAGGGTCCTCGAGGGGTCATGGGAGTTTGCCCATCCAGTCTACAAGTGATTTGTGGATTTGGAGAAGGCATTTGACCGTGTTCCTTGGGGTACACTGTGGAGGATGCTCTGTGAGTATGGGATTGAGGGCCTGTTGATATCGGCTGTTCAGCCCGTTTACAAGTGCTGCAAGAGTTTGGTTCGCATTGCCGGTAAGTCAGACCCCTTCAGGGTGGGAGTTGGACTCCACCAGGGCTGCTCGTTGTCACGATTCTGTTCATAACTTTTATGGACAGAATTTCTCAGTGCAGCCAGGGGGCGGAGGGTTTCTGGTTCGGTGGCCTCAGGATTCCATCTCTGCTCTTTGCAGATGATGTGGTCCTGCTGGCGTCATTGTGCCATGATCTTCAGCTCTCACTGGAGCAGTTTGCAGCCGAGTGTGAAGTGGCTGGGATGAGAATCAGCACCTCCAAATCTGAGGCCATGGTCTTCAACCGGAAAAGGGTGGATTGCTCTCTTTAGATCGAGGGTGAGGTTCTGCCTCAAGTGGAGGAGTTCAAGTATCTCAGGGTTTTGTTCATGAGTGAGGGATGAATGGAGCATGAGATTGACAGATGGATTGTTGCAGCATCTGCAGCATTGTGGACTCTGTACCGGTCCGTTGTGGTGAAGGGAGAGCTGAGCTGTAAGGCTAAGCTCTCTGTTTATTGGTCAGTCTACTTCTACCCTCACCTATGGTGACAAGCTCTAGGTAGTGACCAAAAAAATTAGATTGTGGATACAGGTGGTTGAAATGAATTTCCTCCGCAGGGTAGCTGGACTCTCCCTTAGAGATAGGGTAAGAAGTTCAGTTATCCAGTAGAGACTCAGTATAGTACCACTACTCCTCCACATTGAGAGGAGCCAGTTGAGGTGGTTCGGGCATCTGGTAAGGATGCCCCCTGGGCGCCTCCCTAGGGAGGTGCTTCAGGGATGTCCGACTGGGAGGAGACCCTGGGGAAGACCCAGGACACGCTGGAAAGACTACATCTCTCGGTTGGCCTGGAAATGCCTTGGAGATCTCCCAGGAGAGCTGGAAGAGGTAGCTGTGGAAAGAAACATCTGGGTCTCCCTGCTCAAGCTGCTGCCCCCGCGACCCATCATCGGAATAAGTGGAAGATAATGGATAGATGGGCCTCATTGTAGTGGCTTACATCATTTGGCTCAGTTAAGAATAAGGATAATTTACTTTCACTTACCAAGCATTTCCTCACTTCTTCAAGAACTTTGTGAGTTCTTGCAAAGTTTTTGAAGTTCTATGTGTGCAATTATTAATTATTTAGTCAACTCATTCAAATCTTCAGCGTATTTTTCAGTTCATTACATTTTGTTTCATACTGAGTCTGCATATGACATATTTTAACAGCCAGTGAAGCAGTCAACATCCCTATGTTTCCTTTGTGAATGTAAACTAAACAAATACTTGCATTTCACATCAGGAGGGCAAAACTTTCCTTTAAACTCCTCACATTTACATTCTTAATATGATTATTGGAGTTTACGTGCTAATTTCTGGCTGTTTGTATTTTAAATAGACTCTGGCTGAATTGAGTCTGTTTGGTTTGTAATATGGAAAATAATTTAGGACCTAACATTGTTTGAATTAGTGCATATCTCCCACCTTCTTTTTTGCTAGATATTAAAATGAATATAATCTTAAGTTGCAAAATGACAGTTTTAGCCATTTTGGTCAAACCTTAAAATAATCCAACAAAGTTGAGTCAGGTCCTCTGAACAGTTTCTTTTTCTTGAAATGTTTCATCTTTAATCCAAAAGACTTCCTCAGTCCGAGGAGCCACAACAAATTCAATCTTATACGTAGCACACTCACATAGTGGGCCAACCAGTTTATGGTGCTAAGATGGTTTCTGGAGTCCACCCTTTCCCTCGCTGACTCGTTTGAGGCAGCTATGGCCACAGTGGTTCAAAACACAGAGGGTGGACTCAAGAAACCATCTTATAACCATCAAACTTGTTGGCCCACTATGTGAGTGTGCTATTTATAATACTGAGTTTGTTTTGGCTCCTCGAACTGATGAAGTCTTTTGGATGAAAAATGAAACATTTCAACAAAAAGAAACCATCCAGAGAACCTGACTTAACTTAAAAATAATGTTATGTGCAACTTCATGTAAAATTATGAGATGTGACACAGAGTGTGTGTTGTGAATTACTTTCAGCTACTACTGCTTCAATCTTTAGCTCAATATTTGTAAATTGTTTGAGTTGTTACCATATTTTTACTGGCTAAAGTCAATTATCTGTGGAGGCCATCTTGAATTTGTTGCCAATACCTATTGGATCAAACTTTTGAATCACTTGTAGATGTAAATGAAGTAATTATTTTCTGAGGGTTTTATTAAAATTTATCCAGTGGTTCATAATATATTTTGGTAGCAGACAGGCACTAAAACCAGCACAACACACAATTGGCAAGATCATTATTGCATTTTACTCTTGACAGCAGGCAATAATTTTGTAAAATAAAAGCTTTTGGTGAGAATAAATTTATGGTAAAGACTATAGTACTCTCTGATGCTGCCAGGCTGGATCAGCTGAAAAAAAAAGCAGAGGCTGATGATGTTTTTGTGGCTAATAGTTCAGATTAGAGCTGACATAATGTCACACTAATACTTTTTCTGCTACAGATCTATTTATTGCAATAGATTAAAGTGTTAACCAACAAAGTCCACGCTTAATAATCCAGGTGTACAATCCAAAAATTTTCAGTCAGGTCATCTGGACAGTTTCTTTTTTTGTGTGCTGAAACATTTCACCTTCCATCCAGAAGGCTTTATCAGATGACCTGACTGAAAATTGTTGGATTGTATACCTTGATTAATGAGCATGGACTTTGTTGGTTTGAACCAGTTTGACATTACTGTCAACGAGGGAGAGGGTCGGCACCGGAGGAGGGGGCGTGCCAAAGAGACCATCATTTGGTCTCTTTTGTTCCACTTTGGAATAAGCTGTTGGGGGAAGAATCAGTTTTGTGTTGTGTGTTTCCTTGACTGATGAAGCCTTCTGGATGGAAAGTGAAAAGTTTCAGCACAAAAAAGAAACTGTTCAGATGACCTGACTGAAAAATGTTGGATTGAAGTGTTAAGTTCAACTTAAATTTAAACAGGTCTCACTTGTAAATGAGTCTTCAAGGCTCAGTGTGGTTTATCTGTATGAATAAAATTTGAATGAATGAATGAACTTGCTGATAGTTACAACAACAGTGCTGCTATCTGCTCTACAATTTCCTAGTGTTTGTTTCAGATAACGGGCAGCACGATGGCACAACTGGTAGAGCTGCTGCCTCTCAGCGAGCAGGTCCCTGGTTCAAACCCCTGTCCAGGGGCCTCTCTGGGTGGAGTTTGCATGTTCTCTCCGTGCATGCGTGGGTTTTCTCCGGGTGCTCCGGTTTCCTCCCACAGTCCAAAAACATGCATGTTAGTCTGATTGGTAACTCTAAATTGTCCCTAGGTGTGAGTGAGAGAGTGAATGGTTGTTTGTCTCTATGTGTCCCTGTGATGGACTTGCGACCCGTCCAGGGTGTACCCCGCCCCTCGCACAGTGATTGCTGGACATGGGCACCAGCAACCCCCGTGACCCAAAATGGAATAAACGGGTAAAGATAATGGATGGATGGATGGATGGATGTTTCAGATAAAGAAAGATTTTTATCAGCCCATCAGGCTACAACTAATTGGAAAGTGACTCTAAAGAGGCTGGCTGCCTGGTGGTGCCATGATGCCAACATCTATTACCACAAATACAAATTTAAAAAGAGTTTGCAAAACAACACTGTTAAACATGCATAGTCCACATGAGTAATCTCAGCAAAATCCCATTTTGCTTCAAGGACTAATCCTTTAAGAAACTAGATATACTTTTCTTAGGAATTTGGCAGCAAAACAACTTGTGAAAGGATTTTTTTAACTTTTTTTTTTTGCTTTGCCCATGTTTGTCACGTCTGAGAGGGGAAGATGCGTTATGATGAGGTCAAAGGAAAGCTTGGATGTGATGCAATTTCTATTTTAGTCTCACTGAACAATAAAGACAACTAAAGGTCTGTGGTCTGGCTCTTCCCTATAACCCAGACAGTCATAGGATCATAGAATGGGATTTGAACAAACAGAGGTAGAAGAAAGGAAGTCAGATCTCTGCAATGTTTTGTGTCTTGCTTAGAATTAAAAGAACAGTTTGGTATTTTGCTCCTTGAAAACAAGCTACCCAGTTTATTAGTGCATTTATCTAACCTTGTTTCATTATATCACATCTTTTTTTTCCATTTTTCAAGTCACCTCAGAAACTGGAAGCATAAAAATATGTCTCATTATTTCCTTCTACGTTCTTTGATGATACGAACTCCACCTTAAAAATGCAAAGTTCATAAACACAATGCAGGGCCGTGGTCAGACTGAATGAAAGTATTTCCCTTCCACTGTTTTAGTCTTTTCCAGCCTGTGGAATTACTGAGAGATCAAAACAACATCTTTGTAATCTGATCCTCATTCAGCATCAAACAGCCACGGCCAACACAAGACAAAACAACGAGGTAAAAGGGCACAGATGGGGAAAGGTCATCCAACAATGCCATTGTGAGTGATGGAAAAAAGGGTTAAAGACTGGAAAGTTGTTTGCTTCTGAAGTTTGACACGTGACGCAGCAGAGACGTTGAAGCGACAGAGATGAATTTGATCGGTTTCTAAAGAGCTGAAGCTCTAAAGTACACAAAAGCTTAATATTTTGACAAGAAAAAAATCAATGGATGTCGTCAGCAGCACAAAAAAAATCCCACAAAAGTGAGAACGAAGTGCGTGACAGAATTGCTGAGATTATTTTAAAAGCATTCAAACTATTTTACAGCAATGTCTGAAATAAATTTCTCAGAAAAAAGTTCCTTTCTCTATATATACATATATTTTTGATATATCATAATTCTCCTGGGAAACTACAGGTTATCTAATCCACAGAGTTACTTTAATGTACCAACGGTGAGTCTAGAAATCAAAGCATCCCCACCTATTGAATTATTATAGTTGAAAAACCAGCATACACTCCCCAGTCGTAGGAGGTGATGTCCTTGTTAGAAAACTATAAACACAGGGTGACTCATCATGACACATTACAGGGCGACAACAAAACTTTTTTTTTTTTCCATGTCTTCTCTTAGTAAACAGATCATTCAGACAAGGGTGTTGTTTTAAGACATATAAAAGCACCAAAACAATGAGAGCGATGAAACAAGACGCAAGAGAAACTGAAAAGAAGCTGTTTTTGGCAGCTGTCACATGACATCTGTCTGTGGTTTGTTACTTTATATGCAAGCACCACAACCTGCGACGAAAACATATTAGAGATATTTGTAAAACGATTCAACAGATTATGTTTTGTACACAGCAGAATCTATACTGGTACGGTAGCACACTCTTTCAGTAAAGCAGCCTTTGAAACGTATAAAATGCTATTAAAAATGTATGTTGTATCCAACTGTTGATCTTTTTTTTTTTTGGAGGGGGTGAGGGTGAGGTTAAGAAAATGCACCCATTGTGAAATTTACTTTATTATTTACTTGGAAATTCCAACATAATGAAAAAAAATGAGAGACATTAGGAGGGTGATCTTGGATTAGTCAGAGGCTGGGTGCATGCAGACATGAATTGATCGGACTTACATGCAAATCAACACTGAATAGTCACGTTGTGACATGACAGACAACGCAGCACTACCTTTGTGTTTGAATTCATTTTTAATAGGATGTTTAATTTAAGGGCTGCAAACTAGATCAGGGTTCAGCGCTGTTGAATGACAGCCAGCAAGTCACAGGTTTGACCCCTGGGACTTCCTGTGTTGAGTTTGCATGCTCTCCCCATATATCCAGGTACTAATTTCTTAGGTTTCATTTGAGTATTTTATGCTGCTTTCAGCTTCTTTCTGCTAAATTCAACTTTGTTTTGCTTTCACAACTATTTTTTTTTGGATGGGGGATGGTGGGGTGGGTGTACTGCTTTCAGCAAATGTCATTTGCTCAAATTCAACTCATTAACAGTTCAGCTATGAAACTTCTTTAGCAGCTTTCAGCAAAAATAATTCAGCAATAAGCATTCACACAGCATTTTCACAGGAAATGCAATTTCTCTTGTTATTTTTAGATTACCCAATTGTATAGCTGCTCATAGTTATTGCCTCATTGCATTGTAATGTGAAATATGCATTGCTCAGAATTAATAGAAAATGTTTTTACAAAATAAATATCAGAGCTCATGTTATTGATGTCAAAAACTAAGAACTACATTTAAGCTATTATCATATTTTAGCTTAATATCTACAAATCTGACTGGGTTATAGGCATTTCTGTGAGGTTAATGTTGATCAGCTGTGGTGGCCCTCTTGAATTGAGCTGCTTAAATGTAGCAAGTTGTACAAGTGCAGCCAAATATATTTTTTGAGACTTTTGCTAAACTATGTTCAGAAAATATTTTCTTTTGCTAACAAACAGAGTCGACTGTACAGGTCAAACAGAGTCGACTGTACAGGTTAATGCTCAAGGTTTAAGCAGAAATGTCCCACAATGTGTAGCACTCACCAAATATGTTGGGAATGACTCTCTGTTACTACCACGCCAAGTTCAAGCTCAATATTTGCAAAACTGACTGAGTAATAGTAATTTTTGTGTTAGCCAAGTGCCGTGGCAGCCATCTTGAATTGAGTTTACTTTAACTGTTAATGAGTTTGACATGTAATGATTACTTTCAGAGATTTTAATTAAAATCTATTCACTTATTTAGGAGATAAACAAGCTTAGCAAAATCTAGTGTTTTACTCTAGAAATGTTAGCTCAAGCTACAGCTTTACACTCTGAACAGTAAACTCTATAAACTTTTAAAAGACAGAACAAGCCAGGTTAAGTTTTTCTCCCATAGATACATAATTTTACAGGATCAAAGACCACTTTGTACTAGCTCTTCGGAAACTTTAATTGCTGCTGTGCACGTGCAACAACTGATGTTGTATAGCTGTCGCAACACATCCTGCTAAGCAACCACTCTTAGTTGGACTCAAAAACATTAAGTCAGCCGTAGCTGCAAACACCTTGTCATTATAACTGTCAAAAGCTAACTATAGCAAACGCACCCCTGTGGTGTGAAAGGCTATATTTGGTGAGTCACGATTGTAGATTTACTCCTTAGCAACTTGTAATAAAATCTAATTATCGTTTGATAAAATATGTGAATTTGAGAGAACTAAATTTTCCTTGCTTGCTGGAAAAAATCAACCTGTTTCAGACATGCTTGCAGTAGTGATGGAGAAAAATAGTTCCACAACAAAAGCAAGCGCTGCTACAATGACAGCCGTCAGTTGGGGTGAGGCCCATATCTAAACAATTTGTTGAGAATGCACTGAAGGCACACACACATACGAGCAGCCCTGGAATTCTCTACTGTTAATCTTCTGGGGATTTTAAAGCTTACTTATTAAACTAACAGATGAGTAAGGCACAAAGTAATAGCACAAACAGTCTTCGTAGTAAACAATAATGACTAATGTCTCTTTGGAAAGGAGTTCCTGCTTTGGGATTGGTGCTGACATGTGTGACTGCTGTCTGACACGCGATCTGGGATTAAGGACATAAACAAACTTGTGTCTGCCTCATCCCAAAATTCACATGCCTAAACTCCCTCATGCAGGAATGTTTCACCGCACAGAAACTGTTTCTGCACGTGACCCTTCACAGACCCATGTAAACCTGAATATACATCAAAGCAAGACTGACAACATTATGACTAACTGTGTGAGTGTTTATGAAACATTCACACTATTGTGATCCATTTTACTTCTGTGCATTTTTCGGCGTGATTCTCGTCCTGCAGTTTTCAAGATATTTCAACAAATCATAAAGCAAAATGTTAAGCTCATTCAGTACAATCTTGCCATATGGCTTTTGATACTGGTGTAACTTTGGCTTTTTGAAATATTTAGCCTTTTCTGCCATTTTTTTCTCTTAGAAAATGAACTGAGCTCATTTTACATCCTTCAGATCTTTAGATCTGTTTACAACCTTTTACTGCTCCTTTCACATTTTGTTCTGGTTCAGCTCCTTTCAGCTTGCTTGTGCAATTTTAAACTGTTTTCAGCTACTTTCAGCTAATTTCAGCTGTTTTTTTTCAGCTGTTTTTTTTTCTCCTTTCTGATTTGTTTCTGCTAACTACAGTATTTTGTGCGTCTTATATCTTCTTTCTGTTCATTTCAGTGTATTATGTTCCTTTCAGCTTATTTCTGCAAGTTTAAGCTTTTTCTACTATGTCAGCTACTACATGGTTGTTTTATGCTAATTTAAGCTTTTTCAGCAAATTCCACATTTAACATTTAAACTTTTTTCAGCGTACTTCTGCAAAAAATGTGCTCTCTCAACTTGTTTATTGTAATTACAGGATCTTTCTGATGTTTTTGCTACTGGTAGTTTCAGCTGGTTTTTTTTTTTTTTTTTTTTTTTTTTTTTTTTGCTGTTGCTGTTGCTAATTTCAGCTTTTTTTAAATGTAATTTCTACTTTTTGTGCTAATTTCTGCTTCTTTCAGCCTAATTGGGAAAACATGTTATTTCTGTTTCCTTCTGCTAATTGAAGCTTGTTCTACATTTTAAGTTATTTTATATAAATCATTTTGGCTAATTTCAGCTGTTTTCAGATAAATTCAAGTTTTCCTTGTCAGTTTTTGTTACTTTCAACCTAATTAACTTATTGTGCTAATTTGAACTTATGCTCCTTTCAGCTTTTTTCAGCTAGTTTAATTTTTTCTGCTATTTCAGCTACTATTTAACTGTTTTATGCTAATTTTAGCTTTTTCAGCTAATTCCACATTTTTTAGCTCATTTCAGCTCTTTCCACTTCCTTCTCATAGGTTAAGATTTTTTCTGCCTTTTTAGCTAATTTTAGATGTTGTTTTGGTGCTAATTTTAGCTTTTTAGCTGATTTCTTAATTGTGCTCATTTTTGTTTATTTAAAACTAATTCAGCAAATATTTGTTCTTTCTGCTTTCTTCTGCTAATTTAAGCTTGTTCTTTCATTTCAACTAAATTTCAATAGGTTTTTGAGCTACTTTCAGTGGTTTTTCAGCAAGTCCTTCTAAAATTAGCATTCACACTGCATTTTCACAGGAAATTCAATTTCTCTAGTTAACAAATACAGTTGTGTTCCCTTCTAAAAATAATTTCAATAAACTTTGGGAAAAGCAGAGTAAAATAATTTACTCTGATCTGTTTGGGTCTAAAAATCTATTTTTAAATAGGTTTTCTCTGTAAGGAAGGACACAATGGAGCGAATGCCATGTCAATGCTATGTGGCTTTCTTTCTCTCTTTCTTTCTTTTCTTCTTTCGGCTGCTCCCTTCGTCAGGGGTCGCCACAGGGAACTAAGTCGCACAAAGACTTAGTTAATATCTATGTGGCAAATTTCATATATGAAAAGTGAAACTTTGTCCATTTGGTACACAAGTGACATGTTCAAACAGGTTTTTAAAGCTCAGGTATTCCCACTGAAATAAACTGATTGTTTACACTCAGTGCAACAAAAAGAAGAGATTGTTGGGTTTATTTTTGTCTGGTGGAAACATGGTGCCAGTTAATGTTACTCTCATCTGCAATGTGCATGCGCTAAATGTTTGCTGGCTAGCACATTTGTAATTTCATTATTTAGCAGAAAATATGATCTTTTAACAGCTGGAGAAAAAGCAGAATGGTATAGCACCATGGAACTACTTGAACACATAGGAAGACTGTTGTTTTTTCTTTTTGTTTAATTTAGTAGCTTTGTTTAAATGACAAATAAGGCAATAAATAGAGTATATTGCTAGAAATCCAAGAGTTGATTCATAAACAGACTTATACCAAACATCCGGATGTGGACTATAAAAGCCAATTACCAAGGAAGTGTACCTGGGTACAGAGTGCCGTGTTAAATGAGGGGTTTACTCTTGTTATAAAGTTTAGTGCTCCATTATAAATGTTCGTACAATTCATTCAGTGTCAGAGATAATGTGAGATAAGAAAGAGGCAGCCATTTATTTATTGATTTATTTAATTATTGATTTATTACATTTAACAAAATGCACAATTTATTCTTGTAAAAGAACCCTGTTAATTTAGGTTTAAAAAAATGTTTAGTATGGATATATTTTCATCTGTTCAATAAAACAAGATGTTTATACAGAAACAATAAACCAATAGCAAAGCATTGTGTGGATTACATAGAAATTAGGAATAGAAATTGAGTAAGGAAAGGCAATAAACTCCAAATTATTTAAACTGGATTACATCTGCTACTGTGTTCATGTTTAAATAATAACAGTGTGGTTCTTTGTTCAACCAATATACACTAAGGATGTAATCTAGACTCATTAACACTTTATCAGCAATAATTTTACTGTAAGTGACAACACTGAAAAACTGAATTGTAATCTATAACCTGACCAGGATTTATTAGATAATAAAAGTCACATGGCATGATGTTATGAGACATTTCTGTTTGTGTTAGATGGAGTAGAAGTCACTATATTTGAGGTTGTGTGTGTTAAAATTTTAGCTGTTGTCACTGCTGGAAAATAAAGCAAAGTACCTTTTTCCCCCTTATTTCTTAATAGCAACATAAACAGTTGCATTGCCTCATGTAACCTTTACTTGATTTGCTTTTACTTTGAACAGCAGTTCTTTCCCTTTGGCCAGTGAGTCACCTTTTACAGTAAACCACTATATAGTAATACAGAAACACACACACACAAATGCACATACACTGGCACGTGCACACCCCCTACACACACACACACACACACACACACACACCCTCAGCCATGACAAGAAATGCAGATGCTGTGTTGTAGTTTTCAATAATATTTGTTTATTTATTTATACTATCATTTTATGGGGTGGCACGGTGGCGCAGCTGGTAGAGCTGCAGCCTCCCAGCGAGCAGGTTGCCCTGGTTCAAATCCTGGTCCGGGGGTCTTTCTGGGTGGAGTTTGCATATTCTCTCCGTGCATGTGTGGATTTTTTCCATGGTACTCCAGTTTCCTCCCACAGACTAAAAACATGCATGTTAGACTGATTGGTAACTCTAAATTGTCCCTAAGTGTGAGTGAATGGTTATTTGTCTCGTTTGTCTCTATGTGTGTCCCTGTGATTGACTGTCCAGGGTGTCCCCCATGGCCACCTCCAAGGTCTACTGGTGACATCAGTGATCCTCGCAACCAGAAAAGGAAGAATCCATTTGAAAGAAAATGGATCAATGGATGAATCTCACTTTATTTAATTTTGATTTCTTTGAATATCTGAATTGAGCAATAAGTGAAAAGCCATTTTTCTATCAGATGAGTGCCCACTGATGGGCAAAAGAGAAAATTTGGTTTGTATCATACACAAATGACTTTTTTTATTAGATTTATACAGATGCAGAGCAATGAAGATACTGATTTCACATTTTATGAATAAAAAAACTATAATGACCTCATTTAACTAATTATTTCTTTGTTGTAAATATATCAGATTTTATGTGCGTGTGTATCCATATATATATATATATATCTCTCTCT
>NC_056506.1:29364907-29384938 GCF_014905685.2 Nematolebias whitei
ACATATATATATAATGTGTGTATGAATGTATATATAATGTATTTAATTTAAAATTAAAATATTTTCATTCTAAATGCAGAGTGTGTAAAATTTGTTAAAGTTATTGGAATGGGTTTAATTTATTTAGAAATAGACTGAACAGATTTGTAATAAACAAGTGTATAGCTTTTTTTAGTGTATTGTCTGTTTTGAGTAATACTCCTCACAACGTTGGCTTTAAGTTGCTTTATTTAAACTGATTTTTCATGCTAGACAGTTTCTAGCTTTGCTAAGATTCACTCAAAGAACATAAAGCTGAGGCTACGTGAGTCATTTTGAGCCAAGGGCAGCAGGAGGGTTAAAAACGTGAGCCTGCCACACAAGAGCTCCATTCATACAGAACAGAGGGAAAAGCTTACGCTAATCTTTAATATCATACACCAAATGAATATTGTCTTGCTAAATACAACGTGATGTTTTTCTAACTGATGTTGAGCAGGTTGTTGAATCCATCAGATTGGTGTTTTCCTGCTGTTCCAGTCTGCAGTGTGTTGTTCTTCCCCGGGTTGGTAACACCAGCTCAAATACTGTTATTAACACTCCTCCCAGAGGCCCGTCATGTTTTAATGTGAAAGAAAGGCAGAAAACGTTAAGCCCAGTTTAATGGAAGGTCAATGTTAGTATGAAGTTTGCTATTTGTTCTTTTTGTTTTCAGACTTAATGGTTGGGCTTGTCTGCTCTCTTTCCAGCTGGGCGAGCTGGATCCTAACATGTTGAACACAACAAACAAAAGCTGAAACCCTGATATTTAATTTCTGCAGAACCCGTGTGTTTTTGACACAGGGTGTACTTAGATGAACTTAAAAATGAAACTGAGGTCCTTCCATAATGACTTCCTCTGCTAACTTGACAGGAAATGTGAAAATTCTCATCCAAGCTATAAAGTGAAAACAGTAGTATTTTGAAACATCTTGACTTTGACTCTTCAATGACATTTATTTAGTTTCTCTTTTCTTTTTTCTTTTTTTTTTTGATTTTATGTTGTTGTTAAAAATCTCAACATTTGCTAAACTAAATATCAGATTAGTAGATATTTTTTTGTTTAAGGTGAATCTAATGAATCCAAATTTTCATCCCTCTGACCATATTTTCTGGAGCTGCTATTAGGCTGAAATTTGCTGTTTTGTGGTAAATTCAGCTACAACAGTCATTCTAGAAATTGCTTTTGCCCACTTGGACAAATATCCACAAAATATACAGGCCTGATCATCCAAATGTTCATGTTATTCCAAATACAAAGATACAACATTTAAAAACAAATCAGTAAAGGACTTGGTTAAAGTTTGACACTTCTGTGAGAAGCATCTTATAGAGATTAGCAAAAATAAAATCTCTAAGAAATATTGCTAAATCTTTCTTTTTTGGAACAATAGTTTCAATATTTTGGGGTTATGGTTTATATCTCTAGAAGCATTTCCAAAATGACTTGTCAGTGTTTGCACAAGGGTTCTACAGCTCAGAGTCGAAGCAAGAGAGGATCTGCGTATCCCTGTGTTTATGCTGCCTGTTTCCTGTGCGGCTGCTCAGGAGCCTGCGAGGGACGAGACGCTGCAGCCAGAGACCATAAACACTGAACAATGAACCATGGAAGAAAAAGGAACTGCTCAAAAAGAAACAAGGCTCAGTCCTGGTGCCTTCCAAGGACATCTCAGCATGAAACAAATGCAGGTTAACAGCTGCTCGGTGTGAATACAGATGATTACTTCTGCACTCTTCCATTTGGCTTTATCTACCGGTAAATGAGCTCTGCCCTTCCTGTCTGAATTATGGTCATTAAAAAATCTTGTGGTCTGTCCTACAAGCACATCTTGGAGTGAAAGTGACTTTTCTTTGAATCTCTGGGGTAATTACACTAAGTTGTATGTTTGTGGAAACTAATAGGCCCCGTGATGTTTGTTGACTGACCACAGCTGAAGCAGCCACCAGCAGGGACGTTAATTAGCCTGATATGGGCGAGTCAATACCAGAATGTGATTAGCAAACACCATTCAGATGGGTGCACTAACACTCCATCTTTCATTAGAAAAAGTTTGGTTTTCTTATCACAGTAACAACCATGAGTGTGTCTTTTGCAACTGGATCAAAAAACCTCCAGGGTGGTCCTGGAGCTTAGTGGTGTAAAACCGGTGCGTGCCTGATGCGGAACACAGTGTGAACGCCTGATTTAAGCCTGATAGAAATCATCTTGTAAACGATTGATAAGTCATGGTGTAAAACTTAGTTTCTCATATTTAAAGAAGCGAGGTCATGAACTCAGCATCATTAAGAATGAATCTTACTGATTTTATGTGAGTAAAACTTGTTCCATGCACAAATCTCACCTCCAGGGCTTTTAAAAAGTGGGACGAATGGTGATGTTGGCATTAGATGTGCAAATCAGATGAAGTTCCAAGTGCTGTCTTGTCTCTGATCTGGACTTCTTTTGGGAGCAGATGGTCAATAAGAAGGTGTGTTCCCTTCTTGTCTACCCCATTTCCTGCTGTCAACACAAGCTCTAATTGGAAATTTGGGTGGCCTTGTTTATTTACATGGTTGAAATGTGGCGAGGTTGTATTTATATTTTTGTGGCGCTTTCTCAGCAGTGCAGCATGACAAAGCCTTCCCATGAGATTGCCGTGGGAGCTGTGTGGAGTCATAGAGCAGCCCTGTGGCTCAATATGGGTGTGCAAATAGTGTTGGATGACCGTGAGGTAAAACATATAATTTACTTTGCCCAGTGTATTTTAATTAGTTTGTTCTGCTAAATTATTCAGTGAATCAAATAATAAAAAAGGGGGAAAACTGAGGCCACTTCAGCACTGGATATTCTCCCGATGTTAATCAAACATGTCATTTCTATAATTAAAATTGTTACATATGCCTTTAAAAATAATCTTCATGGAAAATATTTTGCAAGATTTGCATAAAACTTTAGGAAACATGCATCAGTGCAACCCCTATAGGGTTTTTCAATTAAAGCAGCTGTGCAAAATATGCTGCATAAATGGCATTAAAAACCCATACAACACTGAAATCCTTGAACCTAGAGGTCTCTCAGGTCCCGAAAGCGCATGTGAACCAAAACTATCTATACATGAGCTGTATCAAAGTGTTGAGGTCTGTGTGTTTGTGTTTCAGACCAGGTCTGCTGAACAGCACAAAGCAAAACACATGAGCACAGACGCACATACACACATGCAAACTCTCTCACACACGTACACACACGCACGCGGCTCTACCGTCCTCCTCCCTGCCCATCAGCTGTAGACCACACACCCAGACCACACAGAGTCTGAGAACAGTCCAGTTCACCCTCGTGCAATAAGGCCCACGGGCTATTACTTCAACCACTTCTGTCTGCGCTGCGTTTGTGTGGTGTTTGATACAAAAAGCAAAATGTTTGGAAAATTAAAAAAAGAAAAGTGTAAAAACTCTTCCAGCAATTTCTGGCAATGCATTTTGAATTTGCTCATGGATTAAATGCAATGAACAAATATGATTCAGTCTTTGTGCAGCTTGTTTTAGCTGCATTTAAAATAGCCCATTAAAACTAAATATTTGTTGTGGTCATGTGTGGCCATTAGTGTTCATCATCTAATGTACTTCAGCTCTACTGGCAGTAATCTATGGTACACCACTCCCTACTGGCCTTTCTTTGTCTTTGCAGTCTCTTGGCTCTGTTTGTGCTTCATATCTTCTTATGTGATTGTTCTGTATCTCTAGAAAAACTTGATTATTGCAAAAAAATGAAACCTGTCTAGTAAGATTTTAGTGCAATATTCTTTATCTTCAAAGGCTGAAGGAGTTGCCAAACCGAGCAGACAGCGTCACCCTTGCATCAGTGCCAGGTAATTTACCATATTGTTCTGCTTATCAGCTTTTATCTGTTTACAGCCACGTGCTTTCCATTGCATTGGGCGCTCCATATCCCACAACTTGGTATTGCTTTCCCGCCATCGTAGTGTACCGGGGACAAGAGCATTGTTGTCGGAAGACACTGGCATAAACCTTAACTTCTGAAGCAATTCAAACTGATTAACAATGCTGATAAAGACTTTATTTTCTGGAACTGGAAGCAATTCTCATGATTCCTGAAGGTCATATTCAAAGAATTATCTCACAGTAATACCAAGTGATAATAAGGTAAATGAGCCAGTGAAACATAAACTATATGGATGATACTGAGTAAAGTATGGGTGTGGAGGTTCCAGCTCAGGTTTTATTGAAATCTATGTTTGTTGTGACCATCAGTATATTTTTTTATGGGAACACACCTTAGTAGAAGCACAAGAAATGGTGGATGTTTGGGGTCAGTTTCGAAGGGGCTATTTTATTTGTGCTGCTTATTAACAATCTAATTTTGTTGTTGTTGTTGTGGTTCCAATATGTTTTGCTTGTTTTTAAAGCTCTTTAATTTTTTTCTCAATTTTTCTGGATATTTTTCATACTGTTTGTCCAAGTATTTTTTATTATAATATTATGTTTCTATGATCAGACTGTGTTCCAGATACTTAAAAAAAAAAAAATTCTGTACAACCTCTCATGACAAAAAAATAAAAAATCGTGACCTAACTGTTTTATGGAACTACAGAAGGAAAAATGCATAAAATTTATATAAACGGTAAATTTTCTTTCTAAAGTTTTAGAGAAAATTATTTTTAACATAATATCCTAATGTCAGGACAGAAATAAATGATAAATGGACTGTACTTATATAGCACCTTTCTATCTAATCAAGATACTCAAAGCTCTTTACAACACAATCTTATGTCTTATCAGAGTCAGAGATTCTTTATTGTCATTCGCACCACATGTGGTACATGTGGTGGAGCGAAATTATGTACACAGGGTCCCAGTTACAGCCAACAATAAAAATGTAAAAGAAAAACAATAAAAACATATAAGATATGAACTACGAAAACATTAACTAAATACACACTAAGCATAAAAACATTACGTCGAACAGCAGCGCAAACATGAGTCTGTGTGAGCAGATGAGCACACATGAACACATCAACATGAAACAGATCAGCAGCAACATGAAACAGATCAGCAGCAACATGAAACAGATCAGCAGTGACATTGAAACAGATCAGCAGCAACATGATGTGATTTTTTTCACAGTGATTATCCTGGTTAGAGATTCATGAGTCTAACAGCCTCAGGGTAGAAGCTGTTCCTCAGTCTAGTGGTTCTACACTTAATGCTCCTCAACCTCCTTCCTGAGGGGAGCGGGGCCTAAAGTGTGTGTGCTGGGTGAGTGGGGTCCTTCATGATGCAGGTGGCCCTCTTCCTGCATCTAGAGGTGTAGATATCTGTGATGGTGGGGAGACTGACTCCAATAGACTTCTGTGCAGCCTTCACCACTCTCTGCAAAGCTTTTCTTTCTGCAGCTGTGCAGCCTCCATGCCACATATTGATGCTGGAGCACAGGATGCTCTCCACTGCACACCTGTAGAAGGAGGTGAGGACTGAGCTTCCCAGACCAGCTCGCCTCAGCCGTCTGAGGAAGTAGAGTCTCTGATGAGCTTTCTTGATCAGGCTGGTGGTGTTGTTGCTCCAGCTCAGGTTGTCATTCATGTGTACACCCAAGTACTTGTAGCTGGAGACCACTTCCACTGCAGATCCTCTTATGTTCAGGGGGGAGTAGGTGTGTTTGTTCCTTCTGAAGTTCACAATCATCTCCTTTGCCTTCTTCACATTGATGTGAATGTTATTATCTTTGCACTAGCTCTCAGGTGTTCCACCTCTTGCCTGTAGCTGGACTCATTGTTGTTTGTGATGCATCCCACCACCGCTGTATCATCTGCAAATTTTACAATGTGACAGCCTGGATGGGTAGCTGCACATTCATACGTGAGCAGAGTGAACAGGAGGGGGCTCAATACACATCCCTGAGGAGAGCCAGTGCTGTCTTTCTGCTCCAGGTGGTTGAGCGCAGTGTGGACCACAGAGGAGATGGCATCCTCTGTTGATCGGTTCTCATGGTATGCATACTGATGAAGGTCCTCGTTGATGTTGATGGTTGTATTGATGTGGGTCATGACCAGTTTTTCGAAGCATTTAGCGACTATCGGGATTATGCACCCTTATTTACCTCCACATGCACATTCATACAGCACTCTACTACATCTCAAGCTAATCTGTATTCGTAAAGACTAATCAGTGCTTTAGATCACATTCATACACCGATGGGACACACATCGGAGGTAATCAGACGTTCAGTGTCTTGCCCAAGGACATGACCTCAGTAGAAAATAAAGCCCAAAATAATTAGACTTTAAAAATCTAATGATCTCATCAAATCCAATAATACCTCCAGTTTTTTTTTTTTTTAAGCTCCATGCAGTTATTCTACTGTCAAGAATATGGACCTGATTCTTGACAGCTCTTATAAACTGGAACAGCTCAGTGGTGTTGTAAAACCCAGGTCAGAGTTATTGATAAGGTGAAGCCTTATTGCTCTAGCGAAGACTTTGAAAAGGTTATTCCTGCTTGTATAACCTTGTGTCTATTGTAAAGCTCATCTCTGTGCCATCTAACAGTTCAGAACATAAAAGTTTATCTTTTAACTCATTCAAAATAATAAAGTAAACATGATGTCTTGGCATCTTTTCACTGTCTTCCTGCCACTCTTTGGATGGATTTGACATTTTTAGTAGCTAATCTTCCCAGATCCAGATGAAAATGTGAAGATGGCAAATCATTTTGTGTGGCTGTTCTAAATCTATAGAATAATTTTCTTCTACTGTGCATGAAGATACACACTGCTGAGACTGTAGAGGTATTCGTATCTCTGCTGAACACTTACTTCTTTTGGCTGTCAAACCAGATAGAATATGAGACTTTCATAGATCTTATTTTTATTGTTACTTTTTGTTTACTTTTATTTTTTTTCATTTAAAATTCATTTGTTTAGTTCATTTGTTCAACTTTGTTTTATTTTTTAAGGTACAGCAGTGCATAATGCTCCTATTAAACAAGAGCAAATACAAAGTACTGAAACACATACAAGAGACGGTGACTGTAAAGTATCACCACAGTTATGTTAACAATTTGGTTTTTGATGGGAAATTTTTATGATCATATCAATATGAAAAGTGATTTTATTTGTTGATCTTATTTTATTGTTGTTTTATTTTATTGTTAAAATTAGCCACAGTAACCAGTAGATGTCAGCAAAGTAAAGTGTTACTTTTGGCAGGACCTGAGCATGTGAGAAGTGCCCATAACTTGATAAACAAATCACATTTTTCACCATTCTTCACATAACTTATTTTCTCTGTGTCACTCAGAATCTAAATGAACAAACTAAAAAAAAAAGTTGCTGTAAACTGGACAGAAGCTCACCCCTATGTGGAGCGCATTCTTAAGACAGTTTCAGTTCAGAAAATGTGCTATTTTTTTTATTTTCTTTGACGGAATAAAGTATTTTTCTTCTATACAAAAATGTAGTTTATTGTTAACTAAAATAAAATCCAGTATTGCATAACTTCTTTTACCAGAATGTCACTGCTCCTTTGAAAGAATAATCAATCTTTTATGAAATACTATATTCAAGTACTATTTCAAATTTATCATAGTCATTGTGTAAAAACAAACAAAAACAAACAAACATTAGAATCACTTTATTTTGGACAAATCTGATGTAATATTGATGGTTTTTAACACATTTTAGCTGTGCTGGACTCAGCACCTTACAAAACGTTCATCTCCAGAGCTTCAAGTAAAGGGGTACATGCGATGTCACTTAGAAAAACAACCCATATCTAAGACCTAACTTCAAATAATGTGGCTTCCTGCAGAGGGGGAAAACACCATGACAAATGTGCAATATATATTTTTTCTTGTCTTCTTTTTTATCTTTCATTTCTTTCTAACCAAAATTGACTCTCGCGCCCTATTTTGCTTTCTTTTCTTGCAAGTATTCAAAGAAGCGCAGCAGAAGTAGTTTATCTAAGAACAAACAGCATGCTGGTGGGTGTAAGGCCAATTTAAAAGGCTGATTATAATTTTTGTGATTTCCTCAGGTTTTCTTTTCACTGTAAATGTCAGCTGTGATGTGAAATAGGTGTGTGTGTGTTTGTGTTTGAGTCACCAGTGCTGTAGGTGGGGGAGTCACATTTTTATCCTGAGGCCATAAATGTCAAATCCTTATGCAACGTAATATCACAAGTGTTTACCCTGCTTACACACACACACACACACACACACACACACACACACACACACACACACACACACACACACACACACACACACACACACACACACACACAGTCATGCATATGACCCTTTGTAATCTTGTCTTGCAAACTGATGCAAGATTTCATCAGAGAATCACAAGGGTCTCACCGACTAGATGTGTGCAGGAAAAGGATTTATGGTTGATGACAAAAACAATCATTCCAGACTGTGATTTTGGTCAGAGTTTGTGAAAGTGATGTGGTTTAAGTGTGAGAGAAGTAAATGCAGAGATCGAAACTCTGGACCACAGAAGAAAAACGTAACTAAACACTAATTCCCTTTTACTTCAGCTTTAACCTTTAGGACTCCAGCAGCATCGGGAATTCTGCTACGCTGATTATTGCACATGCAATCTCTGTGGTATTGTGTAGTATTGTGGCTGTGACACTCAATAGCTTTTGTGGGACACTGTGTGTACAGTATGAGCCTCTTTGTAATAAATCAGATTCATGGGAACCAAAGCGCTCCTTCTTGTTTAACTCTGCACACCGACCGTGATGGTAGTTTTCCTTCTCTCTTGTGAGGCCACTAGTTTCAGGTCTATAGGAACAGGTATCGTTTCCCTGTAAGTTACGGGATGACTGTGATTTTCCAGTCACCGTGCATCTCAGTCAGTGTCACATTGTTCGAACCACAGCGTGTTGTCTGATAATTCATCACGTAGCTCTGCTAAACTTCTTATGTTTGGTGAGCAAAGTGTAGCTGTAAACCCTAAGCTTAAGGGTTTAGTTCAAATCAAAACACTTTCAAAACAGATTGTTTTCAAAAAAAAATTTATTACAAGACTCAAAGAAGCAGAGCTATACAATATTTCACAAGAAAGATTAAAACAAAACAAAGAAAAGGCTGCAGAATATATGACATGTTGCAATAAAAATGACCATTTCAAAGATTTGGACGTTGAAGCCTCCAATACGTTTTATATTTTACATATCAAGTATGGTAGATTTTAAAGTCAGTCAACCACAAAATGAACTGTCATATTGGAGAAACGTTTATTCTTTACGGTATCACATGTGCATAAGTTACATGTTTGACCAGGTTCCTGTGAATAATAATTATTCATTCACGCTGGCTTATCTCGTTGACGTATCAGGGTTCGCGAGTTCTGATATTCACAAACCCTGGTTTGCCTTAGAGGCCATTCTTCCTGTGCACCTGCTCTAGTACTTCCTGTCTCAGTTTGCCCTCTGCTCGCCTCCCCCCCCCCCCCCCCCAACCCCCAGCCTCAAACCGCATCCTTCACACTGTCATTATAATATTTGCAGAAAAAGAATTTAAAAAATGCACCTTTCTCCACAGTCATAGTTCATCACGAAGAAATGTGCATGTAAAACTGACAGGGTCTTCCCCATCTCTACCCCTTTAACATTTACAGTAGACGTCTCAAGACATCATAAAAAGTCACAGCTTTGAATTCATATTTGTACCCTCGCTGCTTACTTTTGTCTTTCTTTTGGTGTTCTCTTCACTCCTGAATATGTTGCAGAGGTCTCTGGGAGGCATAGTCTATTGATGGAGTGGCGTTCTGTTCCTGGATGTGATCATAGGCCCGCAGGTAGTGACCTGAGTTCTGCTGATAATAATACACCAACTTCTTGGCAAAAACAGGCTCCACCTGAAATAAATTAAAGTTTGAATATATTATGTTAAAACATTATAATTTTATCCATTGCGTCCCAAGAAGACAAAAAATCTTAAATACGTCTTAATTGTCATCAGATTCCTACTAGGTCAATAAAAATAATGATGATGATCAAAATTATAAACAAAAATTGTATTATCTCACTAAAAATTATAGTTTGGTTTTTGTTGCCAAGCTGACAATATTTAAAAATAGAGATCTGCTTTAGCCAAAGGAAAGATATTTTCATCCATTAAAACATGTGTCAAATCAAGGTCCGTGGGCCAAAGGCTGTTGCAAATATCGTATCTTATCTGGCCCCCAAGATGATGATTTAAATGCTAAATATTTGTATCACTCAGTGGTGGGAAGAAACAAAGTACAAATACTTTGTTACTGTACTTAAGTACATATTTCATGTATCTGTACTTTACTTAAGTAGAGTTAAATTTGGATACTTTCTACTTTTACTCCACTACATTTTACATTAAGTATATGTACTTTCTACTACACTACATTTCTATAATGCGTTGTGTTACAAGTTACATTCACGTTGTGTTTTTTGATTTGTTCGCTAGTTTGAAAGTAACCAATGGTGAGAGGGGAGTTGATCCATTGAATCACTTCAAACTGGGCAGATAACATTAGACCCACCTTCAAGAAGAGCTGGACCAGTGAAGTATATTCTAGTATATACATCATTGAGCTGGGAGCACCCGCAGCACTGCTAACACACACAAAATGTATTCCACCGCTGAGAGTCAGCCAGAAGATATGCACCACCCATGGACTTATTGAAAGATTATTGAAAGACTATTGAAAAATTATTGAAAGATTATTCAATACATCAGGACAGATTCTCTCTCCCAAAAGAGCCAGACTGGACTCAAACTTTGAAAACCAACGTCTTCTGAGCTTGAACAAGAAATTCTTGCTGCAATATTAAACTGTGTCAGTTCATGATGTTAGGAGACAAGAGATGTCTCCAAATGTCTCGACACTCGGGTCCAAGTTTTGAAAATGGTGTCAGAAGTTAAAATATTGTTCACTATTGACCCATTACAAGGTCGACTAGACCGTATTTTAACTAGAGTTGATGACAAACTGGACTTGAAATGATCAGATGTTCCTTTGTTAGTTGTGTCTAATGCTCCTTTTTTCAGTCAGACAACTTTTACTTAAACATGTTTACTGCAGTTAAAATGACACATTGGTTTTACTTAGTGTTCAGTAAAAACTTTCAAAAGTATAATCATTCCTCTTTCTTATTTTGATCAATGGCATTTAACTCTGCAGGTCATCCCTGAAATTCTGACAAACAGAATCACAAGTCCAAGTGTGAACTGTGTCACAGAGTAAACACAATAAAAACATGAATTATCTGCAGCATCGTTCATTAAAATGACTCAACACTATTAATGTATTACAGAAAATATACATTCACTACATTTATGATATTGTAGACCATTGCATTAAGTAATACATTCAGCAAGTACTTTTACTTTTAATACTTTAAGTATTTTTAAAAGCAAGTACTTATTTACTTTTACTTAAGTAAAAATATTAATGTGGTATTTCTACATTTACTAGAGTACATTTTGTCTGTTTATTTGTACCTTTAGGTACAGTGTTTGAGTACTTTCTCCACTATTGATCACTTCTCGTTTTTCTTTAAATTCAAGCATACTTTATTTAGTGCAGACTTCTCATGAGAGCTGGCCAACATTGAAGCCCCCCACCACCACCCCCACCACTCAAATATGAACATTTCAATAATCTTTGATTTTTAAGGGGGAAGAGCAACAAACGATGTCAAATGAGACTAGTCAAACTCTTGCTGAGGGACTTGCAATCACAAAAAGACTGATTTGATTTAAAATATTTGAGTATTAATTGAAACTATGCCTTCCTTGGGTTGAACCAGCAGTTTAGTTTTGTCCCCCTTTTGTACCAGAGTTTGACACCCTGCATTAGAAGGTAGAGTTTTTAAACGTTTATGTCACATGTGATGACCAACCAACATCAAGTCCGAAAAGATGGATTTGATTCAGTGAAATCAAAAACATTAGTTGTAGTCTTAGATGTTGCTAGCTCTTTAGATGTCATTACAAGTAACTCACTTTGATCAGGATTATTATGGTTTATTTGGATGTACATATGTTCAACATTCCTGTGCTTTTTAAAATTCTTGTACAGTGAAAAGACATTTTATTTAGTCTGAGCTAAATGTGACCAAAAGAGCAGCATTTAATTTTGTGCATTCTGCACAATAATCCCTGTAACCAGATATAGATGAATATAGGTTGACAGTAACAATAAGAGAAAAAATACCGAAACTCTTATGACGCCAGTGATCTTTGCCTTTGATTTCAGCATTCAGATCAGAAATATATAGCACCTTACTGAACAAGAATTATTGCTTTGTAAGTCCAGAAATTCTAGATATTTGCACAAAGACAGTTTAAAAACTATAACTGAAGAATTATAAGTCTGCTAAGAATTGAAGTCTGAATTTTCTAAATTGTTATCTATATGCAAATTTAAGTATAAAAGATTAATTATATGCAACCAACTTTTAAAGTCAAATAAACTTTAACTTTCAATCTGCTTTAAAAAGACTGCATTGTTAGCAAAAAATAACGATTTTGCAGTGTTTGTGTACCTGTGCTGTGATTAATTTCCTGGAACGTTGCGGATCGGGGTATTCATCTCCAAAACACAGAACCACCTGGTGTCGTGGTAGATGACGGCCATTATGGGCAAAATCTTGAACCTCTGAAAGGAGAGGACCAAAAGAAGAAAATGATGCATCAATACTGAAGTAAACATATAAATCTTGAACATATCCCACTGAACAGGTGTGCTGTCGTAGATACAAGTCAACACCATTCACTGAGCAAATGACATTTTCTTGCATTGGAAGAAGTTTTCTGGAAAGTACTAATGAGAATGGTGGAAATTTAGATTGAAATGAGACAGAAAATATTGTCACATCACACGGTGTGGTGGACCACATGTGGGTGGGGACTCCACATACTTTGGCCCCCATCTGAAAAGATGAGTTCCTGCTTTGTGCTACCTCAACACTGCAAGAGGGACTTACCCAACTAAAGCACCTGCAGCCTGTTTCATCATTCTCATCTCTAGTGTCACAACCATCACCTTTATCAATGAATTCAACCACTCACATGTAAATGACCGAGACAGCAGATGTGATTTTTTTTAAATTATCATATTTTTCGCCTTATAAGTCACTTCTTTTTGCATAATTTGCATACCCTGTGACTTGCACTCAGAAGTTACGTATTTATGGATTTTTTCCCATATTTATAAACCAATTTTTGTCTGAGACATGACCATTTTCATTCATTCTGACTGAAAATATTGAACACTACCATTTTCAGCCACTAGATGGCACTCGAGTAGTATGGCATGTCGTTATATCATATAATAGGTAAAAGTGGCTATTAATGACACAATCGTCTTGCCATATTCTGCCACCTTCACCCAGCTCGCCTGGAGCAATCGTCAAATCAGCTTCATTTCGTTGCGCCACTCCGGCGAAATGCAGCTGATTTGACAAAGTGCATTTATTAAGTAAAAGTTCAACTGAGACATACCTTTACTATAAAGTCGAACAAATTGTTTTTAGGTGGTTATCTTGTTAAATTTTGAAGAGATGCACAGCAAGTCCTACCGTGCACATGCTTACTTCCGCATATTGGCTTTTGAAATGCAGGCGATTTGACCATCAAAGTGCATTTATTAAACAAAAGTACAACTGAGACATAGCTTTATTATAATTTCGAGCAAACAAGTAATTGTTTTTCAGTGTTAATATTAAGCCATTTGGCAGCCAATCGATTTTTGTCACAACACTGGTCCACATTTCCAGGTTGTCAGGGGTGACGCATAATAAATGCAACGTATGCGGCGAAGCGACGTATTTATGGATTTTTCCACTTTATTAGACATATTTGAACTGATGCGACTTATAGGGCAGTGTAACGTTTACGGTGGAAAATATGGTAGGGACAACCAAAAGCCTTCATTTAAACAAAACTAAACGACAAAAAACACCAACAAAGAAATCACAATTTACACAAGGACAGAGCCTCAAACGTTTAAAAGCCAAACCTAAACATTTTTGATAATAAAGTGGTAAATATTCTGCTGGAGGTTTGTGGTTCCAGTTTTTTCCTCGGTATGCTGTAAATGCTGTCAGTTCAGATGTGTTTAATGCAAAAGCAATATGTAAAGTTATGGGCATAAATGAATATGATGTGTATGAGCAATGTTAAAATGTACTTTATGTGAAGGTCTTGAGCCTCCTCCTTCCTTCAAAGTAGCCTTTAGTTCTTCAGAACTTCTAAACATTTTTTTTTTAGGTTTTGCTTTGAATAATCTGATGCATGCTCAATAATCCAGGTAGAAAAAAGCTAAAAAAGTTAAATCTGGTCCTCTGGACATTCAAAAAAAAACAAAACAAAGCAACACAAAAAGGTTTTGCTTTGAACTTTGGCTGTTTTTACGTTTTGTGCAGTTCTTTTCTATCGTTTGTTTATTTGTTAAGCAGCGACACAATTTCTTGCTCAAAAATGTCACAGCTCAACAAATGAACCAACTGGGTTCAGTTTAGCAGAAAACCAAGACAGAATGGTATCTTTCTGAAACAGCCTCTCACAAAAACACACAATTTGTTCCCATTTTTGAGCTGAATCTGAGAAAAATGCCAAAGCTCTGTTAGCCAAAAAGTTGGTATACAATATGTCTGTGCAGTGGATAGTTACAAATAAAGAAAAAGGGAGAAGTAGAGGATAAAACAACAGATGAACAGCATCTGAAAATATCCATCGATCAACTCATACAGCAACTAAATGCCGAGATGTGTACCACAGCTGCTGCTTACCAATAAGGAACTGATGGGTGTCAAACAGTTTACATGGCTGATCCTTCTCCAGCTTGTTGGGTTTGTCCAGGTGTGGAGACAGAGGTCCTTCCCAGTATACTCGTCCTTGACACAAGCGTTTAGCGTACAGCCCGTCAGCTGTCATCCACAGAAGCACCCCTTTCTCCAGTATGTTGGGAAGCATCTCAGCCCCCTGTCTTTGGGACTCAGGGTATGGTGCTGGAAAAAGAACAATTTCTGCACCACTGTGAAACTTGTCCTCTGAACAAGGAGAAGATGAGGAGGAGGAGGAGGATGGAGAGGATGCAGAGGAGGAGGTGATCCGGCAACCTTCTGGGTTGGTGATAGTAACTTCTTTCACTAGGGATTCTCTGTAGTATAGGGACACATGCAGGCTGAAATCTGAAAGAAAGAGATGAGCCTTTAGTTGACACCTCTAAATGAAAATAAACTATTAAAAGTCACAATGTGGTCAGGAGGAGGGTCTTGCAATACTGAGTCCATAAATAAAATCTACAGTAACACGTTAGAAGCAGTCTTTCTCTCAAGTGTTACTCTTTTCCCTCTTATCATTTGAAATCATCTTCTTCACCATCCTATTTTAACATATAGTCAAATACTTTTAAAAAGCTATTCGATGTGATGAACGGCTGCTCTGAGCTTCAAAATACAGAAGTAAAGGTTGCATGTTTTAAAGAAATGCAAACACACTGTTGTTGTGTGAGTCTGTGTGCATCCAGTTCTTTACCTGGTATTGTGTTGTTGTGGTCAATTGCATACATGGGTGGTTGGGAGTCGGAAAAGTAGGTGTGGAATGAGAGCTGAAAACCTGCGTTTAAAAAAATGAAAAGGTAAATGCACTGATTGGAGCATGAATGAAAAAGCACACAAAGCTGAAAATCTATTACACTCTTATTTTTTTTTTTTTTTTTTGCAGAAATGTGCTTCAAAGACAGTTTTATTTGCAGATAATATGATTGTAAGACTTTAAAGGAAGAAGCTGATGATCATATTTATTTTACACTTTAGTTGGCTTTGCCTTTAATTACTTTAAATTCACAATTTACAGTACTTGTCTTTGATTTGTAAATGTATCAAACATCAGTCAAGGAAACACACAAGACAAAACTAATTCTTCTCCCAGCAGCACTCCAAAGTGGAACAAACCAGTTATGGTGGTGCTAAGATGGTCTCTTTGGCACGCCCCCTCCTCCGGTGCTGGCCCTCTCCCTCGTTGACAGTCACGTCAAACTGGTTCAAAACCAACAAAGTCCATGCTCAATAATCCAGGTATAAAATCCACCAATTTTCAGTCAGGTCATCTGGACAGTTTCTTTTTTTGTGTGTGTGCTGAAACATTTCACCTTCCATACTGATGAAGCCTTCTGGATGGAAAGTGAAACGTTCCAGGACAAAAAAAAAGAAAAAAGAAACTGTCCAGATGACCTGACTGAAAATTGGTGGAAGGCATATATGTTCTTGTTTTTAGTATTTCACCCTGTTTTGTGGTACACCTTGATTTATTGTTTTATACACTACTCTTATTTTTAACTGCATGTTTATTATAGTTTATTGTTATTATTGTTATAGTTATTGTTGTCTGTACCAGTGGTGTAGTCTACGCAATACGCGGGTATACGGAGTATAACCACTAAAAAAAGCTTTAGAATTTCAGTATACCCACTTAAAAGTGCCCATTGATACTTAACATCATTAGGCACATGTCGTTGATATGTTAAACGGCAGTTAAATGCTTCTGTAACAATCTGTATGCAATGCTTGTTTATTACATTCACTTATCCAGTGAAGTATTGTATAATTCTGTACTTACTACTTAATACTTGTACATGTTTTGCTTTGATACCGTTTTATAAATTCTATAACATGTTTTTAATACAAAGCCAACTTTTGTACAAAGTTTGTGCTTTTATTCAAATGCATCAGAAAAATTTGGAAATGTTCAATATGCTTAAAAATCAAAATAAATTGACGATTACAGTGCACTAACCAGTGCACATTGGTTTCTAAGCACAGTATACCCACTACAAAAATGTAGACTACACCACTGGTCTGTACTTTATACGTTCTGTTTGGAACAGGTCTCTCTTGTAAATGAGTCCTCGTGACTCAATAAGGCTAGCCTGTATAAATAAAGGTTGAATGGGAAAAAAAGTGAAGGAAAGCTAAGAGGACAATACCGAATGCGAGTAAAAGATAATGCTAGTGTAAATTAACATGTATTTTTTTCCTTTGTAAAGAAATGCTGTATAGTGCATTAAAGTCTGAACAAGTTGAGAGTGTAAAGGGTTGTGTCTCACCATTTTCTGTGTGTGAACTGGGCCAAACCCGCCCGATTGATGGTTGGTAGTGGCACTGTCCGTACTGCAGCTCTGCATGTTGCCCATGGGGACGTGAGTTAGACAAAGACTGTTGTTCTGGCGTGACATGGTAATCACTCCAGTCTCTTCTCTCCTGAGAAACCATAAAGCTGGGCACCTACGGAGGAAGCGCAGGGATGGTTTCACACCTAGCATCTCATGAAAACAAGACTTCTTTCTGAAGACGACTGAGTGCTGCAAAATCTGTCAACCTGGTTGTGCAGTGATGCAAAATGAGGAATGTAGCCAAGTGCATTAACGTGTGAGGGTGTCTCTTCCAAACGACTCGTCTTCATCCCTGTAAATGTTCAAAAACAGAAACCGTCGTGCTTTACCAAACAAGATTTATCCCAAACTAAGGAGCCATTATTAAAAGATTTATGACCTAATGTCATGTAAAAGACAAACAATAGATTTTACTTGAGTTCTGATGTGCAATAGCATATTCCGATCACATATATTAACATCTATTTTAAGAAGTCTGAACAGTAAATAATGTTTCCTGCACTTGTTGGGCTGAGTTTTTTTTTTATTTATTTTTTTTTTATCTGAGATGATTTGCAAAGCGAGTGCAACAGACTGCAGACTGCATCTACTTTTTTCATGTAGACAAGACAGCAAACACTGCTCTCCTGTGACAATAACCTGTACAATGTTAGAGACTTAGTTATGCAAGGCTGAGGTTGTCTTGTTGTGATGTGTGCACCCTGAGCTTAGTAACCGAAGCCCTCTAAAAAAAGCACTATGGCCTTTTTGGTTCATGCTTTTGCTTCCTGTGCTTCCTGCCTCATCAGAATCAACAGCAGGAGTGCAAATGTATGTGAAAAATCACCAATAGTTCATGAACACTGTAAAATGCAACAGTATTCTATGAGTAGATGTGCGATTGCAATGTTTTGTTGCGATGTTTACAGTTTTTTGTTTAAATTCAGCTATGAATTATATTACTTCTAAAAGTTTCCCACACTATATACACAAGTATTTAAATAGTTGGTCTGAATCTTTACAGCTGCGCTGCATCGTGCCTATTTTAAAAACTCACCCTTTTTGGTTCCCTCTGGGATGATTCTGTAAACTTTGTATGGTTCTGAGATGTCCAGCTGGCTTCTTTCCACGATTTCATCAAAGTCGTTGCTTTTATTGAGGGCGCAGCGTAATCTGGTTTTCCATGTGGGGGGGTCTGGTTTGTCTACACCTTCTTTATGTTTTCCTTTAAACATTGCCCATGCCTAAAGGGGTGGAAAAAATGCACGCATTCAACAAGTGAATACATTTCTTAAGCTTCCTTTTTGCTTATTGTGACCAACCAAACTGGATTAATATATATATCAAGCAAAAAATTAGGCTTTTTAAATAAATCCTTAAATGTTACTGAGCTTGGTTAATTCTCAAGTTAATATTGCAGTTATCAGGTACTTTAGGTATGAGACAAGGAACGAGATGGTCTGACCTTGAAGAGGGCAGCATCCTCTTCTCTGTTGTAGTCTTGCTTTCCCGCATGTTTCCAAGGAATCCTGAAGATGGTTTTCTCATCATTCTCCCAAACCAGGCCAGGATATCGCCCGCTGTCAATCTGTTCTATCAGCCACTGTCTCAGCTTGCCATTGCCGCAACTGACGGACACACCACTGTCTTCATCCAGGTTCATCTCTGCAAACAAAACATTTTTTTTAAATAAAGCGCACAGTAGATCTGTGGACACAATAAGGCTTTTTGTACTGTGAGTTTTTGTTTTATTGTTTGGTTTTTCAAAGTATACATATCATTAGTGGTATTTAAAGGCATATGAAGTTGCATTTTCCAGTTCGTTTTCCAAATGCATTTATTTTAATTCAGAGTCACCCCATGCAACAATACTAGAGGTCACTTCTGTCAGATTTTATCTAATTTTCAAACCATAACACGGGGAATGGAAATTATAACACAAATATGTTAATATTTAGGCTAATATGAGAAAATGTCAACATTTATGACTCACATGCATGAATAATAACACGAGTTATTCAGCTATTAAAAAAGGCAAAGTGCAAATAATGAGTGATTGGGTCTGAATTAATCAGGTTTTAGTCTAAAACAGAAACTTCTTGTATTAGATTGGCTGGTTGTTTAAAGTAGAGCTGATATGAGTTGAGACATTTTCTACAGAACAGAAAGCTTTTCACACACTGAAGGAAAAGTGTTCATCCAGTTTGAATTCAGATTGTTTTAGTGCAGTCTGCAGCTGCTTACCTTTAGACATGTAGGGTCCACCGCGGAAATCTGTCAGGAGGCTGTCGGGGTCTATTCTTAAACTGTGTCACTTTTTTTTTTTTTTTTTTTTTGCAGGGAGGAGCCTGTCATCAGAACCTGAGAAGTTCTGGAGGAGATGCGCCGCAGATTTGCGCCTTCATTTCAGTAAAAACTTTGCGCCCACGCAGCTCTGCAACGGGGAATCCCTCTGTCAGAGTGACACCCAGCGCGCACATCGGGACTGAATGAAACAAATGTCTCTACTGTCAGAAAAATCACATAAATCCCACATGTTTCTTTTAAAAGAAAGACCAACCCTTTTCCCATTGACCAAGCTGCTCCCTGGAAACATCTATAAGCTGTCCAGTATTTCACCAGGACAAAAGAAATAATGTTGAGGAAAGTCTTTGTGGATAATATCAGTCAAATATGTCAAAAGAACTATGCAAAGTATTTGTAGGTTGATGTGTTAATGATACTGCCCTCCAGTGGCTACACATCCATAAATCCTGCTGTCATGTAGTGTCATCTAAATTTAGCAAAAGTCAGAATTTTGCTTTTTGTTCTAAAATCTGTGAGGGTGTAACATAGTTAATATTGTATAGAATTCCACTTGTCATTACTTC
>NC_056506.1:29404938-29406521 GCF_014905685.2 Nematolebias whitei
CCACCACTCCCCCAAAGAGAACAAATGATGATTTTATGATTTGTGTTTCTGCAGTTGTTTGACCTTCCTGGAGTTTTAAAAACTTCTAATAGTATGAGTTGACACGTGGAAGCTGATGCATTAGGGGTTCCCTCTGCTGTACAAATACTGTCATTGCTTCACATTCCATTACAATTTTTTAGTAATATCCCAGTTTTGAATTGAACTTAATATTGTTTTTTAACTATAAAGTTGTAGTTCCAGGAGTTTATTGCTGCCCTCCTGTATTGTTCTACAACATTTTTAACTTTACTTAGAATTTCTCATTATTTCAGTAGTCACTCATTCATTTCTGCCCTTTTTTTATTTAGACAAATGTGCTGTAAATGAGGTACATTTGGATCTGCTAAGGGACAACATTGGGAGCAAGTGGAAACGCTGTGCGCGACGCTTGGGTCTGACCAATGTGGACGTAGAAACCATAGAGCATGACTACTTTCGTGATGGCTTGCCAGAGATGGTGCACCAGATGCTGGAGTTCTGGAAAATGAAGGAAGGATCGGTTGGCTGTACCATTGGGAAGCTTTGTAAAGCCCTGGAAGGAAATATAAAGGTAGATGTCATCCAGAAAATACTGGACTTGTGCAACTCTTCTTCACCAATGACCTAAACCTTTGCCACTTTGTTATGAATAACAATGGTACTCATATTTTCTGACCTAAACATAACACAGAAAGTATAAAAATGTGTTTGGTAGATTTATTTTCTTTGTTGTAACAATACTTCTTGGCAATAAATTGCCAAAAAAAAAAAAAATTGAAAGTCTTTATTTCCCTAATGATGCCACATTTGTTAGATAAACACATTTCAAGTCAAGTCAAGGTTCTTTATTGTCTTTTGGATCACAGGTGGTACATGAGGTGGAACGAAATTGTGTACACAGACCACAGATTTGTATACACAGATTTGTGGGTTACTCATGAAAAACTTTCAAAATCTTCTCTGCCATTGCAACACAGTTTATTCTGCCTTTTTTATATATTGCATTGGATGACCAGGTACATGACTAGCACTTCCTGTGGTTCTACAGTCAAAATTACCTTAATTGCCGGTGTATATGCTTCTACTTTTTTCTCATGCTTCAGACTCCACGGCTTATACACAGGAGCGACTAGTTTATATACTTTTATTATAAATCTAATAATTTATTTTAATGTTTTATTTTGACAGTCTTTTTCCAATTTTTTTGGATACATCTCACATACTCAACTCTGCTGCTCAACCCTCAAATGCATTTTCATTCAAATGTGACATAATTTAAAGAGGAAATTTAACAACATTTCAATTGTATAGACTTTATTGCCTGGAATATTCTTACAACAAAGAAATAACAAAGTAAACACAGATTTCCTTCTTTTTTGTTTCAAAACCTTAAGGCTCAGATCAATAAAAACTGACTTGTTAGAAAAAATGAAAACCTTTTTACAATGTCATGTTGATTTTAAAAAGTTTTTGTAAAAGTGACTAGAATTTCAGTAAAGAAAAAAACAAAAAGCTTATATATATATATATATATATATATATATATATATATATATATATAT
>NC_056506.1:29406531-29424404 GCF_014905685.2 Nematolebias whitei
TATATATATATATATATATATATATATATATATATATATATATATATGAATTATGAATATATATTTTGTGATAGCTGAATACTTTTTGGGCATCTTGGTCAAAAATCTACCAAACAAAACTGTTATTCCAGTTATGATTTTTTTTCAAGCTCAGATTTCTATTTTATTCGCACTACTTTTTAAAATTTTTATCCAAAGCTTAAAGGTTTAAGACAGGTGTTGATCATGTCTTTTCAAAGTTCTCGTAGCTTAATAAAGAACTTGTACAATCAGCTTTCATCATCATGCTACACATAATGAGCCAAAGCTATAAATTTTTCTAAACATATTTTTAATAGAATGGTATTGTGTTTTGGTAAGTAGGGGATGGAGGGAGAACCCATATGAGCAGGGGCCTCATAGTTGGGCCCTTTGCTCTCCCCGAAAAGACTGAGTTTTATTCAAACCTTTGTGTCTCTCGATGAATGACACAAGGTCTGAAACATTCAGTGTTCTGAGGTTCTCATGATCCATGAAGGGTTCCCCAATAATTATTTCTTTATAACTGCTCAGAGCCAGACAATGACCTAAATAGTTCAAAGAGGTCTCTAATTAATTGCCACATGCATTGAATTAGACATTGAGTCCACTGGCATTTTGTCCCATCACCATTTTGTGGCGGTTGAGCAGGTTGTGCCCAGTTAGAACTCCAACAAATGCACTTAAAGTTTTCCTTGTCAGGGCGATGAGCTTTCCCAAACCTAGGATTTGGACCGTTAATCAGATCACCTGTCTACAGTCCGTCAGCTCCCTCCAGCGGATTGAGTGTTGACATCTAATCCAAGCCTGTAGGGCAGTTCTGTTGCTGTTGTTGAAATACCTACAACAGGCTCTGGTCCAATGAATTGGTCCAGACTGCCACCTTTTGCAAGGTAGTCATCTCTTTCATTATCATTAATATTAGTATGTTCTGATACCAATATAACAGTGACACTGTTACCTCTCCACAGTTGATTGACTGCTTCGGCACACTTCCAAACTAGTAATGATGTAAAGTGTGGCCCTTGGAGAGCTCTAATAGCAGTTTGGCTATCTGTTAAGCAACCCTGTACCTACGGACCCCTTCAAAAGAGAGCCATCTGTAAAACAGTAGAATTGACTGGGAGACAGGTACACCATAGAGGTTGCTCCAGGCAGATCTATCTTCAATTTCTGTCTGAAAACTTGGCTCAAAGTTGTATTTTATTTTCTACCATACTGTCTCCAGGTTTTGCCATTACTCTAATAGCAGCCACTGCCCTGTCCCAGATATGCTCCAAATCAGATAAGTTTTTTTGTCTCCCAGTCTGGTGTAACCTCACTGCACTGGATGCAGCCTCCCCCAAGATACAGTATACAACTCCAGTGTAGTCGGGTCCATTAGAACTTTAAGGGCCAATGTGGGTGTTATTCTAACCTGTGTTGCTCAGGCAGGCCATTTGTTGCACATGGGTGGGCATCACTCTTGCCACCTTGACTTGGACTTACGCCCACCATACTGAAGCAGCTTAGCATAGCATGGGACAAACTGTGGCCATGTAGCTATCTGATAACTATGGGGTAGCACCTCAATGACTACTTGCAATTCTGTGGCACTGATGTAAGCACATTCTGGCCTTCATGCACTTTTAATTTACACATCTGTTCCAGTTGAGCTTTCTGTCTAGATGCATGTAGGGCAGGTATCCAGAAACTTAACTGATTCTGACAAGGAAAGTTCTACTCTCTCCAACTTCCCTCCCTCCTCTGCATTAAGTTAACGTAATTTCCAGACTATAAGCCGCTGCTTTACTCACACACTTTAAACTCTGTGGCTTGTACAAATTATTTTTTTTCGACTTCTCACTTTGTCAGGGGTCGCCACAGCAAACGTTGACTTGTCAATTTTTTTTTACACCGAATGCCCTTCCTGACAAAACCACAGACCACCGAGCTACCACAGCCCTCTGTGTGGAGCAGAGAGCTGCCATCTAGGGCTTCCAGCCCACCTTGTCTATAAGACGCAGCTTAGCTTATACAATGCTGCGACTAATTTATGGATTTATGTTTTTTTATTTTTTTGACGGGCTAACAAGCTTCATGCTGCCAAAACATTTTAACCTTGTCACACCCGGACTCACACGTAGCTGTTCAATACACATCTCTCTTGGGGAGTGGGTCCTTGTGATTCAATAGCTATGTTTACATGCGCAAAATTCTTTGACCAGATTGAAATGTTTTCAGATTAAATAATTCAAATGTATCGTTTACATGGGCACAATTCGTTCATGACGAGCGTTTACATGCAGCTGGCTTTGTTCTGAACAGAAGTACTGACATGCGCAGAGTGGTAAACTTTACTTGAAAAAACACAGAAGAAGTTCTACTTCCGGGATGAACGTAAACAAAGCTGAGCACCCATAATGGACCCACGACAGGTTTTAATGATGGTGGAAACGTTACTGCACTCCCTGACTGAGCTACAGGTAATACAGATCATTTTGAGCTCTTTCAAAGTTTCTAGTAGAAATACTGTCGCTCACCGACCAGTTTTACTTCCCCGACATGCTAATATTATTAGCATTAGCCAGGCAGGCGGAACTGACAAAGTCGCACATGCACAGTCAGGTCAGTTTTTCACCATCAGAAAAAACTGAACGGATCAAGCGTTTACATGCGCACTGTTCAGGTTATGAATCGGCGTAAACCACCCATTTTGTTCTGATCACAAATTACTTTGGATCACGCTGAATAAATAAAAAACAACCCGAACGGGGTGTTTACAAGACGTGTTTTTATTCTGAACGGCCGTTTGCTCCGGTTAATTATGTCCATGTGAACATAGCTACTGAGACTACCTGCATGAATAAAGGTTAATAAAAAAAAAACAGTTGACTAATAAAATTACCGAACAGGTCAGAGTGGACCAATAGTCCACTGGGGAGTTGGGGCAACTTGGTTTTCCCCCTCTTGGGGTGAAACGGAGGACAGCACAAGCTCAAGGGCACAGTGCACAGGAGGAAGATGGCGATCAATGACTTCTTGGTAGGCTACTGTGTTTTATTTAATTTTTTACCAGCCATGTTGCAGGCACTGTTAAGAAAAAACAACATTTACTGTACATATTTGTGAATGTTACTGGTACGTATTTAATTAAAGTTAAAAAAATCTTTCTGTGTAAATCTCTCATGTTACAACGTGGACACCCACAGCTTATAAACAAGTGTGGCCTATATATGTACAATTTTTTTTTTCCTATTTAAATTGAGTGGGCACAACTTATATTTAGGTACGCTTAATAGTCTGGAAATTACAGTACATACAGTACCCAGGCAGAAGCCTTCTATAAGTATGACCAAATCATCTGCATACCCTTGTGTATGGAGTATAGATCTATCCAACTCACTTAGAAGGCTGTCGACCACCAAGAGCCAACACGGGGGAGATTAGTCCTCCCTGTTGACAGCCTCGTCTGAGACTGATGGTTGCTGTACTGTTCCCCAGAGTTCAAGATGCTTTTCTTGCCTGAAGCATGAAAATGAGCCAATTTGTATTTGTCTCATTAATTCCTTTGCTGGCTTATGCTCTCTTTATAGCTTCAGGGTACATTATCAAATGACCACTGTATATCCAGGAAGCAGCCAAACACATGATCCTTGCGCCAATCTGTGTTCTGTTTGTAAAACTGCATCATGCAAGGCTCTTTTTGTGGAGAGAACTGCCTGATATTCATGCTGTTTAGAACTTAAAGGTGATAGCATTAGGATACGATATATGTTGATCTATCAACGTCTCCATTCCCTTCTGCAGGTAGGATGTTAAGCTGATGGGTCTGAAATATTTTGCTGCTCTATATGTTGGCTTACCAGGTTTGGGCAGAAAAGACAACTTTTTCTGTCCTCCACACAATCGGTGCATGACTGTTGTCTAGACAAGCAACATATATTCTAGTGATAGTATCCAGAAGCAATTCTAGTCCCCTTTGGAAGGAGAACTGGTAAGATACCATCTGGACCACAAGCTTTAAAAGGGTCAGACATATTAATTACCCATTTTACCTTGCCTTTAGTAATAATGGTTGCATAATAATGGTGCAGTCATCCTCTTTTGGGTTCGGGGGATTAGCGACTGTGACAGGCTGTGAAGTATCATCTGCCCCAGGAAAATAAACCTGAAGCAGATCCTGAAGCACACTTGTTTGTGTGACTGGCGAGCCTTCTGGTGGATTAAAAAAGGGTAGATGGTTGACTGGGTCCTTTTCGAGAAGCTTGTAAAAGTTTGAAGAAGCACTAGGCAACTTTGTAAAGCACTTGTTCACTTGTATTTTAAGCCGGTTACACATTATGTACCATTATGAATGTACTTCTCAGTACTTATTGGATGTTTACTTCAGGACTTACTGTAATTAGCTTTAATCTGATGGTCTGATTGTTGCTGTACAACAGTTTGGATAATGAGGTATTTTTTTCTACTTCTGAAAACAGGTGGTGTTGTCATGTCTTTTTACATTTTTATTAAATGTTTATTATGACTTTAATGATGCAGCTTTAGCTGCAAAGTGATATTGTTTACCACAATAAATTTCAAGCATGTTTTATATTCTCAATTCCAAAAGCTTTGTTAAATGTGTTCTACTACTGGAATGCTATGTTGTTATTCAAAATAAACAATGTGCATGTGTTTTTAACATTGCAGTGTGTATTTCCTTTTTTTTGGTGCTAAATAATTAATTTTAAATGCAAAACACTGTTCCTGGTATGTCTATTATGTCATGCAATGAGCTCCTGGTCAACAATATGTTGCATGATAGAAAACAGAGCTGCTGTTATATTAGTGTGTTCTTCATTTGCTTTAAGTTAAGTGTAAAAGTTCTTGCACCAAAGACAAAATTTGCAAAATATTGAAACTGAATAAGATACAAATGTTTTCCTTCTGTGTTCTCAAACTACAAATGGAAATCTTTTTAATGGAACTTTAATAGTTTTACGAAGTACAAATAAAGTGCTTATATACCAGTAGTTTTGGACAGTTTCTACAATTAACTTACTGGATATCTAAAAGTAAATAAAATAAAAATAATTCTTTGAAATAATAGCAATATTTGTGACACAAATGATAGATTTGGAGTATGGGGTACCGGGCCCTTTGATACGGGCTGTTAGGTCCCTCTATGACCGGTGTCAGAGCCTGGTCCTCGTTGCCGCAGTAAGTCGGGCTTGTTCCCGGTGAGAGTTGGACTCCGCCAAAGTTGCCCTTTGTCACCGATTCTGTTCATAACTTTTATGGACAGAATTTCTAGGTGCAGCCAAGGTGTTGAGGGGATCCGTTTTGGTGACCTTAGGATTGCATCTCTGCTTTTTGCAGATGATGTGGTCCTATTGGCTTCATCAGATCGTGATTTAAAGCTTTCGCTGGAGCGGTTCGCAACCAAGTGCAACACGGCCAGGATGAAGATCAGTTCCTCCAAATCCAAGGCCATGGTCTTGAGCCGGAAAAGGGTAGCGTGCCCTCTCCGGGTCAGGGAGGAGGTCCTACCCTCATCTATGGTCACGAGCTTTGGGTCGTGACCGAAAGAACGAGATCTCGGATACAAGCGGCCAAAACGAGTTTTCTCCGCAGGGTGTCTGGGCTCTCCCTTAGAGACAGGGTGAGAAGCTCGATCATCCGGGAGAGACAGGAGTAGAGCCGCTGCTTCTCGACGTCGAGAGGAGCCAGTTGAGGTGGCTCGAGCATCTGGCTAGGATGCCTCCTGGACACCTCCCTGGTGAGGTGTTCCGGACACGAGACCCAGAGGAAGACCCAGGACACGCTGGAGGGTCTATGTTTCTCGGCTGGCCTGGGAACGCCTCGGGATTCCCCCGGAGGAGCTGGACCAAGTGGATGGGGAGAGGGAAGTCTGGGCCTCCCTACTTAGGCTGCTACCCCTGTGACCCGACCCCAGGTAAGCAGAAGAAAATGGATGGATGGATGGATGGATGATAGATTTAAGATTTTCTTACATTTATTATATTGCTTTTTTAATTTAAGGTGAGTGTCAAATGGTTGTCTTTGAAATAATGTAAACACAGAATTTTAGAAAATAAAACATCCATGAAACTCAGGGAAACAGAAACAGGAAGTGCTAAAAAAAAATTTTTTCTTTTCTATGAATAAATGATTTTAAACCTTTAGGATTTGCTAAAACAAATGGGCATTGTTCTTTAACAAACACATTTTATTGTACGTTTAATGAAATAGATCATTTTAAAGTAACTATCTTCAATAATAACACTGAGAGTGTTGTAATAAAGCACAAAACTCTTACTTGAAGTTGTTTAGGGTAAACAATGCTTGAACTGTGAAAGATTCAATGCATTCAGGTAAAATAGTTTACTTCTACACAACCTGTTTAGATGCTAAAATAAGTGAAGACATGTCAAACATCTCACACATTATTACAGTACAATATGAAGTAAACCAAACCTTTTGTATACAATAAGATGGAAGTCACTGTCAAATTATATTGTAGCCAATTTAATTCCTCTTCTTTGGCTGCTCCCTCTTCAGGGGTCTCCACAGTGAGTCATCCTGCATCTTCTGTCCTCACTCCCAACTACCTCCATGTCCTCTCTAACTGCATCCATATATCTCCTCTTTGTCTTTATCCTGGCAGCTGCATTTCTAACATCCTTCTACCAATATACCCACTGTCCCTCCTCTGGACATGTCCAAATCATTTCAGTCTGGCCTCTCTAACTTTATCTCCCAGTTGTTCAACCTGTGCTGTACCTCTGATGATCTCATTCCTAATCTAATCCATCCTTGTCACTCCTAAGGAGAACCTCAACATCTTCATTTCTGCTACTTCCATTTCTCTCTCCTTTCTTTGAGCCAGTTTATCTGTCTCCAGACCATACAACACAGCTGGTCTCACAATTGTCTTGTAAACTTTTCCTTTGACCTTTGCTGACATGCTTTTGTTGCAAATCACTCCTGAAACTTTTCTCCATCCACTCCATCCTGCCTGGACTCTTTTGTTTCACCTCTTTACCACACTCCCCATTTTCCTGGACAGATGATTAAGTACTTGAAGTCCTGCACCTTTGTGACCTCTGCTCCTTGCATCCTCACTGTTTCACCTGCTTCCCTGTCATTTACTCACATGTGCCATGTACTTCTTTCATGTACATACCTCCAACTCTCCAGTTTTCTTCCACCTGTTTCTTGTTTTCACTGCAGGTCTTGTCAAATGTCACAGTCCATGAGGATTGTTACTCTGTCCATCACCAGAGCAAACAAATCCCATCACACCCTCCTTGCATGTTAGAACATTACCATTTCTATCTTGAACAAGCTTGATCACCCACCACAACCACACACTCCTGGTGGCTCACCTTTGGCTGCATGATGGATCAGTGGTTAGCACTGTTGCCTCACAGCAAGAAGGTCCTGGGTTCAATCCCCAGTTGGACCTTGGGTTTTTCTGTGTGGCGTTTGCATGTTCTTCTTATGCTTGCGTGGGTTTTCTCCGGGTACTCCGGTTTTCTCCCACACATCAAAAATATGCATGTTAGTCTGCCTTCAGGCATCCCTTGCAAAAGAGATCTGTGATCTCAATGGGATTTGCCTGGTTAAATAAAAAGATTAATAAATAAATAGTGTCCAACCTCTTGTACAACTCATCATACACCTTCTGTTTTGCCTTTGCTACCTCCCTCTTTGCCCTGCGTCACATCTCCTTATATTCCTGTCTACTCTCTTCAGTCCTCTCATAGTCCCATTTCTTTTTGGATAACCTCTTCCTCTGGGTTACTTCCTGCACTTCACTATTCCACAAAGTTTCTGTTTTTTTCCTCTGTCCAGATGACATACCAAGTACCATCCTACATGTCTTTCTAATCACTGTTTAGAGAGATCACTGTTGCTGTAGTAGCCCAACTCTTTACAGTTTTTTTTTTCTATAGTTATTATAAAATATTTTACATAGACATTTTATTTTGCTCTATTAACCTAATTAAGCTGTTGAGAACCTGCAAATAAAATGGGGAATTTATTCAGCTGGTTAAAAAAAACAATCAGCAAAATTTTCTGCTGTAATTTGTTCTGCTCTGGTATAATGGCTTTTATGTATAAAATAAGCCTCAACTTAAGATAAAGTCAAATATAAGCTTTTGGAAAGCAATCCAAAAGCCTGGACTCGTTTTCATTTAGCTTTCTTTTACTTTGGCCAAAGTAAATCAACATTTTCACAAGAACAACACAGAGACAAACAAGAAGATCAGCAAAACAAATGTTAGAATACATCACTTGACTGCTGCCTCAACATGTGAGGAACATTTTGGAAATCCCTGAACATGATCTCCTAAACGTAACCATGCATATACAAGAATAAAACTTACAAACTCACATAATAAATACCATCAAGACCAAGCCTGTTTTGTGTTCCTTTGAGCCATTTCTAAATGAAAATTGAAGGTATTTGTCTTTGAAGTATTTATAATGGCCATTTTACTTTCTGACACCCGGGTATGTGCTTGGGAAAGTTGATCTTTGGATGAGTCTCCATTGGCAGCTGGATTAGCAATACCACATATTCGAGGGTAGAGTCTAAAGTGTTCAAAACTATTCTCGCACCTCTGGCAGCTGTAATCCTTTATAGTTACTACAGGTGAATGAGCAGCAGAGATAGATGAAGGAAGGTTGCTCTGTCGATGAGCTGTGCCAAGTCTGACCTTGATCATTGGTTTTGAGCAGCACTTTGCGTGCTGCTTGAGGCAAAGGCAGCCCTTAAGGCATAGTTCAAACAGCGTGCCTAGGCCTCTGCACATCATCCTGCGGCAATTCGGTCTCAGCATTAAGTAGATGATTGGGTTGTAGACAGCGGAGGACTTTGCAAACATGGCAGGTACTGCAAATGCAAGAGGGGGGATGTTTTCAATCCGCCCAAAGGCAGCCCACATGGAAACAACAGCATAAGGACTCCACGCCACGAAGAAACCACTGCAGACCACCACACTCAGCTTGGAGATAAAAAAGAAGCACAGATAGAAAAATTACCTGAAATACATTTATAACTACATTTCAGCACATGTTAATTTAGAGCATAGTTTGGCAAATCTAGTTTGACATATTTAATAAAACTTTAATATAGTCAAGGCAAAATAAAAAAAAATAATAATAATTTGGCTTCTCTGGGTTCTGCTTGGGCCTGAGTGAAAAAGTGCTGCCAGAAGCCAGAGGAAGTGAAGATGCCTTCTAACACGGTTATTTCTACTCATGCTTTTACAACGTTCAAGTCCAAGTTGAAGAGAGAAAGGCGAGGGGACCTGCAGCTTGTAGCCTTAAAATAATGAAGATGAGCTTTCCCTGATAAGATTTTGCTTAAAATATGCTTCACTTTGTTAAAGCGCTACATTGTTTTAAAATCATGCGCAGTGTCCAACAATGAAGGAATATTATCCAACACTTTAGATGTTGTTTTGAATGTATATGAATTAGTTACAGTGTATTGCTCAAGGATGGCTTTAAGTATAGTTTTACACCCAAACACTTGGTCTTGATATTATTTTATTAGGTTTAATGACAGTTTTTATTCAACCTGTATGAATACAGGTTGGTCTCATTGAGTCATGAGGACTCATTTTCAAGAGAGACCTGTAATAGTTATATTAGGATTAAACATTATTTTAAAACATACTATAAACTAATAATGTACTTGTTGTAAAATTAAATGCATGAGTTCAGACTGCTTTGACTAAGACTGATGAGGAAGGCACCTTACAGCATTTGTCTTATCAGAATCCTATTTTTAATTTATTTTCATGGCTTATCATAGCCTAAGGGTAAAGGCAAATGTAACTTAGCATTTCATTACAGTAAAACCTGAAACAATTCTTGCTATTGTTTTTGCTTTTTCAAAGGTTTTTCTGATGTAGAGCCGGTCACTTGAAAATGTTTCAACAAATGAAGTTTAAATGAAATTTAAATAAAAGGCAAAGTGGCTGACTCCTAACACTGGTTGACTGATGTCACTGCTACATGATGAAATGAAATAGATACTGAATGCTGGGACAGGGAAACACTTTTTAGATCCTAGATTCCTATCTCACCTTAACAATTATTGTCTGGATGCTGTTCCTGTGTGTCTGTCTTGACGCATGCTGCTTCATGGTCTTCCGGGATGCTTGTACAGCGATCAGAATGCCTGTGTAGGATGCAACAATAATGCAGCATGGAAGGATGTAGCAGAAAATGAACAGTGCCACAGTGTAAGTGCGTGCTGAGGTGTGCTGATTGGACAGGCGCCAGTCGATACAGCAGGCGGTGCCATAAGGCTCAGGTCCATATTCTCCCCAGTGGATCAGCGGGGAGCAGGCAAACAACAGAGCATAGACCCAAGCACAGGCGATGAGCAGCTGGCCATGAAGAGACTTAAATTGGTTACCTGACAAAACAAAATGAGTTTAGATTTTAATATCAAGGAAAATGAATGATTTCTAGATAAGTTCACAAATTGCTTCCATCATCTATGTGTTCTCAGACGTTCTTACTAGACAATTTTTTTTCTCATTTATAGTATTAGTTTAAGCCAAAAGCATTAGCCTTTTTCCAGTAACACAGATAATGAGGTAATCCTTCAAGAGACTACGGCGCACACTCTGGCAGCTTTTCATGGTGGGTATTTGTCATGTTGTCCTTATTTGAACAGATAGAAGATGAGGCATACAGTTCTTTTTTTTAATGAGGTTGCCATGATGCTCATGTTGTTTCACATGGATAAATCTGCATCAGTTGCATATATTAACAATAACTTACATTATTTTATATGTTTGTGATAAAACCTTTAATTTATTGCATGTTTTATACAAAGGGCAAGCCTAAATTAAAGAACGTAAGACAAAACTCTTAAAAAGCATCCTTTCTGTCACCAACAGTAGCTGAACTATAAGTTTGGCTCAAAAGGAGTGCTTCAACTTGATATAAAGGCCCCAAATGTCCTGGCTTATGTAATGAGATGAAACACAGTAGTTGTTCTTTTCCTTTTTCCTGACCAGGAAATTACATTTATCACAAATTTAATGTATCTGCTGCTGCACTGCTGTGTTTGAGCGCCCTCTATTCTGATTTTGTCCTTGAAAATACAGCATTTTTAAAACATGTACAGCTCTTCATAAAAAAAGTATTTCCAGCTGACAACTAAGCACTGACTTTGAATGGAACAATCAAAACATGTTTCTGAAATGACATGCCTCTCAGTTCTGTATGAATATAGGTTGCCAAGCAACACTGATGCCTGTACATGCCTCCAAGTTAACACAAACGGTCCTTGAATGAGTTTCCCGTGTTGTAATAAATCAAGTGGCCATTAGAGTGAAGCTTGATCACAGAGAACGAGTTAAATGAACACTTTGAGTGTTTGAGTGTCAAAGTGGGGTTATGAGTAGTAATTATTTCAACAGACAGCAGTCAGCAAGCTTACAGTTGGATTGCTTGTTGGATGAAAGCATGTAAGCAGCCACATGGAGTCCAAAAATAGCTTGCCATACCCAATAGCCATCTAACCATTAGCTATTCACTTTTTCACGTGGCTGTGGCTGAGTGGTTAGAGCAATGGTCCTGCAATGCAAGTGTTGGGAGTTCGATTCCAGCAGCAGTCGCATGCCCAAGTGTCCCTGGACAGGACACTGAACCCCTCATTGCCTCCGATGTGTGTCCCATCATTGTATGAATGTGATAAAGCACTGACTGTTCTTTGTATAGAAATAGCAGAGTGCTGTATGAATGGTTAAATGAGGGCACAGATTGTAATGTAAAGAACTTTGATTGTGTTGATAAGATAGAAAGGAGCTGTACAGTCCATTTAACATTTTTACATGGTGCATCTTGCAATGAAATGTTAGTAATATTTGCACCCAAGGGTACCATCTTTAGACTGCAGCTCAACTGTTCCCAAGTTGGACAAAAAATAAAGCAAAGTACATTGGACCAAATTCATAAAACCCATATCTGAAATTTTTAGCTGAGATTGGAAGAATGTGTATTCTCCCTTTTTTAATTAAAAGTTGCAACGCCTTGTGTGTGCATTCTTTTATCATTCTTACACTACATGTACACAGTCAAGACTGGTTTTCACTTATAGTTTTAGCCTTGAAGTAAGTGTTTGGATACATCTTTTTTTTTTTTTTTACATTTCTAAAGAAAATTTCAATTTATTGATCAAGTGATTTCAAGTGAATGCAGTATTTTGAATGTGATTGTGCCTAAGTGCCTATAATAAAGTGTTAAGTACATGAAACCTTTGTGTGAGACCATAATTCACTCTCTTCAGGCCACATTAAAGGCCCAGCTGTGTTACATCGACCAACATCTCGAGCAATACTTATTGACATCAGCTTCTTCACTTGCCAGCCATCAAAGTAAGGCTCATTTGTGCTCCACAGAAGGATTATCTGTTTCCTTTCCATAGATAAATCAACTATCAGTTCCGCTTTCAGGTATGTGATGGTTAATGATGCTGCTGGGCAAACATAGCTGCTTGAAGGACTTACCATAAAGTGGAAAGCACACTTTCATGAAACACACCATGCTTTGCAGGGTTAGGGTGGTCAGACTGCAGAGGCCAAACAGCATGCCACAAAATGCATAAATGGAGCATACTGTTTTGCCATACAGCCACCTGCATGGGAATGCAAGGGGGTTGGGGAGTGGGGAGAGAACAGTGCAAAGACAAAGCGGAAAGATCAATCAAGGGGGAGGTGAGAGCAGTATTAGAAAACAGAAGCTTAAACATGACACTCCATGTCTGTGATCTCCCTGGTTGTGCTGCAAACCAATATAATTATTAAAGGAAGTGTGACATCTAAATTTAAAAACAGCATATTTGCATTTTAGCAGAAAATATCCAATTTCTCCCATGGTGCTCTTTGTTCTGCTCTTTTACTTTCATGCAGCAGCAGATAAGTTTAGTACCTGTGGGAGAAGCTTGAAGTAATCGCCAAAGGGTAGAGAGACAAAGTGAGGCCCAGGTCACTCACAGAGAGGTTGATGATGAAGTACTCTGCAGGCTTCAGGAGGTGCTTTTTCTTGTAGGAGATGTACAGCAAAGTGCTGTTGCCAAACAGTGAAAATACTCCTGCAAAAAAGAAACATGCACTTTTTATATGTCTATGTCCACAGTATGTGTTGCAAAACCTAAATTTATTTTACTCATTGTGTTTATTACGTGCTTTAAATACGCCTCATATGCAGGTCGAGTTTAATGTTTTAAGACTATTTACTTATTTCTAATGTATTTAGGCTAAATTAATGGGTTCCATAACACTGAAAAAATTAAGAAAATTTTATGGTTGCCACATTAATGTCTGTGAATCTCTTTGGAGCCAGAGGGTGCACATGTGGTCCTGGTTTATTTCGGTTCATTAGCACTGCTAATAATAGGGCTTGGCATTCATTTGCCCTATTTTTTTTTTTCTTGGATCAATGGGATCTTTATTTAGCAGGACAAAATACCAGCAGAAAAAAATAGCTTAGGAATGATTGTATGCAGGTGACAATAAATGTAAAATTAGTTTGCATTGCTCCTTGAATTGCCACCTTATCGTGGTGGAGGACTTTGTGCGCCTGAATGATCCTAGGAGCTATGCTATTAGGGGCAATTATAATTGCCACTGGTAGGGTCTACCAAAGCAGTTCACCCTCCAAACCTCTAGTGGGTGACTCCTTCTGCTTTAATGGAGAGCTGACACAAAATTAATCTGTGGCTTTGACCAGAGGGTCTCGCAGTAAAATCACACAACAAAGCATTCTTTTCACAGATCAGAGAGCAGGTTTCTCTAAAGCTGACCAACGCTTACTTTAACTTTCGACGGAAAAAAAACCCCAACTTTCGACAAAAAAAACAACTTTCAATGGAACTCAGCATTTTGCGCATGCGTCTGAATACGGCAAGCCGGCTGTAGTTAGATTGTAGCTTCGCTACTTAGCTCTCGAAGAAATGACTTTAACGCCACTTACGCACAGTTTTCAACTCAAAAAAAGTAACGAGTAAACTGAAAACTCTGATTTTACATCAGACACAGCATTACTGCGGTTAGCTGGTAGAAGACAGATCTCTATCGTAAGCTAAATTTCTATAGTTTCTACCATATACCGTATATATCGCACATTCCTACTGGCCACCCCCCTGATCTCCTGCCTCATTGGGGACAGTCACCTGGCCACCCTCCAGAGCACTAATCCATCATTGGATGGTCTCCTGATTGTCCACCTTGACTCTGGGTGGGGAACTGGGTTTTGTTGTTTGTGTTTAGTATTCCCCAGGTTTTTTCCTGTCGGTTTTTGGTTTATTGATCCTCTGTGTTTCTCCGTCTTGGCTCGTCCAGTGTTTTATCCTGCTTCCCACCCAAGTTGGATGTAGCCTCGTCCTTGGGATGTCAGGGGCCATCCCTTGAGTGTGGGGTACTGTAGGGTTTTGTCCTGTCTTTGTCTGTTTCCAATGTTCTCTGCTACCTCTCAGTATTTTCCTTCCTTTTGGTCATCCCTGTCACCTGTGTGCAATGTAGTCACTGCAGGTGTATGTCCTTTGTTCTAATCAGTGTGTGTGTATATATTCAGTTGCTCTGCATCTTGTCTTTGTCTCGGGATTGTCCTTCTATGGTGTTGGGTTCTGCCTCCTGTTTGGTCCTGTATGACCTGTCTGTAAGTAAGCTGCCCTGTCAGCATTTTGATTTTGTATGAATAAATTTGTTTAACCTTTTACGTTGAGCCACCAGTTATCCTCCTGCACGTGGGTTCAAACACTCCTAATGGCCAAACACAACACTTCATAGTCGTGTCATCTGATTTGCGGCCATTTGTTTTGGATACTCGAGTGAAGAGAAGAACTGAGCTGTCAACTGGTCACCACCTGGTAGTGAGATGGATCAGATGGTGGGGGAAGATGCTGGACAGGCTCAGTAAACCCAAACATATAGTGAGGGTTTGCTGGGAACGCCTGGCAGAAGAACCTGTCAGAAAGATCTTCAACTCGCAACTCTGGGAGAGCTTTAACTGCATCCCAGCAGAGGTGGGGGATATTGAGTCCGAGTGGATCATGTTCCGCACCTCACTTGTTGAGGTAGCAGCCTTGAACTGTGGCCGCAAGGTTGTCGGTGCTTCTCGCGGTGGCCATCCATGTACTCGATGGTGGACACCCCAGGTTAGGGAGGCTGTCAAGCTGAAGAAGGAGTCCTATTGGGCCTTGTTGGCCAGTGGGTCTCCGGAGGCAGCTGAGGAGTACCGGAGGGCCAAGCGGTCCACAGCCTTGGCAGTTGCTGAGGCAAAAGCTCGGATGTGGGAGGAGTTCGGTGAGACCTTGGATAGAAAATCTCCATCGGCTCCTAGGAGATTCTGACAGACCATCAGGCGGCTGAGGAGGGAAAAGCAGCACTTTACTAAAGCTGTAGCCACTCTACATGTGTTTTGTGGCCTTGGAGAAGGCATGCAACAGTGTTCCTCAGGGTACACTGTGGGGGGTGCTCCATGAGTATGGGATTGGGGGTACATTGCTGCGGACTGTTCAGTCCCTATACAAGCGGTACAAGAGTTTGGTTTGCATTGCCGCTAGTAAGTCAGACCTCTTCAGGGTGGGAGTTGGAATCCACCAGGACTGCCCGTTGTCACCGATTCTGTTCATAACTTTTATGGACAGAATTTATCGGTGCAGCCAGGGTGCGGTGGGTTTCTGGTTTGGTGACCTCAGGATTCCATCTCTGCTCTTTGCAGATGATGTGGTCCTGTTGGCGTCATTGTGCCGTGATCTTCAGCTCTCACTGGAGCGGTTCGCAGCAGAGTATGAAGCGGCTGGGATGAGAATCGACAACTCCAAATCTGAGACCATGGTCCTCAACCAGAAAAGGGTGGATTGCTCTCTTCAGGTCGAGGGTGAGGTTCTGCCTCAAGTGGAGGAGTTCAAATATCTCAGGGTTTTGTTCATGAGTTAGGAAAAAATGGAGTGTGAAATTGACAGATGGATTGGTGCAGCATCTATAGTATTGCGGACTCTGTACCGGTCTGTTGTGGTGAGGAGAGAGCTGAGGTGTAAGGCAAAACTCTCTGTTTACCGGTCCGTCTACGTTCCTACACCTATGATCACGAGCTCTGGGTAGTGACAGAAAGAATGAAATTGTGGATACAGGCGGTTGAAATGAGTTTCCTCCTCAGGATAGCTGGACTCTTTAGATATAGGGTGAGAAGTTCAGTTACCTGGTAGAGACTCAGAGTAGAATCACTACTCCTCCACGTCAAGAGGAGCCAGTTGAGGTGATTCAAGCATCTGGTAAGGATGCCCCCTGGGCGCCTCCCTAGAGAGGTGCTTCGGGCATGTCCGACTGAGAGGAGACCATGGGGAAGACCCAGGACACACTGGAGAGGCTGTCTCTCAGTTGTTCTGGGAAAAACTTGGAATCCTCCCAGAAGAGCTGGAAGAGGTGGCTGTGGAAAGGGATGTCTGGGCCTCCCTGCTCAAGCTGCTGCCCCTGCGACCCGACTTCGGAATAAGTTGAAGATAATGGATGGATGGATAGTTTTCATAAGTTCATATTAACGTGTCTGTATATTCTACTCTTCTATATGGGTATAGTATAGTTTATAGTAGTTCATATAGTTCAGGTCTCTCTTGTAAATGAGTTCTCATTACTCAATGGGACTAACCTGTTTAAGTAAAGGTTGAATGAGTAAAGTGTATATAGTGGCTGTATCGCTCACTTGGGCAGCCTGTGCTGCGACCTCCACCCTCACCCACTCCACATGCATATGTCTTTATGTCACCTTTATGTTGCTTTTTTGTGGTGTTTATTTTATTTTATTTTATTTATTTATTTATTTATTTTTTTGCAGCCTCATGCAGTGTCCTGTTAGGGACACAGTGTGTGAGATATGATTTTTTTTTTTTTTACCACCTCTTCCCTCCTGTTCCTTTTTTCTAATCTAACGATAAAGGAAGCGCCTCTCAGTGAGGCTGCATGTCTCAGACACCCCGTCTACCCTGTCTGTTGTTTGTTTGTTTGTGTTTCTTCGGATGGGCTGTAGTGAAATGAATTTTCTTGTGCTTCTGTGCAATGACAATAAAGCTGATTCTGATTCTATATCTTGCATAAATTAAAAATAATAACTAAAAAACATATGCAAACAGACTTTAAATATGCTTAGTACAAAAAAGACAGAAAAAAATAGTTGTAGACACAGTCTGTTAGCAAAATCTACTGCGCTTAATGACAAACATAAACTTCCAAGGCTTCAGAGTATGCTTTATTTTCTCATGCTGGGATTCATCCCTGCTTAAGCAGAACTTACAGAAAGCTAATTTACAACATTATTAACTCAGCTGGTGGCCTTCTCATGGATAATAAAAAAATAGCTTTGAAATTTCATAAACTTAACTCACCGAAAACAGAGTAAACCACAGCGACAGTTATATCCATTGGCCCAGGGATGCTGGAGTGGAATGACATGTCTTCAGCCAAAAGCCCCATCTGCAAAGAAATTGTTTTGTTATTATCAGGATCTCAAACCACTGAACATTTCAGATTTTAATTTTATTTATTTATCCTTTTTGCTCCAAAATAATTAAAAAAATGTCATTTATTTATGACAAAAGTTATTTATTTGGAGCGAAAAGGGGAAAAAAACGACTAATAACAACAATAAATAAATAAATAACTTTCGTCGAACCAGCCAATAGGTAACACAAGCCAGTTTATCTCTTGTGCCGGTCCAAGCCTGGGTAAATGGTGAGGGTTGTGTCAGGAAGGGCATTCGACATAAAACACTTTAGTCAAACTAACATGAGTTAAACTAGTTGAGTCTGAGGAGCCTCAGATTGAAGAAGTCCTTCCAGGATGAAACATCTCAGCAACAAA
>NC_056506.1:29434404-29483814 GCF_014905685.2 Nematolebias whitei
CACAAAGTATTTGAACATGAGCATTCAGTTTTTATGAATTAGAATGGGTTTAAATATGAATTGGACTGCCATTTTAAAGAAAACAGCTGCATTTATAGTGTAGATAATTACAATCCAGTTATTTGTTTTACAAAAGTTTTTTTGTGCAAATATGTGGACCTCATCGCTGCAGGTCAGTCTCAGAGACTTTGGCTGCAGCTCAGCTGTATCAGTTCAGCTCCATTAGCTCCATTTGTCTCATGAAACCACACTTTAAGTAATATAAAGCAGAAGCAAGAAAACGTCAATAGATAATCACCAAAGCAGGGATTATGACACCGCTTGACCGCACAAAGTACACTCTAGTGTGAAGTTGTGTCAGTGTGTGCCAGTGTTTCTCTTACTTCCACCACAATCTCATGCAAATAAAATCCTAATAACCATACAGATAATTAAGGCATAATGTTCAAATACTTCTAAGTCAGTAAGTCAGTCGGTTTCAGAGCTGTTCTACCTCAGCTTCCACTGCTGGCTGGCATACAGTGCCTTGCGAAAGTATTTGGCCCCCTTGAACTTTTCAACCTTTTGCCACATTTCAGGCTTCAAACATAAAGATATAAAATTTTAATTGCTTGTGAAGAATCAACAACAAGTGGGACACAATCGTGAAGTGGAATGAAATTTATTGGATGTGTCAAACTTTTTTAACAAATAAAAAACTGAAAAGTGGGGCGTGCAATATTATTTGTCCCCTTTACTTTCAGTGCAGCAAACTCACTCCAGAAGTTCAGTGAGGATCTATGAATGATCCAATGTCGTCCCAAATGACTGATGATATTAAATAGAATCCACCTGTGTGTAATCAAGTCTCTGTATAAATTCACCTGCTCTGTGATAGTCTCAGGGTTCTGTTCAAAGTGCAGAGAGCATCATGAAGACCAAGGAACACACCAGGCAGGTCCGAGATACTGTTGTGAAGTTTAAAGCCGGATTTGGATACAAAAAGATTTCCCAAGCTTTAAACATCCCAAGGAGCACTGTGCAAGCAATCATATTGAAATGGAAGGAGTATCAGATCACTGCAAATCTACCAAGACCCGGCCGTCCCTCTAAACTTTCATCTGGAACAAGGAGAAGACTGATCAGAGATGCAGCCAAGAGGCCCATGATCACTCTGGATGAACTGCAGAGATCTACAGCTGAGGTGGGAGAGTCTGTCCATAGGACAACAATCAGTCGTACACTGCACAAATCTGGCCTTTATGGAAGAGTGGCAAGAAGAAAGCCATTTCTCAAAGATATCCATGAAAAGTGTTGTTTAAAGTTTGCCACAAGCACCTGGGAGACACACCAAACATGTGGAAGAAGGTGATCTGGTCACATGAAACCAAAATCCAACTGTTTGGCCACAATGCTAAACGATATGTTATATGATATGATATGTGATATGATATAAAAGCAACACAGCTCATCACCCTGAACACACCATCCCCACTGTCAAGCATGGTGGTGGCAGCATCATGGTTTGGGCCTGCTTTTCGTCAGCAGGGACAGGGAAGAATTGATGGGAAGATGGATGGGGCCAAACACAGAACCATTCTGGAAGAAAACCTGTTTGAATCTGCAAGAGACCTGAGACTGGGACAGAGATTTATCTTCCAACAAGACAATGATCCAAAACATAAAGCCAAATCTACAATGGAATGGTTCACAAATAAACGTATCCAGGTGTTGGAATGGCCAAGTCAAAGTCCAGACCTGAATCCAATCGAGAATCTGTGGAAAGAGCTGAAGACTGCTGTTCACAAACGCTCTCCATCCAACCTCACTGAGCTCGAGCTGTTTTGCAAGAAAGAATGGGCAAGAATTTCAGTGTCTCCATGTGCAAAACTGATAGAGACAAACCCCAAGAGACTTGCAGCTGCAACTGCAGCAAAAGGCGGCGCTACAAAGTATTAACGCAAGGGGGACGAATAATATTGCACGCCCCACTTTTCAGTTTTTTATTTGTTAAAAAAGTTTGACACATTCAATAAATTTCATTCCAACTTCACAATTGTGTCCCACTTGTTGTTGATTCTTCACAAAAATTTTTAATTTTATATCTTTATGTTTGAAGCCTGAAATGTGGCAAAAGGTTGAAAAGAGCGGTCACCTTATCCACAAAGTCCATGGTGTTCTGGACTTTGTGGATAAGGTGAGGGATGTCATCATGGAGACTGATGAAACAATGGTTTATTTTGATGTCACTTCACTCTTTACATGCATTCCTGTTGATGATGCAGTAGAGGTGGTCAGTTTTAGATTAAAATCAGACACCACTCTGAGCAGCAGGACCATGCTTTCCACAGAACAACTGTGTCAACTCTTGAAACTGTGCCTGCAGTCAACGTACTTCACATATGGGGAGCAATATTATAGGCAGAAACATGGGTGTGCTATGGGGTCTCCAGTTTCTCCTATTGTTGCCAACCTGTACATGGAGGAGGTAGAAAAGAGAGCCTTGACGTCCTTTTCAGGGACACCACCAAGTCATTGGTTCAGGTATGTTGACGACACCTGGGTTAAAATTAAATCTCAGGAAGTCCAACATTTTACTGACCACATCAACTCTGTGGATAAATACATCAAGTTCACACGAGAAGATGTAAAAAATGGCAGGTTGGCTTTCTTGGACTGTGAGGTTTCAGTCTCTGATAGAGGACATTTGCAAACTGAGGTGTACCGCAAACCCACCCACACAGACCAGTATTTGCAGTTTGACTCCCATCACCCTTTGGAGCACAAGTTAGGAGTCATCAGGACTCTGTACCACAGAGCAGACAGCGTCCCCACTAGCTCAGGAGCCAGGCAGAAGGAGAAATCCCACACAAGACAGGCTCTAGAGCAATGTGGATATCCTAACTGGGCCTTCCTGAAAGCAGAGAAGAAACCCAAACAGGACTCCAGTCAGCCAACAGGTGAAAAGGAGGAACCCAGACCCAGACCAGTGGTCATTCCGTATGTTGAGGGAGTATCAGAGAAACTGAGACGTTTATTTTCTAAACATAACGTCCCAGTGGCTTTTAAACCCCAAAATACATTACGGCAAAGACTGGTTCATCCCAAAGATCCAGTCCCCCGGCACAAACAGAGTAATGTTGTGTATGCTGTTCAGTGTCAGGAGGGCTGTGATCAGTCTTACATCGGGGAAACTAAACAGCCACTGGCCAAAAGGATGGCCCAGCACAGAAGATCAACATCATCAGGCCAGGACTCTGCGGTCTACACTCATCTCCAGGCCAGCGGTCACTCTTTCAGGGATGAAGATGTTCACATCCTGGACAGAGAGGAACGATGGTTTGAGAGAGGAGTAAAGGAGGCCATCTTTGTGAAAAGAAACAGTCCATCATTAAACAGGGGTGGAGGCCTCCGGGTTCAACTGTCCCCCTCTTACAATGCTGTGATTGCTAGTATCACTCAACCCTCTGTGAGTAGTAAACAGCCATCAGTGTGCTAATGATCCATTGTTAGGCTGATGGTCCTTCTTGAGCATGTGATCAGCTGGTTTTGGTTGTCAGCAGCAAAATGGTTGATCCACTCTGAGACGGTGCTATTTAAGAGACTGAGCTGAATACAGCACCTCAGACTGAGGAAGTCTCTTGGATGAGAGACAAAACGTTTCTACATTTTTTTGCTTTGTTTTGTTTTTTGTTTTTTTTGAATGTCCAGAGGACCAGATTGAACTTTTTTGGATTTTTCTACCTGGATTATTGAGCATGCATCAGGATATTTACAAGAGATCCTTCCTGCCTACAGCCATCAGCATCTATAACATCTCTTAATGAAATGAGGATAATGAGATACAACAACAAATAATTTCCCTTTGGGATTAATAAAGTATTTTTGATTTGAATTGAATTGAAAACAGGAACTCCCACACATTTATCTTCATCTCCCACATTTATTTATCAGCACATCGATACAGCTGAGAGAATCTAAGAAAGCAAACTTTTACATCAGCCAGCATTGATGAGTTTGATAGAGAGAGGAGCGCGTGGAAGAGTGATGAAGATGAAACAGGCCACACTTTTTAAAGTAGATTACCAAGAAGGGTTCTGGTCCTTGTGCAAATACAGAAACTATTGTTGCTCCATTATCACTACAATTTCACAAGAGAAAATAATAGAAGTCTAAAAGCCTGCTTGTGTGTGTTTTCTAATGCAGTTTTTTACCACAGAATGCTTTTAGTTTACTCTTTAAGAATAATGTGCAAGCCGTTGCAATGTAATGACACGTGTCTGAAATTCAGCTGAGCACTTCACTGCAACTGTGCCCTTTTAGATATAAGCATCAGTTATTGTCCTGACATGTTCAGAAATCCAAAACATAGGGAAAGTAAATGATGCTAAATTGGCTAAACTTACTGCCTTGAGTCTAAGCATAAGTTTTCAAGGATAAAAGGTTTAGTAGTTTGAATTAAATAGGATTTTTGAGTCCTGGATGGAGAGCAGAGAGGAGGGAGAGTACATTGTTGTACAACCTTTGAGATTTCTGAGAGTTAATAAGCAAGAACAACTAAAAAGTTATTACTTTACTACGCTACAGTAATAGAATCAAACAGAAGTCGCACAACAAACTTGCATCTATTGTGCGCTGGTCCTAAAAACAAGAAACCACAAACTTTGACTCACGGCTTAAACATGCAAAGGATTAGTCAGAAAGTAGTGAAACTGAGACTTCATTTATCAGGTGCCTCATTATTAAGGATAATTAGACAGATAAACCATATCTTTTTAACATACTCTTTGGGACATTATCTGTGCCCCTCGCAGGGTGTTAAGATTTCTTAACAGTTAGTGGAGTGTTCAAGTTGCTGTATAACCCAGAACCTTTATGACTCTGTCACTTATTGACTTGTGAACATGGATACTTTATCACTAAAATGCCTCCAGATCGCATGTCGGAGTTCGGTACGTTCCATCTGTAAATACATATTTGGACATGGCAGGGAAAAAACCTACAGTTGTGCTTTTACTTCACATTTCATGCCTCCTTTGTGCTTCTACTCTTTGCTTGGTAAGAAATTGTTTTTGTGTGATAAGTTTTAAATTGATTCGTATACTTCAAATATTCATAAAAATACATCTATCTGTTAATTTGATATCTTTTAACCCACGCCACAGATTCCAGGTAAGCCTTTATCTCAAGCTACCTGCAGTTTTTATTCTGCAATGGAGTCGCTTTCGGTTGACTTACTGCTGTTTTTGTACAGATTTGGATGTAGATTATGGACGAGACCTTGACATTTTTGACATTAATGAAGGTGTGTAAAAAAAGAAAGGTTTAAGTTTATTTGATATATCTCTGGGTTATCTTTTAAACTGGTTTGCTTTCTCTATCCCCTCCGCAGAAGCAGGGCTGAATCTGGTAGAGGGCGACATCGTGATTCATGGGGTATGTTCATGATTATTTTATTTTTTTTCATTTTCATCCGCACAGCTTAATTTTTGTAGAGCTCAGTGCAAACTCACGACTTTGTGATTGTTTTTAATTGTTCCTGCAGGATCAAAGCCGAAATTCCATCATAGGAGATGAGTACCGGTGGCCAAAAACCATTCCTTACTACATGGAAGATGACTTAGGTAAAAAAAAAAAAAAGCTAGCTAAACTAGAGTAATATTGTAAAAATGTGCAGTAAATTAATTTTCCTGGGCTTTGTTTTAATATTTTTTTCCCCACATTAATTTATCTAAGTGCTCCTAAATACTTCATGTGAAAGGTACAAGCAAATGCTTAGCCTGCCATTTAAATTGATGTTTACCTTCACTTCCTCAGGCCGTTTATGCTTAGAAACAATCTGTGGAGCATTCAAACATAACTTGTGACTTTTTTGGCCCTTTAGCAAATAAAATACGTTTTTGTTTAAGTTACAGTAAACAATCTTACATTAATGCAAAATGATATACTAGTTTAGTTTAGAGCCATGTCAAAGTACACGGCAGCAGTGTTTAATGTTTGATGACCGCCATTAACAGCTGAGCCTAAGAGCACAAACACGAGTTACGTGATCAGGTTTCATCTCATCTGAATTTACTCAACGAGGTCTCTTTGCAAATTATCCTTAAAACGGACTAAAATGATTTTCAAACTTTAATAGACCTGTTTATATTTGCATTTTATTTTGAAGAGATCAATGCAAAAGGTGTGATTCTGAAGGCCTTTGAGCAGTACCGCCTCAAGACCTGCATCGACTTCAAGCCATGGAGTGGAGAAGAAAACTACATTTCCATCTTTAAAGGGGACGGGTAAAACTCAGAATAACTCATTTTTAGAGTGTGTTTACAATGTGATACAAACTGTGCTCACTGAGGGATTAAAGCATTTTAAATCCTGTACACAAGTAACACCTTTGAGATAAGACACTGCAGATTCTATCTGGTGTTCATGAAAGCCTCGTTTTCCCTCCCAAAGCTGTTTCTCCTCTGTTGGTAATCGGCGAATTGGGAAGCAGAGATTGTCGATAGGAACCAACTGTGACCGCATCGCCACCATAGAACACGAGTTCCTTCATGCTCTGGGGTTCTGGCATGAGCAGTCCAGATCAGACCGAGATGACTATGTCAAAATTATGTGGGACCACATCTCAGAAGGTAATGAATAGTTTATTTTGCATCCTTTTTACAATTTCTGAGTCTATATTATTGTTAATAAATTATAATGAAATACAATGCAATGCAATATAATATGTTTACCATATGTTGTACAATAAATTAAGATACAATAAGAACTTATATACAATAAAATACTTCATGTTATACATTACGATACAACAAAGTACAATATGATACACAAACAAAACATGATAAATGACACAATAAGATATGATAATTTATATTATATAACAATATAAAATAGAAGAAGAAGCTTTATTGTGATTGTACAGGAGTACAAACAAACTTAGTTTGGCAGCAATCTCTTAGCAGGGACACTGATACCAATAATAATGCAATTTTATAAGCATAAGCATAAAACAAATCTAAAATAAAGTACACTCAGTCCCTTTTAGCAGCAACAGTTGTGCAAAATGTTCATTTAAGCATATGCATGTGTAACAAACAAAACAAAGAAAATATGTATATACTGGGTACATACGTCTTTACCTGTGCATTCATTCATGTCATAATATAAAAATACTAAATTTTATATTTGACAATGAATGTTTATAATTTTCACCTGATTTGACATAAACTTTGGTAAAATACAAAATGATATATGATACAGTACAATATGATAAATGATAGAACATTATATGAGACCCATCATTGAACTGAGTATTAAGTAACAGGGTGGTATTTAAAGATGTAGGCAGTTAAAGTGCATTGGTTAAAGAACTGTTTGGGTTAAAAAAATTGGGTTTTGTCTAAATTAAATGAATAAATACTTTATCTATAGGTTCCTTGAAAGAAAAGTTGAAAATATAATCATAAAAATGTTTTGATGCATGTTTATGAACATTACGAACTTATGATTTTGAGCAGAAGCCCTGAAGTTTTTCATCTTCTCTGCAGGCTAGTGAAGCTACTTTCAGTACGTTGAGAAATCCTGATATCCAAATATGGTTTGAGGTTTCCTCTTTCAAATTAAATCAAGAAATCCTCAGTAGAACATGCTAAAAATAGGATTCAGACAGATTAGTCAGGGATATTCCCGATTAGCAAGTGGAGTTAAACCATATGTCTGGAACTGCTTATGATATGAGGATGAAATTGTAGCTTAAAAAAAACGTAATGTGAAAATGTGCTTAATTTAGTTTGACCAAAAATGACTTAATTCCTGGTTTGTTATGATGGGCCACATATACAATATACCGTATTTTCCACCGTACATGTCGCACCGCCTTATAAGTCGTATCAGTCCAAATATGTCCAATCGTATATGTCACATCTATTATGGGTCACCGGTGTCCCAGTTAAACTTTTGCTTAATAAATGCACTTTGATGGTCAAATCAGCTGCATTTCGCCGGGGCGACGCAGCGAAATTAAGCTGATTTGGTTGCTCCAGGCAGACAATGGTGGCAGACTATGGCAAGCCAATTGTGTCACTAATAGACACTTTTATCTGTTACATGATATAATGGCATGCCTTACTACTCGAGTGCCATCTAGTGGCTGAAAATGGTAGTGTTCAACTTTTTTCATTCAGAATATATCAGCTAAAAAATGATTTATGAATATGGGAAAAACTCTATAAATATGTTGCTTCGGCCTGTAAGTCGCAAGGCATGCAAATTATGCACACAAAAAAAGGACTTATAGGCTGAAAAATATGGTAATACAATATGATATATGATACAATACAATACAATACAATACAATACGAAACAAAGCTACTGTATATAACATAATAACACAGTGTACTTTACTGACCTCTTAAAAGGTTTAATTGAAGTTTTAAAAATATATTAAAAAATTCTGAATGAAATCTTTAGAGGGCAGCACGGTGGCGCAACTGGTAGAGCTGCTGCCTCTCAGCGAGCAGGTCCTTGGTTCAAACCCCGGTCCAGGGGCCTTTCTGGGTGGAGTTTGCATGTTCTCTCCGTGCATGCGTGGGTTTTCTCCGGGTACTCCGGTTTCCTCCCACAGTCCAAAAACATGCATGTTAGGCTGATTGGTAACTCTAAATTGTCCCTAGGTGTGAGTGAGAGAGTGAATGGTTGTTTGTCTCGTTTGTCTCTGTGTGGCCCTGTGATGGACTTGCGACCCGTCCAGGGTGTACCCCGCCCCTCGCACAGTGATTGCTGGACATGGGCACCGGCGACCCCCGTGACCCGAAATGGAATAAGCGGGTAAAGAAAATGGATGGATGGATGGAAATCTTTAGGAGTGGCACCTTTTTTACAGCATGTGTGATAAGCGTGTGAAAGAGTTGTTTCGATGGCTAAAATCCTAACAAGATAAGCGAAAGATACATCCTTATCCATACATCAGTGACCTATGCTCATCAAATAAATCTTTTATTAAAGTCTGTAATCAAAGTACAATGGGTTATGATTCGTCAGCACTAGTCTGTCAAGAGTTCAAACACCTGTGCTGAAAACAAACTACATGAGCGAAAGCGTTTATGAAACCCACCCCTCCACATTTTACGCAAGAACTTTTGATAATAAATAATAAACACAATATAAAATAGTTTTCTGATGTACTGTGTGTCTGACCTGCAGGTAAGGAACACAACTTTAACACCTACGACGACACCACCTCCAGCTCTTTGGGCATACCCTACGACTACGGCTCCATGATGCACTACAGCAAAACTGCTTTCCGTAATGGCACTGAGCCCACCATCGTCACAAAGATCCCTGCTTTCAGCGACGTCATTGGCCAGCGGATGGAGTTCAGTGACAGTGATCTGCTCAAGCTGAACCACCTGTATAACTGCAGTAAGCTTCAACAACCAGTCTGTGCTTATGGTCAAGCTGTAGCTCACATGAACGCTGCAATACAGTTATTCTAATCGTTTGTGAACAAAGCGGATGGGATTCTATAGATGCAGTAAAATACCAGCAGCAATGTAATGAAGCAGTTTATTGCAGTTCAGAGTATTCCACCAGTGTTTATGAATTGTCTTCTAGCTCAAGGCTCCACCTTCTTGGACTCTTGCGACTTTGAGCGTGAAAACATCTGTGGAATGATCCAGGGGCGAGAGGATAAGGCCGACTGGGTCAGGGTCTCTGAAGCTGCAGGAGGGCCAGACACAGACTACTCCAACATGGGCAAATGCACAGGTGACACGAATCTTAGGAGGCTCTGACACAATATTCAAACATATTATGTATCTAAGTAGAAGAAAAAGAAACAAAACATTTCTGAATAAGTCATATTTCCATGTGTACAGTCAAAAATCACAGCGTTCCTTTTAGTTTTCTTGGTGTAGGTGCTCACTGAAACTGAAGGAGAGCACGTCAAACAGAAATATTTTACAGAAATGAAGCCATGTGAACGACTTTAGAATTTTTTTTAAATAAAGTTTATATCAAATTTTACTTTCTTTTTTTTTATTTGTAATAAATTTAGGAGTCAGGAGGATATAAACTGAAAACAGACATTTCTCCTTATTACTGATAGACACAAAAATATAATTCCAAAGCTGTACTTATGGATAATATGGGCTCTTTATTTAGTTTAGTTCGTCAGTAATTAGCAACATCAAAACATCTGCGATGCAATTATGAATATTGGCTTTATTAATTCATGACATTTATCTGTTTAGGATCGGGGTACTTCATGCACTTCAGCACTGGAACAGCCAACACTGGAGACACAGCTGTGCTGGAGAGCAGGATCCTTTATCCTAAAAGAGGTTACCAGTGTCTGCAGTTCTTCTACTACAACAGTGCACATCCCAGCGACACGCTGAAGATCTTTGTCAGAGAGTACGACAAAGCCAACCCCGAAGGAACTCTGCGCTTTATAAAAACTATAGACGGTGATTCAGCACTCACACTTTTATTTTCTTGAATTGTATATTTTGTACTTAAAAAAAAATAATAATTGCATTCTAACTACTGGTACTTTTGTATACTTTGTGCTTATATTTAACCCATCATATTGTATATCAAATCATTCAGCGCATTCAGGAAACGGTTGTGGCTTTTGGTTTTTACTTTTTATACATATTATAATAGTTAACTTGATTTACAAAAACACTGAACAAAAATATAAACATCACTTTTGGTTTTGTTCCCAATTTTCATGAGCTGAACTCAAAGATCTAAAACTCTGAAATGTGCAGTTTTATCACATAGCACTATATATTTGAGAGTAGTGTATTGTGTACATAGAAAAAGACTTACCATAGATCTTTGAGTTCAGCTCATGAAAAATGTGAGCAAAAACAAAAGTGTTGAGTTTATATTTTTGTTCAGTTTTTTTTCCCATAAAAATACATTAAGTTCTCAAAAACTTTTAAAATTCCTTCAGAAAAATGTTGTACTTTTGATAAAATGCTTTAACATATTTTGTCTTCTAATGCTACGTTTAACATTTGAATTTTTTGTTTTTACTCAGCCTTTTGCTCCTTTTAGCTCTTACTGAACATTTTGCTATATTTAGCCTTTCACTAACCTCTTCCTACTTTTTTTTTGTTTTGCTACTTTTATCCAGCCTTTTTTCTCCTTTTCAGTTTCAGCTAGATTTCTTCTACTTTTCTACTTGCTAGTTGTAGCAACATTTTCCAGTTTTTCCATTTTGCGAGCTTTTTGCTTCTTTTAGCTTCTTGTCAGATTTTGGCTACTTTTAGCTAGCCTTTTGCAACATGGAGCATATATGCTGTTTTATCTAATGTGTTGCTAATTTTTTTAGCTTCTCGCTACCTTCTTGCTACTTTTAACTTATAAATGGCATTATGCTGCTTTTAGCTGGCCTTTTGCTTTTTTTTTTAACTTTTATCATGGATTTTGTTTTTTGTATATAGACTTTTACTACATTTAGCTTATTATTTTACTACAGTTATTTATTTTATTGCTGCATTGACTTTTAGCTAACTTTGTTTTTACTTTTAGTGTTTTACTTCTTTTGTCGTGTATCTAGTCTTCAGCTTCTTGTAGTATTAAAAGCATAGTTTAAATTTCTTTTTAATAAATTTCAGCAGTCATTAGCACTAAAAATTCACACAACATTGTTGCAAAACATGCTGTTTCTTGGTTTGGGAGTTCTGTAGATGAACTCTGACCGTTATGTATTTGCTAAATTGAGTGTTTAATTCATTTATTTATAATTAATTTGTTTTTTTGGGAACAGGACCCCCTCAGGAGCTGTGGCAGCTGCACCATGTGAGTCTAGATGTCAAAACAAAATTCCGCTTCGTTTTTCAAGGGACCAGGGAGGGCTCCGGGCCTTCAGCGGGGGGACTGTCCCTGGATGACATCAACCTTTCTGAAACCACCTGCCCAGAGTTTATTTGGCAAGTGAAAAACTTCACCCATCTTTTGGAAAGCTCTCCAACAGATATGTCGATTTTTAGCCCTCCATTCACCTCAAAGGAAGGTTACACCTTCCAGATGAAGCTCTACCCCAATGGAAAGGAGGGCTACTCCGGGGAGCTGTCGGCCTACGCTCACCTTGTGGCTCGTGAAGGGGACACGGGGCAAACCTGGCCATGTCCCTGGAAACAGATAACCATGATGTTAATGGACCAGCACCCACATATTCAGAAACGCATGTCCAATCAGCGTAGTGTCACAACCGACCCCGACAAAAAGGCAGCAGGTGCAGCTTTGTAGTTTTTCCACAACCAAAAATATTCAAATACATAAAATTGGAAAGAATTTGTAAATTTAGTCACTCACAGCTAAAATAAAATATTCTTCTTCTTATCAGATTCTGATGAGTTTTTCTGGGATGATCCTCGTAAGATTGGTGTTGAGGTCACAGATACTGATGGATCCAAGTATTTCCGCGGCCCCGGCTCAGGAACTGCAGTATATCTCACCCACTTAAGAGCCAGAAGCAGAGATTTTATCAAGGGAGGAGACGCCATCTTTCTTCTCACCATGGAAGGTAAAAGTAACAAATTACAGTTTAAACTCAACAGACCTCCTTGCCTGAAAAGCTCATTCTTAGCTTTTAGAGAGACCACATGCATCTTGTTGCCATCTTCTCTATCTTTGACATCAGAACTGCACAAACCAAATAGCTCCTAGATTTTATTTGTTTGTTTTGTCTTCAAGATGTGTCCCATTTGACAGCGACACAACCAGTGCCTTCCACCACAAAACCTATGACAACCTCAAAACCTGGAACTACAGCCCCCTCTGATGTGTGCCTCAATGTGCAGTGTCAGAACGACGGCGTCTGCATCGTAGACGAAGGCAAAGCAGCTTGCAGGTACAAACTTTTAATGAAGTGATACGTGGACAATAAAGAGCGGGGTGAGTTACAGAAGAGACATAAAGCTGGAACACTAAACACCATCTGATTCAAATGTGATTTTGGTTTACCTCAAGACTTGCTTCTATGAAAAGTAGAATAATCGTTAAAAAAAAGGAGAAAAAACTCATTATCACCTGCCACTGAAAGCTAAAGGCAAACTAATGTGTTTGCCTGTGTCTCTTTTACCAACATTTTTTGGAACCATAGGATGAAGTTTAATGAAACTTGCAGAAAATAATTATTTGATGAACATTTGCACCTGATTAATTTTTGGAATCATCCTGATTCAAGGAGGCTGCCATACCCAACTGACTTAAAACACACAAATGGCTATGAGTTAGTTCGTTTGACAAATTTTACTTATAGATTGGTGTGGTAGTCACCAAAAGTGATCCCCATCACATATTCTGAAAACTAACAAATCTAACAAGATCTTTTGTTTTCAATTTTGCCAATAACTACTAAAGCGAAATTTGTCTTGCTGTTAGAAAAATATCTCAATAACCATTTAACGAATGTACATCCAAAACTGATTAACATTATATCCTATTCCATCTTATTCAATATGGCCACCACAGCTAATTAATTTTAGCCAGCATAAAAATGACTGTCATGTTCAACAGATAGTGTGCCAAAATGTGTTGTGGTAGTAGCTGAGAGTCATTCAACACGTGCTCTGAGTGTAACATTATTGTTATATTGCGTGACGTTACACATTAATGTTATTTTCAGGGCTTGACAAAAATGGCAATTACACCATTGTTTCCTTTAAAGAATGCTAGAGGGGAAACATGAATTAGAATTAGATTTTATATGTAGATAATAAAGTGTGACTTCTACTCTGCATGCAAAGGAATCCAGACTCTTATAGATCAGGAAAACTTTGAGAAATCAAAATATGCACATTATACACTCACCGACAAACTATTTTACAGCAATCTATAGCAATGGCCCAGACAAGCAAAGACCTGCAGGACCCTTGACTTTGATTTGTGACCTTGATCTTGGAGCTGGGGGGATGAAAGTTTATGCATCACTCCATCTAGTGATGATGCATGTGTATGAAGTTTTGTTAAACTATCTGAAGTGGTTCAAAAGTTATGGCCTGGACAAGAAAACTTTTATGAACATATACAGTACGGACTGAGACGAGACTAAAATACATCCGCCTCTCGATGGGCGTATAAGACAAAAATCTCCCAAACAAAAACTAAAAGACAAGAATCTAGCAATAATAAAATATTTACAAACTGTAGTGCATTGCAAAGAGTACTTATGAGCAATCCCAAACGTTGCACTATTTTGAAACTGAAATACAAAAATTTAATGTAATCTTCCCTTTAAAACTGTCTTTTTTTTTTCAATTCAGTTCAGTTCAACCTTTATTTCTACAGGTTAGTCTCATTGAGCCTCAATGACTCATTTACAAGAGAGACCTGTTTTAAACAAGAACATAGATGAGGTTTATGAGTTTTGTACCTTTTTTTAAATCAAGTAATCTGTTAACTTTTTATTTAAAACAAATGTGTCCACACTTTTGCATGTTACTCTGCACTGTTAATGAGAGCAATGGGATGCGTTCAAGGCTCTTCTGGTTATGTTAGCCTATATTATTACTAGCAGCTAATGACGATTACGACACTTATTTTAAGTAGATGTACTTGGCTCCAGTTAAAATGATCCTATCATTATGTCAAGAGCTAAAATGTAACCAGTTGTATGGTACTTTAAATGTGTAAAATGTACTTGTCAAGTATTACACATAATTTTAGAGGTAGTGCACAATAATTCACAGCACTAGTGTGTATTTATTTCTCAACAGAAGTGTTTTTGATTATTCTGGAACATTAAATTATTATTTTTTTTTAATTACAGGGTTTCAAAGCAGCTACTTTATAAGCTAAAAAGTTTTCCATTTATCTTGTTTGCTTACATTTAATTCTTATATTTATCAGCAAACGCGCCTGCATTCTTAATATACAGGAAAGATTTTCAAATCTTATTTTTCTCTTGTTCTTTTTATCCTCCAGGTGTGCGGTGGGCAATGACTGGTGGTACTATGGGAACAGCTGTCAGCACAAAGGGTCCCTACAAGACAAAACCACTCTTGCACTGGCCTCCTCTCTGTCTGTACTGGGAGTAATGCTGGTGATTACAGTAGTCAGCGTCATCTGTGTGAAGAAGAAGTTTAAGAAGCGTGCCTTTGAGAATGGTGTAACTCTGGGAAATGTGCAGACTGAAAATAGACTCTAATAAGAAAGTGAACTTTTTATTGATAAAATGCTGAATTTAACATTATAATGGAGTGCCACCTGCTGGTCACATGAAGTAAAACATGAGATGTATTACGTGAATAGTTGTTTCTAGTCTGAATTAAAAAAAAAAAAAAATGTCTGACTCCAACAATCTGAAAACAACTTGCTCCAAAAATAAATAAAATAAAATCTCAGACAACTTTGTTTAAAATTCACAAATTTAAAATTTATTATAGCAAAGACGGGAACATGTGTTCTTTTCCATGTGGATATATTTGTTGGTATTACTGAACTAGACACAGTCATGCCGGTGATAACAGTTACTGTAGGAGGGAGGTGTGACTAATAACCTGTGAGAATGTGTGTCTGTGCATGTTATGGCTGAGTGTGTGTGTGTGTGTGTGTGTGCATGCAAAGTTTTTTTTTTTAGTGTTAAATAGATATAGTGATGACTACAGAACATTACAACTAAACAATGTGAAACAAACCATAGCAACTTAGTGCAGAAAAATAGTTTGGAATGTTTCTATCCTGCGATTGCACATTTACATTTGTTTGTAGGCGTGTGCGTGTGTGTGTTTAGGGCCTAGACTGTAATATAAAGGGGGGTGGGGTGGCACCTCCATAACGTCAAACAAAGCATCCTCCCAACCACTAAAACCTTCACCGACATACAGCTCTGCAGTTCCTTTAAAAGCATCAGTATACAACATTTCTCTTATTTACAATCATTGAGAAAAAAAAAAAAAAAAAAGAATCACCATTTCTCTCAGAGAAGATTAGTAAAAGTGACTGAGTCACCATAAAGAGTATGCAACTCCTAGGAGTTAGTATAGGAAATTTCTACAAAAAATTTCTAGATCATTTTACAGGCCAAGTGCCATGATTTACTGAAGAAATACAGTATTTAAGTGCCCTATCTACAACAGTTTAGTGTGGTGTTAATGGCGTAGCATTCACCATCGCTCACTGATAATAAAAAGATAACGCGTCTCTGCTTTCAAAAGGTTCTTCCAAAAACTTCTCTGCTTTCACATTACAAGATATGGTAAGTTCTTACAAAACAAAAGAAAACGTGGAGTTGTTACCCATCGTAGGTATTGTGGCAAGCTAATGCTATTGCAAATACAATAGTGTTGATTACATACTCAGCTGGTTGTCTACAGTAAAAAATAAAGTTCCAGTCTGTGTGAAGGATAAGACACAGAGGATCTGCGTCAATTCATTAAGGTTGAATATCATTAAAGGGCTCGTTTGCTTGTTTCTCTCTCTCTCAGTGCTGTAGTGCATGTTTCTTCAAAGACTAGGCTGTGCAGGGCATGGAAGCTGGATGAAACTAATGTGCATTTTACAGCCTCCCAAGGAAGCCCACTTGTTTGTGAGCATAAATGGGCTCGCAGGATGAGACGAGGCTGTAGGTGACTGTGCTGCTGTTCAGAGGGGCGTGTCGTAGTAGTCAGCGGGTTGATCCGTCCCTGTGGATTTCTGCTGTTTCTGCTGATGCTGCTTCATGATCTCCTTCACCTCCTCCTCCAGCTCGGGCGGGATGATGAACTGGTCGTCTGGGTCGGGCTGGGCGGGAGCGGTGAAGTAACCTCCGGGTTTCTTAGAGGGAGCGTCAGCTGCCACCTCAATAAGGTTGTGACTTTTTTCCTGGCGCGCTACCGAACCATTAACTCTCCTCTTGCTCGCCAACTTGCCACCGTCGCCGACACCTTGCCATGACTCATCCCGCTCAAGCCCGTTCTCAGCGTCCCCCTGGTTTGTGTCTTCCTCTAGGGGCTCTGGAGTGCTTGGCGGTGGAGGTGGAGGAGGAAGCATAAGCAGGGCGCGTTCCTGGCTGGAGGATGAAGGTGCAGATGTTTGTGATGATGACAGCAAAGACAACTCTGCTTTCAGGCAGTGAACGTCTGCTTCCACCTCTACTCGACTCCCGTTGGAAAACACACCAGCAATGGGCTCCTCGTCCTCGCTGTCCAGCCCGTTGTCAGACAAGGCGCTGGAGAAGGTGGCGCTAGACAGCTGCCTCTGAAAGGAGCCTGCCAGGCAGGCAGGATGAAGAGCGCAGCAGCTGCGAGCAGAAGGCAGTTCTGAACCTGGAAGCAGATACTGGCATGGCTGCGTGGTTGTTTGGGCTTGCTGGTGCTGTAAGGACAGCAAATGAGCCTGCTGGTGCAGATGGAGGTGGGCGTGATGCGGCTGCTCCTGCAGCAGCACCAAGGAGCTCTGTGGAGGCTCGTCAGATGAGGCTGTCGAACCCACCTCGCTGCTCATCTCGCTGGTGCTGATCTCACTGCTGATTTCACTGCAGGAGGAAGGGGGGACAACAAGGGAGCCGTCCGAGGGTCGATCCTTCATGGCAGAGGACGATGGAGGATAGGGGCCCAAACCAGGGCTGGGGGGAGGCTGAGGATGCTCGGAACAGCAGCAGGAGCAGCAGTCTTCGCTCACACTGAGCTGGACAACGACGGCGCTCAGGCTGTCGGTGCAGCCATATCCCTGTGCCAGTGTGCAAAGCTTCTTAGCAGCAGCCAGGCCGTCGGGGACGTTCCGAACGGCCTCCACGGCTTCGGTGGGAGACACAGCATCCCACAGGCCCCGGCTACCCAGAATGAAGAACTCATCTTGAGGGGTCAGAGTGACAGTCTGAACGTAGGGACACGGAATGACGGAGGGGTAAAGGAAGGAGTAGCCCATAATCCGTGTTGAATCAGTCACCCCATTCACCTTGTTGTCCTGAAGAAAAGGATTAAACAGTTCAATACACTCGCTCAGTGCAGAGCTAAAAACACATCTGCATCAAACTACTTCAGTGAACACGGGGCTGTTTTTTTTTTTTTTACCTCAGTGATGATAGCTCTGTACTGCCTGATCCGACGGTATTCATCCTCAAGCCCCACGTTGTGAATCAGTGACAGGGACATCGGCTTTCCATCCCGACACAAGATGGCTTGACACTTTCCCACATTAGCAGCTGTGAGTGTGAAGCAGCCACCGGGGTCAGTGGGGTCATGCCGAATGTGACACAGAGCTGCAGATCCCCCGAGTTTCTGTCCCGCAGTTCCAAGTTTCCTTCAGGGGTAAAGAAGACGTACGATACAGGGTTTAGATGATAAGTATTTAGTTTTCCTTTTATTGATCAGAAGCTTGGAACTAATAAAAATATTTGTAAATAATTGATTGCATTTCCATCCAGCAGTTCTTAAAGTGCATTTTTCATTTGAGCATGAAAAAACTGGGAAGTATAAAAAATACTTGAAATAAAGTCATACAAAAATAGTTTGAAAAGCGTAGTAGTAATGACATAAATATATACAATACTTTAGAATTTTATTTTGCAGACTTGACTCATTTTTACCTAAATATATGACAGCTGATAACAAATTGAACTAGAAATTGCATTTCCTGCAAAAATGCAGTGAATTCAGAGTGCCTATTGCAGAACTTGCTAAAAAACAGCCAAAATTAACTAAAACATGCTTAAATGTAGCTGAAATGGAAGAACAAGCTTAAGTTAGCAGAAGAAAGCATAAAGAACACATATTTGTCGAATTGGGTTTACATAAGCAGAAATGAGCACAAAAATTCATAAATTAGTTAAAAAAAGCTGAAATTAGAAAAAAAAAAATAGCTGAAAAGTAGCTGAAAATGCAGAAAGAAGCTTAAACTACCAGAAGGAAGTGGAAGGAGCTGAGAAGAGCTCCAAAAGTGTGGATAGCTGGAAAATCTAAATTTAGCACAAAAACAGCTAAAATGTAGCTGAAAAGCTGAAACTAGCAGGAAAAAAGCTGAAAGAAGCACAACAAGCTGAAATTAGCAGAAAGAATTTAATTGGGCTGAAAGTAGCAGAAAATGCCACAAAAAACTTGACTTTATCTGAAAACAGCTCAAATTAGCTAAAATGCTAAAAAGGTAGCTGAACAGGTAGAACTAGCTTGAATTAGCAGAAGAAAGCAGAAAGAACATGTTTTCCCAATTAGACTGAAAGAAGCTGAAATGAGCACAAAAAAGTGGAAATTATTTGAAAAAAGCCAAAATAAGCAAAAAACAGCTGAAAAGTAACGGTAGCTAAGAATGTAGAAAGAAGCTTAAATTACCAGAATAAAGTGGCGACAACATACGTTTTGCTGAATTAGGCTGAAAAAAGTTTAAATGAGTGCAAGAAATGTGGAATTAGCCAAAAAAGCTAAAATTGGCATAAAACAGCTAAATAATAGCTGAAATAGTAGAAAAAAGCAGAAACTTGCATAAATAAACTGAAAGGAGCATAACAAGCCGAAATTAGCAGCAAGAAGTTAGAAGAAGCACAAAACAGCTGGAAAAACAGCTGAAATTAGCAGAGTAGCTGAAAATTTGTTAAATTTGCACAAGAAAGCTGAAAGAAGTTGAAGCAGAACAAAATGTGAATGGAGCAGTAAAAGGTTGTAAACAGATCTAAATATTTGAAGGATGGAAAATGAGCTAAATTAATTTTCTATGAGGAAAAAAAGTGTCAGAAAAGGTTAAATATTTCAAAAAGCTAAAGTTGCACCAAATACCAAAAGTCATAGCACCCTTCTCCTGAACGAGCTGAACGTTTTGATATATGCTTTGTTGAAACAGAGCAAAACTGTGGAATGAGAAAGATGCTAAAAAAAATGTATAGAAGAAAAAAGGATCACGATAGTGTGAATGCTTCATAAACATTCACACAATAAAAACGGCAATGCTGTTGTTTACAAACTCTGTTGTTTACAACCTCTGTTGTTTACAACGTCTGTTGTTTACCTTTGCATGACAAGGAAGGTGTTGGTCATGTAATCCTCTTCACTTTTCGTCTTGTGTAGCTCTTCAGCCAGCACGTCGTTCATTGTGCACTGCAGAAGGTAGGGCACTTCCACGTTCCTGTCTCCATCAAACACACCGTACAGGGCTTCACGACTCCCACAGAAACTGCTCACTGAGAGAGCTGCAACGCAGAGCCTGAAAAAAAAGAAACGAAACAAGAGGCGTGTGCTCTGTGAGCCTTAAAAAGAAATGGACTGTTGGACCACAACGTTTTTCATGATTCATCTGACAATACGCAACAACCTTTATTATCATAGAAAACTTGCTTATAGAGGCTCACCTACATGGGTGAAAAGTGTTGCAAAATGTGTGGATCTACTCAAATATTTTTGTTTTCTAGTTATAATTTATCAAGTGAATGTAAATGATTTATGTCTTAAAAGCAGCAGCGCTTCCTTCATGAGAGTCATGCTGTAGATTAGTGAGGATTCAAAACGCGAACGAGATGAGGGCTGCTTTTTCCTCTGCTCACTGAACAGAACTTACTTGTTCTTCACGCCCGAGGCCTCTGTGTAACCATGACTCCACACAGCAGGCCCACCAGATGCCTCGTTCGATGAAAAGGTTGGAGGTGGATCAATACGAAAACAGCGGATATTACTGGAGGACAAATAAATAAATGAAATGAAACGGATCAAGATCACTGTCTTATGTCGAGGCAAAAAGATTCATAATCTACAGGGAATAGTCCATGATACTTCAAATTAAATTAACTTTTTTTTTTAACTATGACACTTATTGGAAATACAGTTAGACAGATAAAAATAAAATGGATAGTTTTGTAACACTTATAAGTCTACAATAGAGATCTATAAAACAGAAAGACCTGCAGAAAAACAAAAGCATACTTAAGCTGCTCGAGGGTCTTGTGGTCCAGGTTCAGACGTGGGTTGCCCGTGAGGTCCAGCTCCTGAAGCTTCGGAGGCAGATTCTCCGGCAGAGTGATCTCACTCAGCTCGTTGCAGCTCAAATCCACACACTGGCAACAAAAGACAAGACGTCACAGATCTGCACAGAGAGCTGCGCAACCTGAGAGACACCTTCTTGCTGCCGACTTACTTTCATCTCCATCAGCTGCATGACCTCAGGAAAAACCTCGATGGCGTTGGAGTGGGCGATGAGCGTGTGCATTCTTCGACAGTTCATGATGGTGGTGGGAACAGTCTTCAGCATGTTTCCACTCAGGTCAACCTCCTCCAACTCCTCTAACTTGGCCATTTTACTGAAAGACACGGATAAAATGGGTGCGCTGAAGTGCGACTGAACTGTTGGGAGAGTTGAGATTGCTCGTCCGCCATTTAAAGATTGAAAAGTGGTCGTTTACCTGGCTGGGAAGGTCTGAAGGTGGTTGTAGGCCATGTGCAAAACTCGCAGGTGTGTGTGGCCTGTAAGCATGGGCACACACTTGTCTGTCAGCCAGTTATTTGTCAGATAGAGTTCCTGCAAGATGCTGTGGCTTTCCTCCGACAGACAGGATGGCGGCAAATGCTCCAGTTTATTGGCTGACGCGTTCACACATCGCAGGCTGACAAAAAAAGAAAACATACGCACTCAGTTTTTGTTCTCTTTCACAAAAGGATACAAACAAACGGAGGTAAGTCACTCCAGTTATAAATATGTATCAATTAATCTCCTTTGTTTTGCATTTGCCTACCATCCTTACATTTAGTTATCCGGTTTTTAATAATATATATCTTTTTTGATTTTTGCCGCATTCCATAAATAGGTCATCCCTTCCCACTGATGAGTTATGCTACCTGTCGGATTTGAGGAACAGGTTACAGGGAAGTTCCACCAGTTGATTATGCTGAACGTCTAAAACCTCCAGCAGAGGGCGCTCCACTCTTTCAGGCAGCTCCTGCAACTGGTTGTGTCCAGCACTGAGCTTCCTCAGGCTGTTGCTGCAGAACAACCTGCAGCACAGGAGAGATACAGATGGTGGGTGAGCAATGTGAAAAGATAAGCAAGGCAGGAGATAGATAAATAGTCAAATACATGGAGTAGATAGAAGGGAAAAAAAAGGCAGGACAAAAAGATGAGGGTAGGCAGACAAATATTGAAAAGGGGTGAAAATTGGAGTTGGATTGTAAATGTAGAAGAATAGAAGTCCAACTGTAGCAGTGCCTCTAGTGGAAGCTGTGAGTGAAATTTATCATCTTGACACTTATCGGGTAAAAAAAAAAAAAAAAATCCAGGCAATGAGGGGGACCATAGGTAGAAAGGAAAAGAATCCAAGAGAGCAAGGTTGACAGAGTCAATGCAGAACACAGCAGTGGAGGAAGAGGTGCATCTGAAGTGACCTTCTAAAATGCTACACAAAGGGAAGGAGAATGTGTGAAAGATCGGGAGGTTACAGGCTATCGGTGTGATTTATGAGGCTCTATGGGGGATAGATAGGATGCCTGACAAAGGCCAGGGAGAATAATTCTGTGTTGTTCTGCATTTACAGGCACGTTCGTTGTGAGGGAAACTTACCTCGCCGGGAGCGCAGTGACGAGATTGTGGCTCACGTCCAGGACTTCCAGTTTCTTAGCTTCGCACAGCCAGTCTGGCAACGACTCCATGCGGTTCCTGCAGAGGGGTTGATGATGATGATGATGATGAATTATGTGCGGTTTACAAACTGAATTACCAAAAATGGAATATAATGCACCGCAAACAGAAGAGCTTTTCCTGTATTATATAACAGTCGAGCTTCAGATAATTGAGGTCACGGCAGTGCTGTGTTACACTCAAATATACTTTATACATCCTTCAAGATTATTCATTGTGTGACTTTCATAATGCCACTTATGTATAACCTTTAAAATAAAAGTAGATTTTAAGAATCAGCACTCTTTCCATAGCTGTCTACTGACTATTAATATGTCTGATCTGGAAGACATTTCTTCACTTTAGTTTCAGGTTTGATTTTAGGAAACATGAGATCAAGAAAAGATACCTTTACTGTAAAAACGCTAAATCAGTTGTTTTTTTTGTTTTTTTACCCTCACTGAAGACAAAACAATGTTTTTTGCTTTCTGTGTGAATGTAAATGTGCATTTGTCTTTGTTATCATGATATTTCATGAACCAATGGACAAATTTGAATACAACTTGCAGAATATATTCATTGGTTGTACATCCACAACCGATGAACTTTTGGGGGTCAACCATATTCAAGATGTCCGCCACAGCTAACTAACTTTAGAAAATGCTAAAATAATTTAAACAAAAAATGGTACAACTCCAAAAACCCTTACTATAAAATGTTGTGTAGTAGTAGCTGTTATTCCTAACACAAGCACTCAGTGCTAGCACATCTCACGAGCTCTTACATCGCATGAGACGGTGCATAACGTCATTTCCGAGGTTTGACCAGAACTCTGGAAACTTCTCAGCATAAAAGGATGTAAGAGTTTAAAACTACGACATGAAAGGTGATGGGCTATATGTGCATTCCTTAAAACAATGCTTGACCTTTAATTTATAATGCATTCCTTGTTTGTGACACACAAAAATACTTTAGGAGTTACTCTCACCTCGAGATATCCATGTAAGTAAGATTGGAGGGCACAGGGTTGACATCCAGCTGCCCTACCTCTGTGGAGAGAAATCCAAACAAATTAACCTACAGCAAGGACGGACTAATACAGAAGAAGAAGGAGACTATTTAAAATGGGAAGATCAGTGATGACAAGTTAGAACGGATTGATGGAGAGACACAATTAGATGGCTGCATTGATGAGAGATATTGACATATGCGAACAGAGGAGCATGAGAGCAACATTTAAGAGGACACGTTTATATCCAAGGTTTATAGAGGAGAAAGTCAATTGCAGGTGAAATGAATGGTAAATTCCTTTTCTTATTTATAGCCATGGATGATGATGCGGGTGCTCTCAAGTCCTGTGCGAAACACCCACCGTTGTTGGAGGCGTAGATGCCTTTGAGCAAGCAACCCTTGACTTTGAGACTGGTGATGCGGTTCCTCTCGCAGTGAAGAATCTCCAGCCGGGGAAAGACAGAGGCGTCCAATTCCATCAGCCTGTTATCCCTCACGTCCAGCTGGGTGACATGCCTCAGCAGCTCAGGCTCGTCCGGCACCATGACGGAGATCTTATTCAACCTAGCAGAGCAGGTGGAGACGAGGCAAAGGTTCAACTCCAAGTAGATCATTAGTTTAGAGCTCAGAGGTTTCAAATTATTTAAACATTTTCGAGAAAAAAAATCTGAAGCAAAAGCCCATAGCAGTTACCAAATGATATATACCGTATTTTCCAGCCTATAAGTCGCATCTGTCAAAAAATGTCTAATAATTTGGAAAAATCCATAAATATGTTGCTTCGCCATATAAGTTGCATTTATTATGCGTCACTAATGGCACGTCGCGTTTGTTACACGTCACCGCTGACAACTCAGAAATGTGGGCCGGCGTTATACCAAAAATCGATTGGCTGCCAAATGGCAGCCGCTGGAGCGTGCACAGGAGGACTTTAACAAGAATTTAACAAGATTAACGCTTAAAAATGATTATTTGTTTGCTCGAAATTATAGTAAATGTGTGTCTCCGTCTAACTTTTGCTTAATAAATACACTCTGACGATCAAATCCTCAGGTGTGGTGCCAAAGACTTTTAAACATGCTGCTGTCGAGCCCCTCCTGAAAAAACCTAACCTTGACCCCTCAGTCATGTCCAACTTCTGGCCTGTCTCCAGACTCCCATTCACCTCTAAACTACTGGAAAAAATTGTGGAGTCTCAGTTGAAACAGTTTTTGGGGATCACGCTATCCTTGAGTTATTCCAATCTGGCTTCAAATCTCTCCATAGCACTGAAACTGCTCTACTGAAGGTTTTTAATGACATTTTCATATCCACAGACGCAGGTGATTCTGTGCTGCTTGTCCTATTGGACCTTACATCTGCTTTTGACACCATCGACCACAATATCCTCATTTCTAGACTGGAGCAGTGGGTGGGCATCACAGGGTCAGCCCTTAAATGGTTTGGGTCCTACCTCTCTGACAGAACCTTCTGTGTCAATATCAAAGATTTTAGTTCGGCATCGACCGCACTCCAGTGGGGGGTACCGCAGGGGTCCATCCTCGGTCCCCTTCTCTTTTCTTTATACCTGCTGCCACTAGGTGCTATCTTCCGCAAACACGACATACCCTTTCATTTCTATGCCGATGATTGCCAAATTTACTTCCCCCTGAGGCACAGAGGCACACGCTCTATTCAGCCTCTTCTTGACTGCCTGGCTGACATCCGGGACTGGATGGCTTTAAACTTCTTAAGCTTCAATGAGAAGAAGTCTGAAGTCATGCTGTTCCATCCCAGTGGCTCACTCATGAACCATGACATTGACCTTTTCTCTCTAGCCCCGCTAGAGAAACAAAAGGTGACTAATCTGGGGGTGATAATGGACCCGTCCTTAAAACTCAACAGTCAGAAAACATGATGGTCAAATCCTGTTTTTTTCAGCTGAGACGGCTGTCTAAGCTGAAGCCTATACTCTCCAAAAAGAACCTCGAGACAGTGATCCACGCCTTCATAACATCTAGGCTTGATTACTGCAATTCACTTCTGTTTGGAATCAGTCAGTCCTCCATTGCTCGTCTACAACTGGTCCAAAATGCTGCAGCCCGATTTTTAACTGGTACAGGCTATAGAGAGCACATCACGCCAGTTTTGGCCTCCCTGCACTGGCTACCCATTCACCTTCGGATCCATTTCAAAATTCTCATGTATGTTTTTAAATCACTGAACAGTTCCGCCCCATCCTATCTCACTGATCTTCTGCAGCCATATGTCCCACCGCGCTCTCTGAGGTCAGCAGACCAGATGCTTCTCTCAGTCCCAGAAACCCGTCGTAAGCTCAGAGGTGACAGGGCTTTCTCTGTTGCAGGTCCACGACTGTGGAATGAGTTGCCACTGAGTGTCCGGCAGGCTCCCACACTCTCAGTCTTTAAGTCTCGCTTGAAGACCCACTTCTATTCGCTTGCCTTTAACACGGTGTGATTTGTTTTGGTCCGGTCTGTTCTCTACTCTGTTGGCCATTTTAGTTAGCTTCTGCTGCTATTTGTATCTGTATTTCTATTTTATGTTTTCCTGTCTGCTGTGCATGTTTGGTTATTTTGTACAGCACTTTGGTTGGCCTTGTTGCTGTTTTAAGTGCTATATAAATAAATTGGTATGGTATGGTATGGTAAATCAGTTGCATTTCAAAAGCCGATTTGCGGAAGCGGGAGCGCACAGATGGACGACTCGCTGTGCATTCCTTCAAAATTTAACGAGATAAACACCTAAAAACAATTATTTGTTTGCTCAAAATTATAGTAAAGGTGTGCCTCATTAGAACTTTTCCTTAATAAAAGGACTTTAACAGTCAAATCAGCTGTATTTCAAAAGTATTTGTAGCCTTGTTGCTCCGGGAGTGCGCAGAAGGAGGAAATAAGGAAGGAGGAACGCTGCGCGATGCGCATTTCTTCAAAATGTAACAAGATAAGCACCTAAAACAATTATTTGTTTGCTTGACATTACAGAAAGGTGTGTCTCAGTTGAACTTTGACTTAATAAATGTACTTCAATGGTCAAATTAGCTGCATTTTGCCAGGGCGGCGTGGGGAAATGAAGCTGATTTGACAGTTGCTCCAGCTGGACAAAGGTGGCAGGGTACGGCAAACTGATTGTGTCATTAACAGCCACTTTTACCTACTACATGACACAACGGCATACCATACTACTCGAGTGCCATCTAGCGGCTGAAAATGGTAGTGTTCAATATTTTCAATGTCAGAATGAATGAAAACAGTCATGTCTCAGCCAAAAATTGGTTTATAAATATGGGAAAAATCCATAAATATGTCGCTTTGGCGTATAAGTCACAGGGTATGCAAATTATGCAAAAAGCTGTGACTTATAGGCCAGAAAATACGATATATTTTAATGCAAACTTTTATGCTTCTTCAAGCCAAGTGGAATTGAGTAAAGCATTAACAATAAAATAGTGCAAGTCATTCCAGCTCAGTGTTTTCCCAGACAATGAGAAGACACCTGATGGGGCCACTGCAGGCAAATGATTACTTGATTTTGTGCTGTTTAACAGTCTGGTTGTGTGACAGCCTCCTCAGAGTGTTTTTCTCTCCCATAATTAGTCAAATAAAGTGTCAGTGAGTGCAGTGGTAAGTACAAGCATGGCCAGTGATTTAAGTGCAGCGTGTTCTGAAGACCAAGTTGACAGCGACCATTAATAGAATGTCAGCTGCGCTAACAATAACTTGTTAAGTAAGTGTGTGAGTGTGCAGTCTCATACCTTAGATCAATGTGTTTGACGTGAAGCAGCCTGAAATTCTGCAGGGTGAGTGTCTCCAGATGGTTACCGGCCATGCAAAGCTTCTCCATGGAGGGCAGCCGCTCAAGCACCTGTGGCACGTGGTCGAAGTGGTTGAAGGACAGGCCTAAATAGCTCAGCCTCTGCAGGGAACCCAGCTCAGCAGGCAGGTCACTCAGACTGTTGCCATCCAACAGGAAGGTCTGCAAACTGAGACAAGAATAAATGTCCTTATTAGTCTCCTAAAGTAAAAGGGTTCTGAATCCATAATCAGTCAAATTAATGTCCAGCAGATGGCAGCAGCAAAACTGATACCCTACTGGCGACTTCAGGAATTTACAGGCATACCAGATGAGATGTGCAGATTATCTTCTCATCTTGACCACTCTCAACCCTGCATACCAGTGAGTCTGGTTTCAAATGAGGTCAGAATTTCAAGGACATGCACAATCAAATTGTCAGCACTGATCTAAATACTAAATAACTCCCATTATCCCAAATATTGGTGGGGTAAAAAACCCAAATAATGTAGACTTTAGTTGATATTAAAAAGATTGTTTTCAAGAAATATTTTTCCAAATATAGATGGAGTGAGATTATACTGCACTGTATCTAAAAACTGACAAAAGTAAAAATATAAATTAAAATAAATAAATTAAACTAGCAATCTTTGAAGTAATGGATATTGCCTGCCCTCCTTGCATGCTAGTATTTCAATTAAAATCTTGCTTAATCTGATTATGTGTTGGGGATGACTCTCAACAACTACCACACCAAATTGTAGCTCAACGTCTGTACAATTGACTGAGTTCTAGCCATTTTTGTGTTTGCTAAGCTCAGTTAACTATGGTGGCCATCTTGAAAGGAGCTCATTCTAAAAACTAATCAGTTATAGATGCTCATCCAATGATTATTTTACGAGTTTCTTTATAATCGGTTGGTACATGGTACACAGGTACATGAGATAATTTGCTAACAGAAACAAACCAATACAATCCCAGACACATGGACAAAGGACATAGCAAGATGACGCACCACCATGAAAGGAGGGCAACAATGAAGAAATTGTACTGAAATTTATAAAAACCTAGATCCATTTTATTAGACACAATTAATGGGTCAAAATGAATTTACTTTTTATTGTGTCTTTGAGAGGGTACAAAGCAGCATCAGTTTCTTTGACCTCTACTTTTCTTCATCTTTATCTTTTTCCACCTTCTCATCGCCCCCCCCCCCCTTTGTTAAAACAATACCACTTCCATCTTCAATAAGCTTACAGTAACTCACTGCACATCCTTTCCAGTCTGGTCTGTCCTAAGACAACACTCCATTACTGAGGTAAACTGTCACTTGTGAAACTCATACACTTGGCAAACTATGATGTTTGCTTATAAACTGAAACAAGCAAAGTACTTTTTTTCTGCAAGGTAACTCCCACATTTGGCTGTGTAACCGTTTCTCACTGAAACAGGTTATAATGTGGTCCGTTGTTCAAAAGACTTCATGGTCACCTAGCCCTGAGTCTACTGTACATCAATGCAAACAAACACTGACTCCTGTTAGCAGAAAGGATCTGTGATAGAGTTGGGAAATTACTTGCATGTCAAGCAGCTAAAAACAGAAAGTAGAACAAAAAACACAAAACAAAAAGTTAAAAACTCCACTAAACCTGCTAAATCAGGTACAGGAAGTCTCTGAGGCAACAGGAAGAAAACAAATAATTTTCTTGGCTTTCAGTCATTGTTTAAATTCTCCAATTTGTTTTGTGTTTACCACTGTTGTTACATACTTGGTCATGGCTCCCACAGAGCTGGGGACTGAAGCCAGGTAGTTACAGCTGAGGTTGACCTCCGTCAGGGTGGGGATGTCACAGATGGCCAGTGGGAACTGACCGAGGTGGTTGTTGGACAGGTTGAGGCTGCGAAGACGAGAAAACCTGGAGACGAAGAGATGGAGGAGAGAAATATAATTAAAGCACATGCTCGCATCTTGTAAACATTAATACTGCAAGTGGGTATAACATACTCATGAATACATTCATGAGTACTGAAGGAAAGTGTTGCCTACAACCCACTTTTGGACTAAGCACAACAAGAGTCAAAGCTGTCCTAATGATGCCAAACCTTCATATTTGGTTGTTGAGCAAACAAGCAGTGCACGTGTGCCAGTGTTGTTCATTAAAACACCAGGAGCCAGTGGCATTCAGACAGTGTGCCCTCCTATGGCATACTACCAACCTTCACAAGAGTTGGACCCTCAGGGAGGAGGGAGAGCAAAAAACAAAGTGAACTGTGCAAAACAACTCTATTTATCCATCTACACACACAACCTTTTATCATCTGTCACTGAGAGAGCAGTGCAGGACTCCACACAGGAGCAGCTGCTGATGCAAACCCTTGATTTTTTTACACTATGTACACAAGCTATGCACACATTCGCACAGTGGATTATGATGATGGAGATAACCAAGATGCCAGAATTATTGATTAGGTTGGCTGAGCAATTCCAACTGAGGGTGACCCCTGCCTTCAGTGGGGGGATATTTTCCATTGAATTGACTTGTTCAAACTAAGCAAGGGTAAACCTGTATTTAGATTCTGTGTCTGATTTATGAAAATTGAATAAATTGGGCACATGGTCATTGTTCAGATCTAAACGAGTTATAGAGTACTAATAAGATTCAATATGTTTTTAATTTCCTACATATTTAGTTTCAGACTCAGCTTTGGCTCAGGGCTTTTTTAACCTTTATTAATCTATAAAGACAGCAATCAAAACTAAAACTAAAATAAAGCTTTGGATATAGGATAACTATGAATATCTTTAACTATTTGATTATTTTATAGTTGTGCTTTTTAGCCTTGTTTAGTTGTGTGAATGTGTATATATACATACACACATGCACACACGCACACATACATACATACATATACATACACATACATTCATACTCCAGTGACAGTAATTTCTGTCTGAAAGGCAAATGACAGCCAAGTGGGGATTTATCCAGACACTTTTTGACCCTCATTAACCTTTTGTTCTGCTGCCTTTTTTGCATTTAACAAAACAAGTAAACACTGTGATAAAAGTGGAAAAGACAAAATCTGTGAATAACTGAGACCCAGATATTTCTCTAAGATGCTTTTACAGGGCAAAAAGAATCATCCATCCATTATTTTACCTGCTTCTTCCTTTCCAGGTCACTGGTGCCCATGTCCATGGTGCAGGAGATGGAATACGCAATGACCATCACAGGGCCACATAGACACAGAAGAAACAAACAACCATTCACTCTCTCACTCACATCTAGGGACAATTTAGAGTTACCAATCAGCCTAACATGCACATTTTGGATTGTGGAAGGAGACAAGAGTATCTGGGGAAAACCCACGCATGCACAGAGAGAACATGCGAACTCCACCCAGAAAGGACCCTGACCAAAAATCTGTAAATATAGCTGCTACAATCCTCATTTGAACTAAAAATGTAACAGGTGAAAACACTAAAACTACCTGAAGCTTAAGGAATTCATCTTTTTAAATGAATGAATGAATGAAAAAAAAAATAAATAAATAAATAAATAAAATAAGATAAGATAGAACTTTACTGATCCCACAGGAAATTGATATTTACTTAATTGCCTTTTTAATAGCAAATGGTCAGTTTTAATGACCTTGTTGTTAGTTTAACGTGACGTCTACATTAATCAAACATGCCTATATGTGTCATAATTAGTGTTGTTTAAAGCTGTTGTCTGTCTTGACGAGGACTCTCTTGTAAAAAAGGGATTTTAAATCTCAAGAGTCCCATTCCTGGTTAAATGAAGGTTTAAATACGGGTAAAAAACATCATTGCAGATAGTTATTTAACACTGTGTTTATAGCTTATTCAGCTGAAATGTATGGTAATTGCTCCTAAAATAACCATTATTTCAAGTGTCCAGCCAAGAATTATACATTTATCAGCTTCATTTATAGCTGTTGTGAGCAGCTGCTCTGTTTTGGATAAATCTCTGATAAACCCATAATAGAGAGTCTGCCAAGTCCCAAACAGAAAGACAGTAAAACTTTAATCCTTTCACTCAGGTCAGCCCTATATCATCTACTGTATATTTGTCTCGTTTCTACCACTCTGTCTTTTCTTCTTCAATTCTATGACATTTGTGCTCACCAAAGCAGCCTTAACGATCATTCATGTGTAAACAAAACAGGCCAAAGGTCCAACTTCATGCACAGAACATTAGCCATTCCTCTAATTGACGAGTGACCTCTGTCTCAAAGCGAAATTCATGTTGGGAACGCAAGTCCTAGACTAGAGGAAAGAGCCAATATACCGGTACTAGGAAGCTGATTAGGCATATCTGATTGGCAAATCACCCACTAGTTTGTATTTGGACCAAAAGATAAAGAGAGAAGAGAAGGGGAAAGGCATCAAGCCTCAAACTGAAAAAACAAAAGCCAAAAACTGAGCATGGCTGAGCAGGCTCTCACACTGCAGTGCACACCAACACACATACAACCACCATCATCGAGGTGACACGCAATGTAGCATTGTTCTTGACTACAGCTATTTTGACACAACTTTCTCAGGGGAAAGCTGGTACTCAACTGTGCTGCATGTTTCTGTCAAGATCCCACGATTTTCAGCAGAACTATTCATCTCTTTCTCATTACTGACCTCCTTTTCTGTCATGCTGGGTCAAATGCGGATGAGCCTACTTAGGTTTGGCAACGCTAAATAGATACTATCTCCCCTTGACCAGCAGGGGAGCAGCACAGCCTTCACTCAGTTATAAACTAGTTGTTTCTGCTTATGTCATCTTCTTTTAAACACGAGTCATTATCCTGAGGATTACAAAAAAAAACCTTAATAAAGATGAGTCAAAATAAAAGTACTGTGGCGGGGATGCATAAAACCCTGACCACATTCATCTGGAAGATGCAGCAGACGGCGCATGCAAGATTATACACGCACAGCCGTACAAACACTAATTTCTAGAGTGCAGCTAAATTAAACAAAAAAAAAAAAAAGAGCTAAAACAAAGAATGTCATACTGTATTAAGACTTTCTATGCACTGACCCTAAATCTGTAACCTGCAGCAAAAGTTTCAGTTGCATACAAGCGAGCAGCTCTTACACACTCCATTCTGCATAGAGCTAACACAGGCACCAGATCTACACAATTTATTTGGTAAATATCATACTTCTACTAATCTTTACAAAGAGACAATGGAAGGTGTACAAGTGCATGTATAAGTACTCATACACACACACACGACCACACATGCAGTATACAGTATCTTGCCTGTGGTCTTTAATCTAGGACCATGATAAGCATGCAGCAGATGGTGACCACAGAGAGACAGAGTGAGAGAGGCCAGGAATATTAAAAGCTTCCCTGCAGACTCGTGTATCCTTCTGTGCTCTGGGATCTTTTGGGCTAGCCTGGTACAGCCCTGACGTTATCATTTGGTCCATGTGTGCCAATGATTCAAGCTCTAGACTGCTTAGGACTATGGATTGTAAATAGAAAGAGAAACCTGTCCAAATCAGCCAGCCATGACCTGCTGTTTCCAATGAAATCTCACTGTGACAGCGTCTTGTCGCTTTGCTCCGTGCACAAGAGCTCATCCCAGTTCCTGTTGGGTTAAGCTATGCTAAGCTTTTTAAACCACAAAGTCCATATCACCTAAAACAATGCAGCTGAAGACCACAAAATGTTTTCTTGAGCCATAATGGCTTACTTTGTTCATGTGATAGGTTTTAAAGCAGGCACGTTAGCAAGTGAGCGCTGGCCTGTAAACTTAAATAATATCAATCTCCTCCCAGAGATGAGTGAGACAGCAAGTTTTGTTTTCACAAAATATTTTTAATCTCTTGTTAATTGTGTTATAAGGACAGACAGTCAATGAATAAAACAGTAGATGCAATTTTACCATTAAAGAGAAGGATACTTAGGAGATAAGTTGGCTAACTGAGGTAATTTATTATTTATTTCTTGTCTTAACACGTACCACTCTTGCTCATCTATGCTTTTTGTAAATGGTCTAAAATATTTCCTCCTATTTGTGTAATTTGCAAGTTGATTGCTGGGTAATTTGAAATACCTGTGGGTGTGAGTATAAAGCCCAAACATGTTCACCATGAACAAAGTGGCTTTAATATTTCAGGTTGTTCATTTAGCCCAGAAACAAACAAACAATAATTCCTTCTTTTTTTGGTCCCATTGGCATTTAGCCTATGACTGAATTGTACCTTTGCAGCTGCTGAAGGTGCTGGTCTGCAGGCAGGAAGTTGTGTTTAAAGTTGAGGTGGGTGAGGTCGTGGCTGTAGAAGAGGTTGGGAGGAAGATGTTCGAGACTGCAGCAGGACAGATCAACAGAGTTGATTCTCTGTGACACCATCTGGATGAAAAGAGAGAAGAGTAAGAAGACAGGAAAGGTGAAAAATAGAGAATGGATAAAAAAATAGAATTTAACAGGATTACCTACACAAAACTAGCAGTTTTTCTGATGATAGGGCGTCAAATGTCATTAAATGTCGATTTTATGATTTGAGTCAAAAGACATTAAGGAAAAACCCACACGGATACAGACTTATTATTATTATTATTATTATTATTATGCATTTCAACATTGTTCAATCTAAGGGAAGTTTTTTGACACATTCGGCTGCACTCTAAGAAACATGAGCGGCAGTCTGAAACTAAAATACCGGCATACACATCGACTTCATCTTAAAGAAGAAACCCTACAGTGTGTGAACTTGAGCCTTTCGGAGTGGAGCTAGCCTGAGGCTCAGCAGTCATCACTGCAGCACGTGCTGCCTCTTTCCAGGCTTCTATTCTGAGTGGCCCTCTGGGTGCCGGTGACACGCATGTCCATGTTAATACTTAGAAAAGAGGTTTTCTGGCTATGCCCTACTTGAGTTCAAATGAGAGACATGAGTGGTGTTTATGTGTGTGAGAGCACCAAGAGACACCGTTTGCACACTACAGATCTGTCTTCAGATATCAGATTTCTGATAAAGAGGTCTAATCTTCATCCAAGTTCAACTTTTAAACAAACACAGTTTGACTAAACTCACTACCCACAAACTGAATTATGTTTTCCTCTGGCCAATCCAGGTTCATGATATCACATCTCGTTTGGGTTGAGGTAATTCAAAACAACTATTACCCCGCCTCCCACTAACCCCAAGTGCTATTTTGTTTTTGCATCTCATAATTTTATATTACCTCCAGGTAATGAACTGCAGCCCTGAAATCCTCCTGTGAAATGTCATAAAATGTATTCATCACTCAGTAATATCTAGGCTTCAAAGTGCTGAGACAGCAAAACTCGCCCAAACCATAATGTTGTCTTTACCACGTTTCACAATTTCTTTTGTTCCATTTTAATTTTCATGTTCCCACAGAATGACCCTAAAAATGTACACAACAAGCAGAAAGTCATAGGTTCAGTTGAGATAAGCAAAAAGTGTTTTGTTGTTGTTATCAGGGATGAGTTTTTGTGTATTTGTTTATTTATTATTATCACAGCACAATGACTGCTTCGATAAAGATTTTTAATGATGTTGTTGAAGCACTGGATGCTAAGTATTATTGTGCTGCACTTTACTTAGACCTGTCTAAAGCTTTTGACACTGTGGATCATGATATCTTAAGTCATGAGCTCTCAGAAACTGGTTTCTCCGATCACACTATTGGTTGGTTCACTAACTATCTTTCAGATCCGAGGCAACAGCAGCCATGGTACTGTTGTTCAGCGTATTGGCTTTGCGCTATTAAGTGTTAGCGTTTTTCTTAGTTTAGCATATTTCTTAGTTCATATCTTAGATCTTATTACTGTTTTTCTTTTACAATTTATACTTTGCTGGATGTAACTGGGACCCTGTGCACACAATTTCGTTCCACCTCATGTACCACATGAGATGCGAATGACAAAGAAAACCTTGACCAATGTGTTAAACTTAATGGTACTTCTTCCAGTTATTTAACTGCTAACAATGGTGTACCACAAGGTCCTGTCTTAGGCCCCACCATTTTCACAATCTACATAGGTAATGTAGGTCAGAGCATCCCTGATGCATCCTTACATTTCTATGCTGATGATACAGTTGTTTACTGTCGAGCTAAAAAAGTTGCTAAGGTTTTCCAGCTTTTGCAATCTGCTTTTGACATCATCCAGTCAGATTTGTTCCATCTCAAACTTGTACTAAACGCAGACAAAAGCAAAGGGATGTTATTTTCAAACAGGGAGTCGGTCCCAGCAGTTCTTCCCTCGATTTTATCTTTGAATGGTGTCCCTATTGAGTTTTTTGATTCCTGAAAATACTTGGGTATCTTGGTCAATTTGCATCTAAAGAAACTGAATGAAAAACTGGGTTTCTCTTTCAGAAATAGATTTTGTCTAACTCTGAATGCTAGGAAACACGTTGTAACTGCAACTTTCCTTCCCTCCATTGAATACTGTGACATTATTTACATGAACGCTCCTGAAAGCACCCTACAGATGTTGTACGCTGTCCATCATGGAGTGCTAATATTCACAACTGGCTGTAACTACCGTACCCACCACTGCACCTTGTATTCACTGGTTAACTGGTCATCATTAACTTCATAGAGACTCTCTCACTGGTCCATTTTCATCTTTAAATCACTTCTTGGTCTGCTGCCTTCATACATCTCCTCCTACATGTCATTGCATGAGTGCAGCTATAGAGCGTGCACTCTTAGGACATTATTACCTGCAGTGTTCCCTCAGTGCAGACTGAACTAGGCAAAAGGGCCTTCTACTACTCCGCTCCTGTTTCCTGGAACACCTTGCCAAAAGATCTGAAGCTCTCGACCTTGGCTTCAAACAACTGCTAAGTTCATGGCAAAAACCAATGCAGACATGTTCCTGTTTGTAGTATTTTATTTCGCTTTATAATGTAGCTTTTTTTTTTTTTCACAATTTTCTTCCATTTATTGTTTTTTTTCAATTTATATGCCTTCTTTTAAGATTATCTACTGTTGTCATCATTCTTTGTTAAAAACAGGCTTCTCTTGTAAATGAGTCCTCGAGGCTCAATGAGACTAACCTGTATAAATAAATCAAATAAATCAAATCCTGGTCCGGGGGCCTTTCTGGGTGGAATTTGCATGTTCTCTCCGTGCATGCGTGGGTTTTCTCCAGGTACTCCAATTTCCTCCCACAGACCAAAAACATGCATGTTAGGCTGATTGGTAACTAAATTGTCCCTAGGTGTGAATGAGTGAGTGAATGGTTGTTTGTCTCATTTGTCTCTATGTGTCTCTGTGATGGACTGCCTGGAGACCTGTTCAGGGTGTCCCCCGCCTCTCGCACAGTGACTGCTGGACATGGGCACTAGTGACCCCCACGACCCGAAAAGGAAGAAGCTGGTAAAGACAGTGGATGGATGGATGGATTTTGGAAGTAACATTTTAATGGCCTTGCTTTAACAGTATCTACTTTAGGTAGTTTTATTTTAATAGTGGATACTTAAGTTATATGTTACCATGTAGACATTTTTAAAGCTGTTGAACGTTTTTTTTTCTTTCTAAGTTTTTAAAGACAGCATGCTGCCCTTTTGTTGGTATCTCCCCAGCTAAGAAGCCAAAAAGTTTAAAGTAAAAGACCCAAATGTGTTCCTTTTATCCTATTTTGAACTGATAAACATGTGGAATCTTAAAAAATTCTATGTAGCATAGTTTAACTTTGTGTACTTTTAATGCACTTCCTAAAAGTTATAATCTCACAGAAGCTATATTTTCCAGGCCTTTACTTAAAGAAACTGGCTCTTCAAGGATCAACAAGTTTGCAAAAACAATCATACTACTTAAGTTCAAAAAAGTCTTAAACATTACTGCAGTTTGTATGTCATAAGTTTAATTGGATAATGTTTTTGTCTTCATTTTAACATCAAGTCACATTCAGGGAATGAATGACTCTTGTTTATGTGCTCACAATCTTTTCTTGGCAAACTTATCTGCAGTTTTCTGCCCTGTTAGTCACACAGCAGTGGCCACAATGTGTGTAGAACTGAACATGCAACTGACAATCAAGAAGTGTCAAATAACCAGATGTTTTTGTTCTTCCTTACTTTTCGAACTCTCTCACAAACAGACAATACCTTGGCAGCGTGTCTGTGCCAGCGCAGGTGCTCTGTGAAGCTGTCAAAGCTGACGTAGTAGGTTTGACTTTGAGGCCCTGCTGAGCTGAAGGCCAAACAGTGATTGTGCTTCTTCACCTCCTCCACCTGCAACGAGGCACACACAAGAGTGACGTCGTAGTTTGAAATTCTGACATATTTGACCATGGGCAGAATAGAAATAAAAATACCAAACAGACAACATCCAAAAATAATGGTAAATAAAACAAGAGAGGCAAAGCTGACAGAGATGCCCCAAGAGATTATATTAAGTTGTTTCAGTGGAGCCACTAAATGTCAACAGGGTAAAGACATTCAGTCACCAGTGCAGCTATGAAAAATATGCAAGGCATACACGATCATATGATAAATGCACGTGTGTGACATGAGCAGCGACAAATATGGGCGAAACAGCATTTTTTAAATATTCATAGTCACACACTCCAGCATTTCTCTGTGAATAACTGATCAGTTATGGAGATTAAATAGAACACCAGCACACAAGTTCACCCCATACAAACACACACATGTGTGACCACGTGCGGTGTGTGAAATGTTTGGAAACTGGGTGTGGTAGAGTGTCCTTTGTGCCAGGCATGCAAGTAGATAATGCTTTTCCCACAAACCCCTTGGAGCTTATTTTGCACACATGCACATAAATCAGTCAACAGATAAAGGTCAAATGAAGCAAGACAGACTCTCAGTTAGCTAGATAAAAAAATAAAAAGCTCCATTACACATAAAATTAAAAGTGTGTGATGACTTCAGATTAGAAATAAACAAAACATTCCTGCTAAAAGCAAAAAAAAAAAAAAATCTGCATTTGCATTTATCATTTTTCTACTATCTGCATTTAAACGAAAACAAACAAAGCAGGCAGCATCAATGTTCAAACACAAAGTAAAGGACAAACGGTTATTTAAAGTGACGTGTGTTAGTACACATGGACACGTGTCCTGAGGGTTAAAATATGACCTATTAAGTCTGTGTACTGGTAATACGACATTATGGCTTTATGATGCAGAACACAAGTTAAAGAACTTTTATATAATGCATATGGTCAGTCCTTGTGGCTCATTGAGACTAGTCTGTAAAGGTTGAATATGAACAGGGAAAATTAGGTTTTGTGACATGTCATTCTTCAGTTGTGTGTTTTCTTTTTACATACTTTTCCACCGATGAGAGGGAGGATGTGCATCTTCCCGATCTGGCTCTCTTTGATGGAGGAGACAATGAGGCAGGTCCCGCAGAGGATGACCTGCCGTTTGGTCCAGCGGTTGACTGGCAACTGGAGTTTCCCTTTCCGAACATTGTAGGCCCCAGACAGCTGTACCCGCTCTGAGTTTTCAATACACTGGGGTTTACCTGTAACAAGGAAAAAAGATTGTTTTGTTAAAAAAAGATGTCTGCAAACAAATAAAAACAGCCAAACTAAAGATAATTTAGTACAGAAGCTCTCCGTTCCATTAATGGTTCTTTAGAATGTTTAGTGAAACTGAACAATCAAATTTCAATTTCAATTCAGTTCAATTTATTTATATAGCACCAAGTCACAACACAAGTCATCTCAGGGACCTGAACAGAAACATTCATATTGTATATATAAAAATAAGTTAATAACATTATCTGAGGAGCAGACTGCTTTGAGCTTAACTCCATCACAGAACTCTCATCTTGAACAAGCATGAAGGCGACAGTGGAAACAGGAAAAACTCCCTCATGAGGAAGAAACCTCCAGCAGAACCAGGCTCAGGACAAGTGGACATCTGCTTCCACCGGCTGGGTTTGAGAGGAACAGATACACAGTGGCAGGTCGAGAATCACACGTTCATTTTAAGAAATGAGGTCAGTTTGTCCTCCAGTTGTCTAAACCTATAGCAGCATAACAAGCCAACACTAACTATAGGATTCATCAAAAAGGAAAGTTTTAATCCCAGTCTTAAAACTGGACAATGTGTCAGCCTCACGGACAGAAACTGGAAGTTGGTTCCACGAGAGAGGAGTCTGATAACTGAAAGATCTTCCTGCCATTCTGCTTTTGGAAACTCTAGGAACTGCAAGTAAACCTGCAGTCTGAAAGCGAAGTGCTCGGTTAGGCAAATATGGAACAATAAGATCTGTAATATAAGATGGAGCTAGGTTGTTGAGAGCTTTGTAGGTTAGAAGTAAGATTTTGAATTCTATTCTGAATTTGACATGGAGCCAATGGAGAGAATTTAAACTGGGGATATATGATCTCTTCTACTAATTCCAGTTAAGACTCTGGAAGCAGCATTTTGGATCAATTGAAGACATTTTAAACAAGTTTTTGGACACCCAGATAACAAACCATTGCAATAGTCCAGTCTAGACGTGACAAATGCATGAACCAGTTTTCACAATCAAGCATGCTTGGACTGCTTGCATTACAACTGCATATTAGGTGAGCACTGACACAGAACGTTAAAAACATTTAAAAAGTTTTTTTTTTTTTTTAGATGTATCTAAACTCACAAAATAACCAACACATTAACCAGAACAACCTTGGAATAGATATCTGTTATATGTGTTTATTTGGATATATATTGTCAGCAATGAAGCGTGACTTGTTGCCCATAAAGGCCAAGTCATCAGAATATAACTGACAGGTTCCCAGAATGTTCCCAAAATTACATCAGCACTGTTGAGTAAATACATAACAAAAGCCAACGTCAGACAAAAGTCTATTGATAGAACATTGGCACAATGATATGAATGCTAGATTATTTTAAAGGGGTAATTTTGATCTTTTGAGGTAGGGTTTTGTGGAAAGGTTATGAACAATTACATCGGTTATGATCTGACGAGTTCTGAGCGTCGTGTCTTCAGTTTTACACATATGTCCGTCCCTTTAGCCTGGTTCACTCACTTCACAGCAACCGTGCTAAATCTAACATTCAGCCTGCTTATCAGGCATTCTGTCAGCCAGCCTGTGTTATCATTCTGTCTAAACAGCCAACTGCTTTCCGTCTACCTCCACCTCCGCAAAAACTTACCAGGACTGGCACTCAACGTCCTCCTCTCCCCTATCATTCCCCCCACCTCTTTCTGTCCGCCTGCTTGGCTTTCAGTTTCCCTTCTCTATCCATAGGTGTTGAGTGTTTTGTGCTCGAAGCGTGTTTAACCTCACTGCTTTTCAGCCAAGTTTACCATGCCTTGCTTTAGGACATTGATCAATCAAATAAAAACAACTTTTTTACAACTTTTATTATGACTTTTATTACAGGGTTTACAGTAAACTGGCTCGTCTTGTTGTCAACCCACGCATTTCGCTTCACTCTAAAAACAAAGTGAGTTGGTAGAGAAAGAGTGAGCAAGCAAGTGCAAACTTGCATTCACTCTTGTAGTAGCTTTAAATAATAGAGGACTGAACTTTCTTCGACACACACGCATACACACACACTCACTGAGATTTTGTATGAGCTGATTATTTAATGAATACACATTTTAAAGAAAATACTTTAGACCAGGGCAGCACGGTGATGCAGTGGTTAGAGCGGGGGCCTCTCAATGAGAAAGTCGTAGGACCACCACCGGCTTGGTGCCTTTCAGGGTGGAGTTTACATATTCTTCCTGTACACACATGGGTTTACTCCTCGGTTTTGTCGCCGGGAGTGAGTGAGAGTGTAAATGGCTGTTTGTTTGTCTCTCTATGTATCCCTGTGATGGACTTGCGACCTGTCCAGGGTGCACCACGTCTCTTGAACAGTGACTGCTGGATAGATAGACACCAGCTGACCCATGACATGGAGAGGAAAAGGTGGGTTAAAAATGGTTTGGTGGCTGGTTCGACAGACAGATGGACTTTTAAACCACAGGTTTCTAACACAAACAGCAAACATGCTCTGGTGTTTTTTTTTATTACTTGTACAAAAATATTTTGTTCACAGCAGATCCAGTTATTTTATGAAAGAATTCTTGACAAAATGGCATGGATTTCAGGCATGTGGCCTGAAATCCTTTTAGTAAATATTGACGCTCATGCACAGTGGTAAGCTTTCTTTGTAAGTTTCAGCATAACAAAATAGGCATACATGTTAGCACAAACACGTTTCTGAATTGTACAAAGGCGCCACCATCTCACGGAATAGCAGTCGATTATAAATTTGCAGGTTAGAAGCACGTCTAACTGAACAGATAGCTTGAATTACACATGGTATTTTTTATTTTTTTAATTTTTTCAGATAAAATGAAAGACATAAAATTAGAGAAATTGCATTTCCTGTGAAAATGCAGTGTGAATGCTTATTGTAAAAGAACTTGCTGAAAAGCAGCTGAAATAGGCTAAAACATTCTGAAATGTAGCTGAAATGGAAGAACGAGACTAATTTAGCAGAAGAAAGCAGGAAGAACACATATTTTCAGAATTAGGTTTAAACGAATAGAAGTGGGTGCAAAAAATAGAACATTAGCTTAAAAAGGCTGAAATTAGCAAAAAAAAAAAAGAACTGAAAAGTAGCTGAAAAGGTAGAAAGAAGTTTAAACTACCACAAGGAAGCGGAAAGAGCTGAAATGAGCAAAAAAAGTGGAATTACCTGAAAAAGCTAAAAACATAATCAAAGAGCTAAATAGTAGCTGAAAGAGTATAAAAAGCTGAAACTAGCAGAAAAAAAAACTTAAAGGAGTATAAGCTGAAATTACCATAAAGAAATCAATTAGGCTGAAAGAAGCAGACATGAGCACAAAATAGTGAAAATTATCTGAAAAAGTCGAAATAAGCAAAAACAGCTGAAAAGTATGTAAAAAGGCAGAAAGAGGCTTAAATCACCAGAAGTGGAGAAAACACATTTTTGCTGAAGTAGGCACTTACTTAAAAGTTGAAAAGAGTGCAAATAATGTGGAATAAGCTGAAAAAGCTAAAATTAGCATACAAGCTAAATAGTAGCTGAAATAGCAGAAGAGGTTGAAACGTGCATAAATAAGCTGAAAGGAGCATAACAAGCTGAAATTAGCAGAAAGAAGTTAGAAGACGCACAAAAATGTTGTGGTTAGCAGAAATAATAAAAGGAGCACAAAACAGCTGAAAAACAGCTGAAAATGGCTGAAAGCAGTTTAAATTTGCAGAAGGAAGCTGAAAGAAGCTGAACCAGAACAAAATGTGAAAGGAGCTGTAAAAGGTTGTAAACAGATCTAAAGATGTGAAGGATGTAAAATGAGCTCAATTCAGTTTCTATGAGAAAAAAAATGGAAGACTAAAAATTTCAAAAAACTGAAGTTGCACCAATATCAAGTCACAGCAGGATTGTCCTGAAAGAGCTGAACGTTTTGATACGATTTGTTGAAATAGCACAAAAACGATAGAACAAGAAAGATGCCGAAAAACGTACAGAAGAGAAATGGAACACAACAGTGTGAATGCTTCATAAACATTCACACAATAAAGTAATAGCATTATTTGAATGCTAGGTTTATGTAAGAGTTTTAAACCAAGAGCATCTAATGTTGAGAAAAGACGGAGAGATTTTAGTCAAGTCTTAAAAATAACAATATGCACAATCTCATTGCAATATTGTAAAATGACTTGGAGCATGTGTTGTGACTGACTCTCAGCTTCTAACACATAAAATTTAGCTCAATAGTTGAAAAATTGACAAATGTAAAGGCTTTTTTTTAGTGTTGCATAATGATGATGAGCTGTAACCTTGAATTAGATCCACTCCAACAGGAAGTCACTTGTGAAAGTTTCATTGAAATCAGTTTAGTGGTTCCAGAAATATTTTACTAACAGGCAAAGAGAGTTGACTCCAACAAGTGGCTGCCAATTTGTACCAGATTACTTTTCCTTTTTTTAATTTTTTTTTAACTTGTCTAGTGGTTCATAAGATATTTTGCTAACAGAAACGTAAACACGCACACACAAGTGAAACGAGTATCCATGATCTTTCGGACAATGTCAGGATCGTCCCAAAGTCAAAACTGTTCACAAATCTCAATATATTTTAGTTTTTGGTGTGTCATCATTTATACATAAACAGGATGAGAGCACGTTTAATGATATAATAATTTGTTTGGAATTCAGCCTAAATCAGTGCAGAAACTTGAAAATAAGAATTGATATGGAGGAGCTCTAATATGAAAACGAGCCTGTTAGCAAAATTAGCTAAATCATCTCAATATGGAACCTAAAAATAATAATAAAAAAAAACCATTAAAAAAAGTTGTTGTTTTTTACCTAAACTGCTTTCATAAAATGGTAGTGGTCCTCCTTCCTGCTGTGAATACCTATACTCATCTACACTCGTCTCCTGAAGCAAGTGAAGTGTGCACAAAGCAAATGAAGCTGAGGGGTTTTATCTCCTTTTAAAGAGATTTTATTACCACCATCTACTCTAGAAGAAAAGCAATTAAACGACTGAGCATTTGTTATTATGATGTTTACACAGAGGTGGAGGTGCTGGCTGGAAAAGCTTGATTTTTAACAACCCATCATTTTCACAAGTTCAAACCACAATTGGCATGTATTTAAAAAATTGAATATTTTTAACGTAATTTGATTCATGACATAAAAGCAACATATCGCATTTTAAAAAGCAGCTTTAATGCCATGTTAAAACTCTTTTCCCTTCATTTATTTTACTTAAAATTTGAAAATAACTTCCATCACGTGCAACCAAATAGCTCTTGAAGCTACTTTACAAACATAAACTATAATCAGCTTTCATTTTTAGTTCCCAAAACGTGGTTCAGTAAGTTAAATTTGTCAATGCAAAGAATCAAAAAGGAATATTATATGAGGAAGTGAACTTAAAAACAAATACAGCACAAAAAAAATTGAAATGTTCACAAGTGTCCCTTTCAATTTAACATGGAAATAACGCTTGAACTTAACGTCTTTTGGATTCAGGCAAATGACTAGTTCTGATAAAACTCCTTAAAAAATAAGTCAGCACAAGAGCTATCTGTTCACAAAATGACATACAAATGTGATATCTCACTACCACCCAAATGGGGTAACGGAACAGACTGTTCTCCACCCCCCCCCTCCCCTCTCCAAGTTGCTGGACACCATAGGTTACCAGCGGGAGCACATTTGCATGACAGATCTTAGGAAGAGGGAATGTGTTGCATTAGGCAAATTATTCACAAGCTTTTAGCCTCAATATGTCACATGGGCACATTCCTACTATTTTTAGGCCTTTTGTTGGAGCACTCTCCCACACAAGCATATGCAAACACACACGCGTGTGCACATACACCCACACACATCTCTTCCCACTATTCTCCCCACACATGCTTCAGTGACAGTAATTACCCATCTTAATTTGTGCGTCCATCTAATTCCTGCCCCAGCATCTTCAAAAATGTTGATGGACAAAAGAACAACAATAAGAAAGGCAGAATAATAAAAGTGGAGCAGCTCCTGTGTGGATGTTGGGAGTTTACAACGAACTGGCATGGATGTGGGACAACTGAACTGAGACGTCCTTTTCAGCCTGGTCGTGAGAACGCACAAAGGAAGAAACAGAAAAAAAAGGAGGTGGGAATCCCATCCTGTTCACAAGTAGACAGGGCCAGAGAGCAGCAGGATCTTTTAGTAACCCCGTGGTATGAATATAAGAAATTATGAGAGACATGTTCCAAATGTATAAACCATGGTCCACCTACGCTGGAAATATTTTGAGCAGCAAAAACGTTAGTCATGGTGGTCAATCATCCCATAATCGACGAGGAATGCAGAAGATGTGAGTTTAAAAATAGATAGGGCCTGAAAGGTGGGTGTGTTCATGTGCAGAAGCCAGTCTATTCCTAGACCTACAGTATGAAGGAGCAAGAGTACAGTGTGTGTGTGTGTGTAACTAAAGATAGTTTCCTTCCTTTCCCCGAGGCTTAGGAAATAACGGCTTCCCTTCCACATTGGGCTCCAGTTTCAATGCATGTGCACCCGTGCTAACAGACACACACAGAGCACACTTACACACAATCAATGAACAAGCAACAAATTATTAATGTGACCTAAACTACAACTGAATTTACCTGATGCAAGTTGACCATTTGATCGCTACGACTTATTTTATGGTTACACAAAGGGACAAAGGGTGGTTTTAGCCCTCCACCACAGCCAGTCAACTTGACAGTATTTTTCATTTATCAAGTTTACATCTAATTTGCTTGTTCTTTCATATATTAAACATTGGTCATCGTTCTTTTATTTGGTTTTCACTTGATGTAGATATTGTCGCCTCTAATTCTGTTTCAGAGGGGCATATCTCTACATTGTTAATTAAATTAAAACGATTACTTTACTGCATGATTTTGGTACAATACAAACTAATATGATTTGGGATTTTTAATAATAAGTTAATATTAAAATATGCTTTTGAACATAGAATTTGGCAGTAGAAACTTCCAGAAGATTGAAATTGTACGATTTTTTTTGGGCTTGTAGCAGACACTATTAATGACTGTTAAATTCCTGTTTAATCTTAAAAACAAACAAATCAATCCATCCATTATCTTTTATTCGCTTCTTGTCCATGTCCAGCCATCACTGTGCGAGAGGTAGGGGACACCCTGAACAGGTCTCCAGTCCATCACAGGGACACATAGAGACAAACGAGACAAACAACCATTCACTCACACTCAGGGACAATTTAGAGTTACCAATCAGCCTAACATGCATGTTTTTGGTCTGTGGGAGGAAACTGGAGTACCTGCAGAAAACCCATTCATGCATTGAGAGAACATACAAACACCACCCAGAAAGACCCCCCCGGATCGGGATTTGAACCAGAGTAACCTGCTTGCTGAGAGGCAGTAACTACCAGTTGTGCTGCCCAACAAACAAACAAATAAATAAATACATCTAAATAAAGTCTGGAATAATAGCCACCCAAGGAATACCTAATTCCACATGGCACTTTGCTGTGTAAGTGATGAATGAGTATGCACATGTGGAACAGCTGCTGCTCGTGTATTTCCATAAACATAATCACACTGAAATTAAGCAAACAACTCCTGGTTGTTTAATATTAGTGCAGCATGCAGATTATTAGATTGTTAGCGCCACACTCTAAAACCGGCTGCCCCTGCTGCCACCTTTTGTTTCCCCTCACTGTAGTAAACAGCTTGCTTCATCCATCTTTTATTTAACAGTTCAACACTTTCTTTTTCCTCTGGATTTTCTCTGTAATAACAAGAGCACAAACCTTGTTAATCATGGTGCCCTTGCTAAATGCAGCCTGACATGTGCACACCTCCACTTCAGGACTGGGCATGTTGTTCCGCAGGGCATTAATGACCCACATAAGTCACAACAGAACATGACCGTAGAGACGTTGTTTCCTCTATAGATGGTGGCAGATGTGCCGGATGGCAAGACTCAACGACTTAAGAAATTCTTTGAAGCTCAGAATAAGCTTTTGGATCTTGAACATCCGTTTCACAAAGTACAAAGACGGATCAAATTAAAAGACCTACTTTTCCTTGAAGGAACGTATATGTCGCTTGCATGTCGTGCCAATTTTAGACTAAAATTGTTATGTGTCGAGAAAATTATTAAGTTTATTTTGGTGAAACGTTGAAAATAATGCTATTCCCAATCTCATTCAATTTTGCAAGATGTGATGATCTCGGAAGTTGTGCTGTGAATGACTTTCAGGTACTACCACAATAAATTTTAGCACAATATCTGTAATATTTAACAATTTTAACAGCCATGTTATGTTCTCTAAGGTCAGATAGCTGTGGCAGTCATCTTAAATTGAATTGTCTCCAAAATTTAAGCAGTTATAGAAGTACCAACAGGTATTATTTACTGAACATTAAATTAAAATCTGTTCAGAGGTTCATAAGAGATTTTACGAACAATGTTAACTCCTAACAGTTAATGAAAACATTTTAAACAAAGCTCTGGAGCAATCTGATGAACAGTCAGAATATGTCTTGGCCATGAGTCTCAGCTAGTACCACACCATATTTTAGCTTTATCTTTGTAAAATTGACTGAATTACAGCAATTTGAATTTTCAAGCCCAGTTAGCCATGACAGCCATGTTGAATCCAGGTGCATCCAGATGCAGGAAGAGGGCCACCTGCATCATGAAGGACCTCACTCACCCAGCACACACTTTTTTTACCCCGCTCCCCTCCGGCAGAAGGTTGAGGTGCATTAAGTGTAGAACCACTAGACTGAGGAACAGCTTCTACCCTGAGGCTGTTAGACTCATAAATCTATAACCAGGATAATCATGGTAAGAAAAAAAAAGAGAGAGAAATTCACTGTAATGCCATTTTAATTGATGATATGTGACTTATCTGTGCTGCTGATTATCAATGCTGCTGATCTCTTGCCTTTATGCTACTGTATTCATACCCATCTACTCACTCCAGACTCATGTTCGGGCTGCTATTTAATATTCCTATTATTTAACATTATTAGTGTTTAGCGTATATCTTAGATCTTTTAACATAAAGGTTGAATGAATATCATTTAGTGTATATCAGTGTATATCTTAGTTCCTTGTATACTGTTTCTTTTCATACTTTATATTTTTGCTATTTTTGGGTGCAACTGGGACCTTAAGTACACACTTTCATTCCACCTCATGTACCACATGTGATGCGAATGACAAAGAACTTTGAATCTTGAACTGGGTTCACTCCAAACATTAACAACTACAGTTGCATTTTCAATGATTACTTTTGGAAAGTTTCATAACAATTTGTGCAGTGGTTCATAAGATTTTTTTTGGCCATATGACCACACACACACACAAACACAGGCTAAAACATCATCACTCCCCTTTGCTTTTTGGTAGCACACAATAATAGCGGGCGTGGTTGGAGGAAAATAAGTGATATGACCTCCTATCATGCAAACTACAATTGAGGACAGGTGTTAGAGAAAGAATATGGATATAGAAATAACATTTGGGCCTACTGGGACACAAACACCTGCCCTGTCCTTCTGGTTTAAAATACATACAAAACGTACACTTGCGATGTCAGAATGCATTTTCTTTCCACTGAGTATAAAGAAAATAACGTGCTTCCTAGACTGTGGCATTCCTTTATTTACCGTTTCATGGTTCTTTCTTCTCTGTGAATGTTTCTGTGGTTGATTTGAGGCGAGTACTCAAATTCAAAGTGACAGGCCGTGCAGGGCCATCTGCCTGGCAGTGCTTGACAGGCCTTGCTCGAAGGTGGCAAAGGCTATCACGGATGACAGGCTACTCCCTGCACACAGTTAAAGTGCTCCATTTTTTTTCTTCCCTCTATACCTTTAAGAGAGATGTACACGCTTAACTGAGAATGTGCAAGACTTACAACAAATTTGTCTTTTAAGAATTTCTTAAATCCAATACAAGTAGTTTCTGAAATTAGCGTAAATCTACAAGGCCTCTTTAAAAATTCACAGATGTTCCCACACAAACAGGTCAACAGAGTTAGAGAGGGCTGTCTCCCCCTCAGGGACAGAGGATGTGCTGATGTGTGAAATGTATCAAGCTGTACTTTGTGTAAAAGTGATAAGGAGCTGAGGCACATTTGCATGGGAAATAAGTGAAATGTTCCCGCATTATCAAACTGTGACACCACATTTGCACAAAACGCTATTCACCCATGTTTCAGGATGTTCTTCTTTGGGTTGTGCTCAGCATAAATGTGCAGGACTGTATTGTTGCTTCAACATTTGCAAAAAAAATACAAAGGTTGTGTTTTAATATTATGACTACGAGAAAGTCTGAGTTCAACAAAACATTCAGAAGTCAAAATATTACCCAAGGTCAAATTAAGAGTGTTTAATTGGCTTTACTTTGTGTCAAAAATGTGCAGAACACAACAGAATAGCTGATATTATTTTGGTCTGATGCTCAACCCCTTGAGACCATTCTGAAACAAAACCAATTATATCCTACCTAAGCTTTCATTGTGTTTCATAAAGACAAATGTCAGCATGACAAAAAGGTCACCCTAAACTTTGAACATTCCACATAATTCTCATTCACTAGATCA
>NC_056506.1:29488814-29496684 GCF_014905685.2 Nematolebias whitei
TTAGATTTTTCTACCTGGATTATTGAGCATGCATCAGGATGTTCCTAGGTATGAGTGAGAGAGTGAATGGTTGTTTGTCTTTATGTGTCCCTGCGATGGACTTGCAACCTGTCCAGGGTGTTCCCCGCCTCTTGCACAATGATTGCTGGACATGGGCACCAGTGAACTCTGTGGCCCAAAAAGGAAGAAGCAGGTAAAAACTGATGGATGGATGGTATCTTTTTTTGTACAATGCACTGCCACCAACAGAAATAGTGCATTACTTCCAGGTCATGTCTCAAGTTTGTTGCATACTTTAAAATACAGTAGTCCCTCACTACTTCGCGGTTCTATTTTCGCGGGCTCGCTCTATCGTGGTTTTTCAAAGTAAGATTGGACACACAATGGCTGGATGAGCCGTACGACTAGCATGGAATTTTTATTTAAAATAAATTATTTAAAATGATTTAACACTTCTGTGCAGCCCACAGCTGTAGGAGAAGCTTCCTCCTGCAGCTGATCAGTTGATCTTCATGCAGAGTGAATAAGTGGGCGTGACCGAAAGTGCAGCCGAAGGCAGAGAGCTGAAATCATGGCGTTCTGTGCTCTTTTACAGCGTTTAAATGGTAAATGGGCTGTACTTATACACCGCCTTTCTAGCTTATCGAGATACTCAAAGCACTTTACACTACAATTTGTGTCCTCATTTACTCATTCGTACAGCACGCTACTAGATCTCTACAAAGCTAATTGAACAAATCATTCTAAAGAGACTAATCAGTGCTTTGTCACATTCATACACGGATGGTACACACATTGGAGGCAACAAGGGGTTCAGTGTCTTGCCCAGGGACACTTTGGCATGTGGCTGACATAAAAACGATGCAGATAATGACGACAAACCAGTGGGAGCATACAGGTTCAAAACACAGATCATCTGGTGTTGAAAGCTACCGAATAGTAGTGGGTTTTTAAAAACGGGACTTGAAAACCGAGAGGGAGGGGGCCTGTCTGACAAGCAGAGGTAACTCATTCCAGAGTCTTGGTCCTGCTACAGAGAAGGCCCCGTCACCTCTGCGCTTAAGATGAGTTCCTGGAACTGTGAGGAGCAACTGGTCCGCTGACCTCAGGGAACGTGGTGGGACATACGGTTGTAGCAGATCAGAGAGATGGGGGGGGGGGGGGGGATACTGTTCAGTGATTTGTAGACATACAGGAGTATTTTGAACTGGATTCGAAAGTGATCCGGTAACCAGTGCAGTGAGGCCAAAACTGGAGTAATGTGGTCTCTTTTGCCTGTACTGGTTAAAAATTGGGCTGCTGCATTCTGGACCAGTTGTAGTCGTGCAATGGAGGTCTGACTGATACCAAACAGGAGCGAATTGCAGTAATCAAGCCTAGATGTAATGAATGCATGTATTACTGTCTCCAGGTTATTTTTGGACAATATATGAACTTCAGTTTAGACAGCCGCCTCAGTTGGAAGAAACATGATTTAACAATCAAGTTTACGTGACTGTTAAGTTTCAGGAAAGGGTCCATTATCACTCCCAGATTAGTGACTCTTTGTTTTTCTGACAGGGTTAGAGCGGAGAGGTTGATGCAGTGGTTTGTGATCGTGTTGTTGGGAGGGAACAACATGACTTCAGACTTCTTTTCATCGAAACTTACGAAATTTAAAGCCATCCAGTCCCTGATGTCAGCCAGGCAGTCGAGCAGAGGTTGAATAGAGCATGTGCCATTGTGTCTTAGGGGGAAGTAAATTTGACAGTCATCGGCGTAGAAGTGGAAGAGCATATGTTGTGTTTCCGGAAAATAGCACCAAGCGGCAGCAGGTATAAAGAGAATAGGAGGGGACCCAGGATGAACCCCTGAGGAACCCCCCATTTAAGCTCTGTCGCTGCAGAACTAAAATCCTTGATGGAGACACAAAAGGATCTGTCAGTGAGGTAGGATCTGAACCAATTGAGGGCTGACCCTGTGATGTCCACTTACTGCTCTAACCTAGCAATGAGGATCTCATGGTCGATGATGTCAAAGGCGGCTGTGAGGTTTAACAGGACAAGCAGCACAGAATCACTGGTATCAGTGGTTAAGAAAATGTCATTAAAGACCTTCAGCAGGGCAATTTCAGTGCTATGGAGAGGTTTAAAGCCAGATTGGAATAGCTCTAAGATAGCGTGACCCTCCAGGAAGCACTTCAACAGGGACTCGACTAGTTGTCGAGTAGTCGAGTAGTTTTGAAACAAATGGGAGTCTGGAGACAGGCCAGAAGTTGGATATGACTGAGGGGTCAAGGTTTGTTTTTTTCAGGAGAGGCTGGACAGCAGCATGTTTAAAGGTTTTTGGCACCACGCCAGTGGATAAACTACTGTTTACTATAGCCAGAATTGACAGACCTAGAGTAGGAAAAACCTCCTTTAGTAGTCGAGGGGGGACCACATCAAAGGGGGAACCAGATGGTTTCAAGCTGCACATGACCTGCTCTAGAAAAGATAGAGTGATGGGTTCAAAATGGTCAAATGGAGCTACAGACTGAGATGGGATGGATGGGTCATGAGTTGGAGGGGAAATGAGAGCCCGGGTGGTCACAATTTTTTTCCAAAAAGAAATGTAGGAAGTTGTCGCACAGCTCAGTCGAGGCTTCCAGAGGTGATGGTTCAGTGAGGTGGAGAACAGAGTTTAGGTTGGAGAAGAGGACACGTGGGTTGCGAGAGTTTGAGGTCATTATATCAGAGAAGTATTTGGATTTAGCAGCTTTCACTGCTTTCTGATAACAGTGCCAACTCTCTTTAAGTATTTGAAAAGAGACCTGCAGCCTGTCTTTCCTCCACTTGCGCTCCGCCCTCCTGCACTGCTGCCTAACGGCCTTGGTGACGTCACTCAGCCAAGGTTCTGCTCTGAGTTTTGATTTTTTGGTTTTAACAGGTGCAACACGATCCAGAGTCTTTAAGCAGACAGAGCTGAACTGGGATGTCAGCTCCTCAGTAGTGGTGAGAAACACCAAGGGCTGAATTATCATTTCAGAGTTATAAACAACAGTGAAACATGCGGCAGTGAAATGGTTAATGGCCCGGCTACTACGTGCAAGAATGCATGGCTTAGGAGTTAGATGGGGGAGGGTGAACTCAAACATGACTGGCATGTGGTCTGAAAAAACATTATCACGAATTTCAAGATTACTAACAGTCACATCCCGAGTTAAAACAAGGTCCAGTGTATGTCCAAGCTCTTGGGTGGGACCGTTTACATGCCGAGTTAGATTAACTGAGTCCAATAAATCTAAAAAGTCCTTAACCAAGGGCTTCTCCTGACAGCACACATGCAAATTAAGGTCCCCAATAATGAAACCATTATTATATTTTGGTGTGATTTCAGCCAAGAAATCAGAAAAATAATTTATGAAATCCTTAGATCCAGGTGGGCGGTAGACAAGTGCAAATAACGTCGGAGGTAAGTGGCCGAGTTCAAAGATGCTCAGTTCAAAGATGCTCAGCTCAAAGCTGGCGTGGGAAACTGGGATGGGCAGTTGTTTACAGTCAAAAGTTGATTTGAATATTGTTAATAATTCACCACCACGCCGGCCTGATGGCTGCGGTGCGTTAAAATACAGACAGTTCGGTGGCAATAATTCCATCAAGGCGCTGGACTCACCTGGAGACATCCAAGTCTCCGTGATACAGAAAAAGTCCAACTCGTACTCTTGAAAGTAGTCCCTGAGGATAAAAGTTTTGTTGGTAACAGATCTTACGTTGACCAAGCACATCTGGATACTGTCCAAAGTGGAGCCAGCAGTGGTGAAGTTTGCGCGCATCAGTGGCCGCAGGTTTTCAATAACAGCTCCTCCGGGTCAGCCCGAGCTGCGCACCAGCTGACAACTCCCGTTGTTTACCTGGTCCGGGCACGCGGGAAGCTAGCGATGGAAACCATGACCACCAGCTGAAGAGGAAGATGCAGCGCACAGGGATTTAAGCTTTACCAGCCGCCCAGCACGTTTTCCCCAGCGTCTGAAGCGATGTCTCCGGGCAGGCAGGTGAGGAGCGCAGCGGAGGTAAGCTGGCACGTCTGCCAGCAGGGTGGGATGGGGGGGGGGGGGGGGGGCGAGGTACGCTCATATTGGTCCAAATAAGCGACATCGGTGGCAGAAAAACGAAGATCCAGAAGCTGTTGTCGGTCATACACCAGCAGCAAGTTTATGTCCCAGATAAAAAACAAACAAAACACAAATAATCCGAACACCATCAGCAGAGGTGGATTGCAAGCCATGTACATGGGCGCCATCTTACCGGAAGTTAAGTTGGTGAATTAAATCAGAATAGTAAAGAAATAATGTGATAACACTTTCAAAGAAGGCATTCAATTACATAGTTTGAAGCTAATTAGTCATATAGGTGGACAATGTGTGTGTGTAAGTTTGCCAGCCAATTGACCTGAAACACAAAACGTGTATACAGCAACTCAATGATATTTTACTAAAATATGGTGTTGTAGCTGGTGATCATTCACAACACATGCTCAAAGTGCTACGCATAGCAGGACATTAGCATTACCTGGTGTCAACCCTGTGTGTCTGTTAGCAAAATATATCTTGAACCCCTTGACAGATTTTAATACAACTTACTGTATGTGTGTACATCTAGAACTGACTAACTTTTTGAGTCAGTTCAATTTATGATGGCTGCTACAACTAATCAACATTAGCCACTAGCACAAAAGGACTATAACTCTGTTAATTTCATGGGAATTGTGCTAAAATGGGATGTAACAGAAGGAGTTATTCACAACCAATACTCTGAACTGTCTTAAGATAGTTTTAGCCCTAATTATATATGGGGTTTTTTCTTTTATTAAGTCAGAAATGTTTTAAAACCACTTCTGTTCAGCTTGAATATTAGGTTGGAGGAAGGCTACATATGCAGTTTCCACTCTGCCCTTTAATTCTTTAGCATGCCATTAAAATCTACAATAAGCTCATTCACTTGTGTGGAAGTTGATGGATTATGTATCAAGGAGAAATAATAACTAACCAGCAGGTCATGACCATCTGAGAAACAAATAAAAGATTTCACCTTTACCCACAAGTTATTACAAGCCTGAACACGTGTGAGTTGAGTTACAGGGAGCTAGTAAACTAGCATTAGAGCTGTGGTGTTTGGTTATATAATATATCTGTTTTACTTCCTTACTTTCTTTCTCTCGGTCACGCACGCACACATACACACACACGTGCGCACACACACACATACACACACACACAGGTCAGAGCTCAGGTTTTAACTAGGCGTGTTCACATTTAAATGTTTCAGGGGCAAAAGAAGGTTTCAGCAGCTGTGAGTTGTTTATTTTTCTTGCTTATCCTCTTCTATAATCATTCCCAGGAGTACATAGCATCAAGCTTAAGTATCTGCAGCTGTGATTCATACTCTATATTTTCTCTGGTTTAGATCGAAAATCTTCTTTATGTTTTTCATTTATTTATTTGTTTTACTTATCGTCTCACAAGAGCATTTTTGAGGTACTCGAGTGTTCTCAGGTAGAACATATTGTTTCCGGAACAAAAGTAAAGCAGAGAAATAATAATGAATGAAAAACACCAAGAGACAACACATGAAGTATAATGGTTTTGTTCCATACAACACGTGCTACTTGCTCACCGTACGTCAGCCCACCCCTCGGCCCCACCCACAGGCCTGCAGTGTGTCCTTAGCACAGCCTGTGCCATCATGTTCAAGGATACACTGCTGACAGCTCTGGGTCACTGCAGTCCAGGCACAGGGTGGCACACACTCATGAATGATGCAGCACTTGCCTTTATTTTAACAGCCCTCTCACTAACACACAAGGACACACAATCAGGTCTTACAAACTGCCAGGCATTCACAGTGACATGAAGGCAGGATTCGGGGCCGTGGCACAAATGGATCCGAAAAGATCCAAAGTATGGCAAACAGTTTGTGACAGGACAGAGATCATTTCAATCTGGAGACTCTAAGCAAAGTGGCTATACATGTATGTATTTGTGTATATATATATATATATATATATATAGAGATATATATAGATAGATAGATAGATAGATAGATAGATAGATAGTAGTAGTAGTAGCGGTACACCACTAACACTGTTTATAGTGGAGGTGGTGTGCTGCTGACCTCAACTCGGGACGTTGTGGATCGGTGGACAGAGTACTTCGAAGACCTCCTCAATCCCACCAGCACATCATCCACTGAGGAAACAAAGCCTGGGGACTTTGGGCTGGGTTCTCCAATCTCTGGTGCTGAGGTCACCAAGGTGGTTAAAAAGCTCCTTGATGACAGGGCCCCATGTGTGGATGAGATTCGCCCGAAATTCTTTAAGGCTCTGGATGTTATAGGTTATGTTGACTTACACGACTCTGCAATATTGCATGGACATCAGCGGAAGTTACCCTGGATTGGCAGACCGGGGTAGTGATCTCCCTATTCAAAAAGGGGGATCGTAGAGTGTGTTAAATGGTAAATGGACTGTACTTATATAGCATCTTTCTATCTTATTTCAAGATACTCAAAGCACACGTTCTAACTACAGGGGGATCACGCTCTTAAGCCTCCCTGGTAAGGTCTATTCAGGGGTTCTGGAGAGGAGGGTTCGTCAGATAGTCGAACCTCAGATACAGGAGGAGCAGTGTGGTTTTCATCCTGGTCATGCAACACTGGACCAGCTCTACACCCTCAGCAGGTTCCTGCAGGGTGCGTGGGAGTTTGTTCAACCAGTCTGCATGTGCTTTGTGGATTTGGAGAAGGCATACGATTGTGGCCCTTGGGGAATCCTGCGGGGGGTAATCTGGGGTACCAGACCCTTTGATATGGGCCGTTAGATCCCTGTATGACTGGTGTCAAAGCTTGGTCCACATTGCCGGCAGTAAGACGTGCTCATACCCGGTGAGAGTTGGACTCCGCCAAGGTTGCCCTTTGTCACCGATTCTGTTCATAACTTTTATGGACAGAATTTCTAGGCACAGCCAAGGTGTTGAGGGGATCCGTTTTAGTGGCCTTAGGATTGCGTCTCTGCTTTTTGCAGATGATGTGTTCCTGTTGGCTTCATCAGGTTGCGATCTACAGCTTTTGCTGTAGATCGCTGAGTGTGACGTGGCCAGAATGAGGATCAGTTCCTCCAAATCCGAGGCCATGGTCTTGAGCCGGAAAAGAGTAGAGTGCCCTCTCCGGGTCGGGGGGAGGAGGTCCTGCCCCAAGTGGAGGAGTAAATATCGAAGGGTTTTGTTCACGAATGAGGAAAAAAATTAAGCGAGTTATCGATAGGTGGATAGGTGCGGTGTCGGCAGTGAAGTGAGCGCCGTACTGGTCTGTTGTGGTGAAGAGAGAGCTGAGTCAAAAGGCGAAGCTCTCAATTTACCGGTCGATCTACGTTCCTACCCTCATCTATGGTCATGAGCTTCGGGTTGTGACCGAAAGAACGAGATCACAGATACAAGTGGCCGAAATGAGTTTTTTCCGCATGGTGTCTGGGCTCTCACTTAGGGTAAGAAGTTCAGTTATCAGGAGGGACTCAGAGTAAAGCCGCTGCTTCTCCACGTTGAGAGGAGCCAGTTGAGGTGGCTCAGGCATCTGGTTAGGATGCCTCGTGGAGGCCTCCCTGGTGAGGTGTTCCGGACACATCCCACTGGGAGGAGACCCAGAGGAAGACCCAGAGGAAGACCCATGACACACTAGAGGGACTATGTTTCTCGGCTGGCCTGGGATTTGCCCGGAGGAGCTGGCCCAAGTGGCTGGGGAGAGGGAAGTCTGGGCCTCCCTACTTAGGCTGCTAACCCTGCGACCCAACCCCAGATAAGCAGAAGAAAATGAATGAATGAATGAATGAATGAATGAATGAATGAATGAATGAATGAATG
>NC_056506.1:29496694-29517537 GCF_014905685.2 Nematolebias whitei
ATGAATGAATGAATGAATGAATGAATGAATGAATGAATGAATGAATGGATGAATGGATGGGATAGGATATATTTAATGATTTCCCACCAATAAAGGACAGGTGATTATTTTTTGCCCGAGTCTGTATATGTGTTCATGTGCTTGTCTGTTAGCGTTGCATTAATTACTGAATTAATGTTATTGAAACTTGCAGAGAGTAATCACTGAATGTACATCTTCAACAGATTAATCATTGGTTTCAATCAAATTTAATAAGGCTGTCATAGCCAAGTGACCTAAAATAAACAGAATAACGCTATATAACTTAGTCGATACTGAAATAAAATTTGGTGTTGTAATAGCTGCCACCAATTCCCAGCAAATACTCTAAAAGATAATAGGTTGAACAAGATATTTGTTGAAAATTTTGTCATTAAATGTTTGGACATCGTTTGACTATTAGAAAAATATCTCATGAACCACTGAATGGATCTTAATGAAACTTTCTGTAAACAATCATTAACTGTTATATCTAGGACTCATTAACATTTGGAGTCAACCTAAAACAAGATTACTGCCATAGCTAAAAGGCAATAACCAACACACAAATGGCTAGAATTCAGTCAGTTTTACATATATTATGCTAAAATCTTGCATATACATTCAATTGCAGCAGAGTTATTCACAACTAATACGCAGAGTTATTTTGCAATAGTGTATGAGATTGAACATTAAATTATTTTTAAGGTATGACTGCAATAGCCACAACTGTCATTTCTCAACACAGGTTGATTTGAGTCTAAAACTCTGACCTGAAAGTTTAGGCCTTTAAAAGCTGGTCATGTTTTACTCTGACAGCAGATCATAAATGATCCAACTATCCACAGATGAAAAACACAAACTATAGGCACGACTATATTGTAATGTTCAATGCATTTCTAGAGAATAAAATAAAATAAGTCCAGTGATTTTTCACAACTTTAAGGAATAATAATAGTTAAAATGTAACAAAAATAAGACTGATTATATAAAATAAAAGAACATTCAGCATAACATTTCCTTTAAGAGTTCTTGGATTTATGTAAGAGGTTCCTCAGACTCGCTTATTATCTTTCCACTCAGGACACCGGTTGCTCATCAGCAGCGTCACTGTGTCACTTCAGCCTCCGCATTCTGTCACTCAGAAGTTGCTAATAGCCTGTATACAGCAGCAGCCTGTCTGCAGGATGGATTCCTCAACATACAGCTTTAACAAAGTGCAGCACCTCATACTGCATGTGAGAGCTTAAAGCGAGTGAAAATGAGAGGAATGAGATATTGTCATCTTAAGTAATGTACAATAACACTCTTAGAGACAGTGATATTTATTTCAGCTTATCCAACAAACATTCACCCCCCCTCCCTGTGAAGTGCATCAGGGAAGGGTGTAAGATGAGAGCAGAGGTGACGGGAGAGCAGCGATACGAAGAAGTTCTGACAACACCTCCCTCTGATAGCCAGGCTAAAGAGGTGAGATGAGATAGTTAATTGGTACGCCAGTGAAGGTTTGATGTGTGTATGAGCACACACGTTTGAGAACATGTTTATATTAGAGTTTAATTAGCTTGTGCGTGTTTGTCACCACGAGGTTCCTTGTTCATTTGTACCACTGAAATAATAATATGTGTAATGTCACTGATAGAAAATGAAGTTGGGGCAGATCATATAATTTAGTCTTCAAATCTTAAATGTTTTTCAGCAAAGTTTTACCTTTATCCTTAAACAAGAGGGATGATCAACTCTGAAGAATGCAGAACACCCATTAGAAGTGTAAAATTATAACTTATCTAAATTATGATCGGATAAAAAATTCACTCGTGATCTATTTTTAGTTGTATACTGACAAATGTGACTTTCAGTTAATATTTTGATTAGAAAATGTAACTCTGATTGTTACTTATAGCAGTTCAAAAGGGCTTTTTTTCCCACTTTTAACTAAAAGAAATTCTAGTTAAATGTATCATTTGGTAAAAGGATATCAGTAATTATGGGTGAATCAGAACTGACACTCCCAAGACACAAAGAAAAGAACACTGTCAACAATCAGCTCCACATTAACTTCTAAACCTTGTCTCCTCTTACTTTGTTGTAACCTGTCAGCCAGTCATTCAGATGTGAGGTTTTAATAAACGAACAGAAGCAATGCTGTCACGTGTCAAGTAAACACATCAAAGGTAAAAACAATGTCAGAATAGGTGTCAGAAAGTCAGCTTTTTTCCCCTCTTTCTTTGATCCCATCTTTTCTTGTACTAGCATCAGTTCAAAGGGCAAGCAAAACAAAACCTCGGATGGTATTACACATTAATATCCAGTATTGCACACCGATGGGGGGGATAGCAGCACAGCAAACAAAATCTTTGCAATGTAACCAAAAAAAAAAGGTCGTCTTGCAAGGATGACGGAGTGATGATCACAGTGAGCAGATGTGATTTTATGTGCTGCGTGCGCACAGAGCATGTGCCGCCAATCACAGAGCTGATGGATTCCTGAGGGGAAGGGGATTCAGATTTAAGTAGGCAGCAGCAACATTGTCATAGATGCTGAAGTAGAAAAGCACCGGAGTAAATACCAGCAAAGTGTATGGTACTGTGAAATCACAAGGTGAATGTGTGTGTCTGGCGAGATAAAGAAAGTGCTGGGTGAAACGCAAAGCTCAAGCCTGCTCGAGGCTCCTGTCTGAACTTGTTTTGCTGGTGTGCAACGACATGAAAAGGGAAGCGTTTGTGCCATTTGATATCAATTCACCAAGGTGACATGCTCTTATTACGATCAGATCTGAAACCGCAGGTGCTGCCTGTCATGAAAACAATGCACCATTCAGTTGATGTTTTCTGCTTTCTTATGCCCTCACAATCCTAATAATGACAATAATATGCAAAGGCCCTGGAAGAAAATAGCCTTTATGAATATTGGATGCATATATATATATATATATAAAATTTTCTTGTGTTTGCTTTAAAGGCTTAAATGCTGTCTCTCTTATAGTAGTATCTCTCAATGATGCAATTGTTAGAAAGTAGTTGGTGACTAAAACTTGAATCAGCATTGGAGATATGTCAAATTTCAGTTGCAGTCTGTTTGTAACCAAGCCACCACTAAGCCATGCAGCAACATTTTATGTAATGTTTTTTTTTTTTAATGTTTGTGTTTATGACTTGCAAAACCACACCATACCCACCTTCAGATTTTTTATTAAATCTACTGAAATACATCAAAGTTCATGCTCAATAATCCAGGTAATAAATTCAACAAAGTTAGGTCAGGTCCTCTGGACGGTTTCTTGCGTTGAAACATTTCGTCTTTCATCCAAAAGACTTCAACAGTCCGAGGAGCCACAACAAACTCAGTCCCATAAATAACACACTCGCACAGTGGGCCAACCAGTCTGATGGTGATAAGATGGTTTCTGGAGTCCGCCCTTCCCCTGTCAACTCCTATAAAGAATATAAATAAAGAAAGGTAGTGTCTCCCTTACCATTTTACAAGCAGGGCACCTCCCCTTGTTAAAAGAACCGAGCACCCGGCCTTCCAAATTAAACTGCACTCCCATGTGCGACGTAACACTAAGCTAGTGGAGCACAATACAGGCACACTAGCTGAAAAGCTAAAGTCAGCGCTCACGCTGCCTTTTCCGTCATGCTTAACCCCCCCACACGCTCAAAAACAGTTGGTACAAACATTGCGCAACTCAGACGTATTTAAGCCCCATGCCTGTTGACAAAAACCATGAACAAGATGAGCACCCCGCTATCTTGGGGAAACACTGAAAGGCATATTTGGACCTTTAAAAAAAAAAAAATATATATATATATATAGATATCATTATTGAAGTAGCGTTTAGACCTGGACATGCTTTCTGTCAGAGAAGAACTCAATCAAGATGGGTCTGAGAGTCACCCAACAACTCCCGATTCCTTTGAGAGAAAATGTGTTCCACAAATTTCTTGATCATGTTCAAATTTTAAGCGATAAGACTGTGAGCCTCTGCCGCCCAATCAAAGAAACTGAGAAGGCACGTGAACACCTGAATTGTGCGCCAGCCTGGTGACTACCTTCGCGAATGCTGTTCTTGAGATAATATCTTTGGCAATGCAAGCCCTCTTCTCCTTTGTCACTCGACCATGACAGAAGAAAGGAAATGAACAAAATGAAAACGGAAACACACAGTGGAAAACCGCATGGAAATATACAATGTGACATTTTGTTTGTTTCATCTTTATACCATAAAAATAATAATACCAATTATTGGACTAAAATATCTGCAGCCAGCTGTTTATGAAGTAAAACACAAACCTAATTTTAGTTTTGACAACAAACTGCTACAAAAAATATCAACAAAGTCAATGGACTTAAGCGAGTGTGCATGCCACTGGCAACAGACGTGTTTCTGCCATCATAATGCATCATGCATGAAGGCAGGAAACTTTCTTTGGATCAGTATTGTGTAGTGAGAAAAACAGACATTTTACCTCTAATCAATTAATGCATGATGCAACACAGTCAAATCTCTCTCAGTGTCACATTTTCCTGTGGGCAGACCACAGGCACATTAAAGTAGATCATTTGTTGCTTGTATTTAACCCTCAGCACTATTCATGACCAGAAGCTATAAATGTCTCTTATAGCTTAGCTGAATCTGGCATCAAACCAACAGCAGACATCCAAGATGTTCCAGAGTGCTTTATATTCAAGGCTGCCATTCAGTGGCTTTCCATTAGAGATGAAAATGAACTGTAAATACTATACTTATATAACACTAAAGCATAGGCAAAAAAATATAGTGACTATTATTTTGGCTTTCCATTTATTGTTGCATTAAGAATGTGTTTAGTGTAAATGAAATTGTGCACTGGAAAAGACAGAAAGGATTGTTCTTGAAATCTCCAAAATGCAAACAATGATGCAATCAAACCCTGGATTTGTGTTTAAAGCCACGCTCAGAAGCAACAGGTGGAAAGAGTGTGAATTTTACACCAGAAGAGAAAAGACAAGAAAGTGCTGTTTTCTCCTGATGATGTGCGGGGACAGAACGAGTGGATGAATGGGATTGCAATGCTGGCCCACTTCCCTGGTCCTCACGTGCTCACTTCTCTCATCCCCGCTGTCTCTCTACTCCCCATGCCTTTTCCATCCATCCATCCATACATACAATTTTTTTACCCGCTTCTTCTTTCAGGGTTGCAGCAAGCTGGTGTCTATCTCCAGCAGTTACTGTTGGAGAAGCCAGGTAAGTCTAGACAGGTCACGAGACCATCACAGGGTCATATAAAGACAAACGAAACACAGTCATTCACACTCTTACCCCACACCTATTTACAATTTAGAGTAATCAATTAGCCTAACATGCATGTTTATGATCTGTGACAAAACCCACACATGCAAACTCTACCCTGAAAGTCCTCAGGTCGGGAGGCAATCCTACAGTCTCCTCACCCAAAACAAAAAAACCTGCTCTAACCACTACACTGCCATGCTGCCCCCCTTTCCTTTTCTTTTGTTTAAATTTTAACAAGGTCTGAAACAGAGGAGGGCTGAAACGGGCATCCGGGGTGTTCTGGCTCAGCTTTGTGTCACATGCAGAGGCCATGTGAACAAAGTGGCACTGTGGGAGAGGTGGCTGGGAGGAGGGGGGGTGCAGCAAGAGGGAGCAACAGTGAGAAAACTAAAGAGGGAAAGCTTCTTTAACCAGAAGAACTAGGAAGCACTGCAAGATATGGAAGTGATAAATAAACCAAAGCATTTATAAAACAAACTCTATAAAAAATACAAGCGCAGGCTAGAGATGCAGGATAAAGGTGGTGCAGGCAAACACAATCCAAAAGGAGAAGCACACGATGACAGAAAATGACCTGTAACTTCCTGGTACAACAGGTGACAGCTGGGTTTTTTTTCACCTGGAGCAGAGTCATTTTCAAGCTGCACGGCTAACAGCAAGAGACCTGCCATGTTAATGACTGAGGCCAACAGGACAGTCGTCTCTTTGAGTCTCTCTGGGCTGAAACAGAGCTTTCAGCATGACACACTCACATTATACATGCTGACTCACTGACGTATTGGGCACACCTGTGTAATTTAATACAAGGCACCAGCCTCACTTTTAATCTCATCTTTATGAAGCTCTTTGAGGCATGTTATTTGGTGCATATGCAATTATTTTTACAACTCTGTTCAAGCTTGAAGGCCTAAATAAACAAATAGCAAAAAAAAAAAGAAGCAAAAAACACATTTAAGAATGGAGGTACAACTTTGATGCTTCTGATTTTTTTTTTAAACCTGCAAAAGCTTATGTTCTTAGCAGCAATGACAACAACTGTAATAATCATCTTTTGCATTATTTAAGTTACTGTGCCCAGCTTGTTAGCAGAGCCAGTGCATTGTTACCATGTGGCGTTTTTCAGCTGCCTAATAAAGCTGGTCATGAATTCACATTCCATTTTTCTTGAGTAAATCTAGGTTTGTAGCTGTTCAGTCATTTATTGTCCTTGAAATGTAGTTGCAACACCTGCTTGGCCTGAAAAAATATATAGTATGGTGGTACAGTTTAACATTGTAGCCTACAAAAACAGTCTTGGACCAATGTTTGAATGCTGACCTAAAATAGAAGAATATCAATAAATGTCCTGTGCGTTATCTGATATGCTTCTTAACATCAACTAAGACTGGATGTAAATCTTACAGATTAAAATATATAATGTATAATGAAATTAATGTACAGGAAATCTGCATTATTGGGCTGTTAGTTCCTTTTGGACATGTTCTCTTACATCTGCTTGCCAACAAGGAAGCATTGCTATTGCACTTCAGCATTTTCTGAAAAGAGTGAATTTTAAACTACCGTAGGTCATTTTATACCAACAACTTTGCCTTCTTCTATTTGAAAAACAACTCTGGCTACAACTAAGCACACAATCTAGCTGTATCCAGCAAACAGAGATTTGACAACAGTTTCCCAACACTTCAAATTCCACTGACAATACTGTTTGCAAATTTCAGTATTTCTTTTGTCTTTTATCTCTGGTAGAAAGCACAATGGCTTTTTTTTGGCTCTGTAAGAACATAGTAACATATTTTATACAGAGAAGCCCAAAACGTATAATAAGTTGTACTTGCTCAAAGCAAATTAAATGCTACGGTGCAAAACAGCAAACTGATCTGTAGAAACACAGGCTTTGTAAAACAAATCAGTGTAAGCACCACTGGACTTGTGGTATTTAAAATCTCCCATCCAGGAACTGACAGTTCTGTCCAGTACACTAGCAGGCATGCAGGCTCAGAGTCCCCTAATCAGAATTTTTGGGCCTCTTCAATGCTTAGAGTTGCAGATGTTGTCTGGTATTAGGCTGTGCTGCTGCTGATCAAAGCTGTGGATAGCGAGCCCCTGCTGGCGTGCCTCTAATCCTCCCTCATGCATGCAGACAGAGCTGGGACATGTGCTCAGCTCGAGGACAGTTTGTTCACTGTACGACCTAGCTGAAGGGGGAACCTTTTTACTGCCTTTGCTGGTGGGTTCCAGTGACTCCAAGCCTGTAGCATTTGTGGGTAGCATTCGGCCAGGAGAATGTGACAGACAGCTGAGAATCAGGAATCTCCCATAAGGCAGAACAAGCCACAACCCCTCCTAGCCCCTCTCCAAATTTCCCATCTAGAAGCTGCCTGCTTAGCCTGACATTGCCCAGTCTGGATTCTGCTGCTTACCACAAAGCAACGAAGATTTTAACTGCAGTCATTTCTGTTTAATTTCTACTAACTTCCTCAACCAAAATACTGCAATACTTTAAAGCAGGCACATCAACAAAACAGTGAATCTGAGCACTTTAAGCTGTGCTATCCTCGTAGCTGCTCAATTGTACATTTTCCTAATGTCTAAAAGATATTGAGTGGCCAGTAATTCAAAGAATGGGAAGCAAAAAATAAACTAAGGGAAACTTAAGAGATTTGGAAAGATAAATGGAATCTGTCAGATGATGTGATGAAGGACGAGATGCGAGAAAAGATAGAGACGAGAGAGGGAGGAGGATCGATCAGGAGAGAAATTGAGAGAGGGAGGAAGATTTGGTGTGAGAGAAGAGACGGGAAGGAGATGTCAGCCATGAAGCCATTTTATATTAGACGGCAAGCAGTTCACTTGGTTTAAACTACGAGTCGACGCCGCCATCCTCTCAACGGCAGCCTCAGAGGACACGTGAGGAAATCCTGAGAACTACAAGTGCAGCTAAAGCACAAGTCAGATGTAGTCGTGTTGAATTTGACTCGTATGTGTGAATAATATGTAAAGGATATGAAATTCATCATGCATTGTTGCTCTCTTCTTCAAGAAAACATGCAAATAAACATCATCTAGGCACATTGGACACATGCATATTAAGACTTTCACTGTGGAATGTGAGAAATCTAGCTAAGACAATTACATAATGATTGCAATGGGCTATTTAGAAAGATCATTAGCTGACATGGATGTGTGAATGCAGCAGCCTTAAGCCTCATTTTAACAAGAGCTTCAGGGAGGTTTTGCATACTTGAGCACATTATAATTAGTCAAGTAAACAAAAAACTAAAGGAAAGTGGCATTTAAATATTAGATTTCATAATATTACCATTAAAACATCATTTGAATACCAAAATCGTCTCAAAGTGTACCAACAGGAGGGTTGTCGTTTTCATGGATACAAGAAAATAATGACAAGAAAAATTTGCACAGCCCGTTCTCGTGCTTTGGAAAATTATTTTCATAGAAATTGGAGTGCGAGTGTGGGAGCAATCTGGCGAGCGCTGACTGTACGGAGGGTGCGACGTGGCACAGACATGACAGAGTGAGTGGTTCAGTCCTTAATAGCTGCCACGGAGGCTGCTGGAGAAAGCTGGGAGCTTCATTAAGCCTTTAAACCCTGAAGAGTCCTTTTAAGTCATCACGCTACCGGCCGCTGCCTCCTCAGCTACTCCCTGAGGTAAGACAGGAATGAAACAGTCCTGAACAGAGATTTTACAAAGCTTAGAGTAATTATGTAACTATCTTAAATGCCGTCTTTTGAAAACGGTAGCATTTTGCTCCAACTATATCACTAGATGCCAACCGGCTACATCAATGGCTCTACCGGGTTTTTTTCCCGGCTGTAAAGTAAAGTCTTCCTATAGTGGTTGTAGTTTTCTTGAAAATCAGATTAAAAGTTAAAAAAAAGGGTCAAAACATGTAAGTAATGTCTATATCTTCAATTCAAAGTGAGTCTTGGAGTTGTCAAATTGTATGTCAGTTATGTACTAAATCATATAATGTGAAAAACAGACAGAATAAGGGATAAACAGGACATACAAATGTCAAAAAGTTGAAAATGTGAGAATGACTTGTCATTCAGAAATACTTTGCAGGTCACAATTGTCAGCTGAGGAGTTGTGAATTGAGGTCAAATCAATAAATAAGTGGCATTGTTTGGGTTTCTAAATACGTAATAAAAATAAAATATAAGTGAGCCAATAAGCATGAAAAATTGTTTTGAGAACGACTGCAAAGAACATTTGGTGCGATAGAAAAGTGCTCTAAAATCCAATTTAGAGAAACAAATTGTTCTTATTGCTAATTTATGAGGTTTTTTTTTGTTGTTGTTGTATAAAAATAAAGATATTTATTCTTTTTTTTATGCTTGAGGCACAAGGTGCATTGTCATTTTATTCTCCTTGAATAAATCTTCTACTGGTGGACAGTGACAGCAACATGGGAATAAACTGAAAATTAGGTGCAGCATGCAATCAGCTTTCATCTAGAAAAGAATGAACACCTTTACGGTTTCTGCCGATGTGGTCGTTAGCTTTACTCATGACACGCAACAACTAAACTGCGTTTAAAACGAGGGTCATTCTCTGCTAACGGTAAGTTTCTCCCTCAAGTCCCCGACGTTGCTTTAAAGAAATGAAAATTCTTATTTCGAGTTCAAGGGAACTAATAAAAATGATTTAGTACAGAACTTTAAACTTACACATTTTCTTTGTTAGTATTTATAAAATTCTGTGATTTTTTTTCTTCTTCTTCTCAAATTGTAGTCATTCTTACCAACAAATGAAAGATGCTAAGGATGGAGAACTAAACCAACGCCATGGAAACAAAGATATAAAGGTAAAAATAGACTGCATAAGATGTTGCCAATGATTCTATGAAAAGACAGAAACGTTTTGACTAAATCAAAATCCCTAAATGCACATCATAAGGAAATAAAGTACCGGTAATTACATTGCATAAAATGATGTATTAATTATACTAATTATGATACTAATTATAATGTAATTAGTTATTTAGGGAAATATACAGTAATATAAGTTTTGGAAGAGTAGTAAGTTTTAAAAGTCAATTCATTTAACTTAATTCATGCGACCAAATTTAACTAAACTTTTATTGAAAAAATGTGAAGACTAACAAAGTTCACATATTTTGAAAACGTCACATTCCTAATCAAGACATTTGTTGCTTGCCATTTATTTGATTATTATAAAACTGCTTTAGGTTAGAGACTAGCTATCCGTTAAAATCACACTGGTGCTCTGTAGAGAATTGCAACACAGTCTAGCAAAACAGACAATAAAAAATAAACTGAGCAACTAGAGAGGCATTGTTCTTAAGAGAAAATTGCTAAAATAATTTCCTTTTTTGCGATTTACAAGTTCCCTCTGGGTAAACGAATAAAACCATCCAAGCAGGGGGTGCTTCATTACTTTGTGTGCCCAGGATCTCCTTTCACCAGAACAAAAACATACGTCTGTCTGTCTGTTTATATATTTATATCCAAAGATGGGTGATTAAGCCATAGCTGAGACTCAGTACACAGTTAAAAATCTTCCATACATGCAAAGTTTTCTGAAAACATGGTATTTTTAACGTCTGCAACAGAATGTCTGTATGTTTTTTTTTTTAACAAATACCTTTTTTTTTTTTATTATTATGTTTCTCTTCTCTTCCAATAAAGGCCATCATTCCAAGAGACTCCTGTGTGAATAGTTCTGAAAGGATCCCTCATCAGCCTGTGAAAGACAGCGTCCCTTTGATCTGGGCGCCCTTCTGTACACGTGTGTGTCTGTGCGTGGGGCAAAGTGTGCTATCTCATCTGTTCGCTGCAGTCTGCACACTCAGGAGCCCGACCTGACCCCTTCAAAGTCAAACTGGTCTTTGGATAGGCCGGTTGATCTAGCATGATGCACCATGGCAACTTCTCAAGTCGACATAACAACCTCATCACATCATTGTCCTGTTTGCCTAATCATGCTGAGCATTCGTCATCAATTTTAACATTGCATTACAGACTGCTGCCCAGCTGATAAGCTTAGAATGTACTGGATAGGTTTTAAATTGCTATTTTATTGAACAATAAAGCACAATTTGGACATTGAACTTCTTGTCTCAAAGGCCACTTGGCATACACAACTATGCAGACAAAAAGGCCTTTAAAGTGACTGAGGGCTAGAGCAGCAGCAGCTGTGTGTGAGGGTCAGCCAGAAAGTCAGCTGAGACTGGCGCTATCTCCCCTATCTGTGCAGAACAACCACCCCAAGTCAGCTCAACATGTGTCAGCACACTAACCCTTCATATACTCTGCCCCAGCAAGCCCCCCCTTCCTCAATTTCCTGCTCAGCAGACATGCCTAACATTTTAGAAGAGCCTGCGTACATTCCTCACATTCTTCCATCGCATAAGAAAATGGCAAATGAGCACAAAGACGTGTCACAAGGCCATTAGCTCTGCTTTTACAGTATAGGACATGTATGTGTGTGTTAAAGTGTTCTTCGTTGTCCTATCACATATGTGGCTGAGGCCTGGGTGGTAAGTGGCACTCGTTTCCATGCTGGAGAGTAGCTCAGGTGACCACAGTTAAGCTGTCTCACATGGGACGTAGAGGCGTTGCCATCAGGCATCACAGCCTCTTTGCATGCCTTTAGCAGCTGCTGCTGCAACATCTCAGCTGACTGCACAGACTAATGTCAGGCTCATTTGATTTATTTTCCCCCCTCTAAATGCACATCCATCCACATGAGCCCCAGCGTGAACACGTGCACAGCCTTCCATATGATGCCATCGGAGTTAAATCATTGGAAGAAAAACGTCAAGGTGGGCGTTATTACTTTGAAATCATACCATGTTATCGAAGCTAATTTGTTATATTTTTAACACACACACAAAAGTACTGAAGTTTTTTTTATTTGTGCCGGCAGCTTGTAGGTAGAAGCACTTTTAGTGCGAACAAAAAAGGGAATAATCTATTTTTTTGATGACATACTGAGCACAATGATTGTGTGAATCTATTAATAAAAAGGCATCTGCAGCAGCCACAGTACAAGATATCGCAAAGCCAAGTCAAAGCACTAAAGTATTTTATTTTTTTCAGGATTTTTTGCAACGACATGACATTTTGTCCAACATTAAAAAAATGGTGCACAACGTGTACGGCTCCAATTTTGCATTAATGTTCAGCTAAGTTCAATTTGATTTCACTCTTCGCCAAACGAGCCGAGTTATTGCGTTTACTAAAGTTGCAAAGCTTTACCAGCCATCTTGAATGGGGTTGACTCCAAAAGTTCATCAGTTTTATTGGATTACTTTCTGAAAGTTGTATTAAAATTCATCCACCAGCTCCTAACACTACAAATGAACATGTGCATGTGCCAAAACATGATCGCATATCGTGGTATGCGATAGTAATTTAGTAATCAAAAGTTGCCACTTATCTGCAGCCTGCAAAAAATTTTTTTACTTGATAAAATTTGAATTAAATTTAAAGTAGAACTAAATAAAAGTAATAAAAAAAAGACTTATTCAACAATTATTGTTTCCTAGACCAAATAAAACATAATGGCGTCAGTCGTTACTGTCAAACAAGACAGAATAAAGTATGTAGCCCAGCATGACTGAGCCATTTGTTTCTTTTGGCTTCAGTGTCTGGTTGTACACTGGTGTGTGTTTTTGTTTCAAATGACGAGGAAAGGTTGTTGCGTTTCCTTTTTTTGCAATACAACTTTTATAGCACATTTTGCAAAACATTGTGCTGTGCTGTAAGTCTGACCTCTTGTAGCCAAACTACTGGTACTTGGCTAAATGTGCTGAATTGTTTGGGTCAATGCTGCTCAAGTACGTTTAAGTACATTATGTGTATCTTGTTGTTGCTTGAGAACAAAAATGTGATGCCTCGTTATAGCACTGATATCTATAGATAACACCATTTTCAATCAAGGATAGCCATACCAGTGTAATTTAGATAGTATAACCTCAATAAAGCCAATCCCTGCAGAACAAAGCAGGTTGAAGACATTTTCAGAGTTTGCTGAGAAAACTCAAAACTTCTCGCACAGTAAACTTTTGAGTTTCCAACTTTGCCCGACTTTACACCCGACAGGTGCAAATCAATCTTCTTTACTAGGCTTACATTTTTAAACACGTCATAATTTTACTTCCTACAGCAGCAGTGATGAAGACAGAATGGCACTGGTGAAAAGGGGGGCTTCCTGAGCTTTGGGGACACACATTAACCCAGCTTGGCAGTCTGATGGTGTGACAGTAGCTGTGCTGGATGCAAATGGGACAGCCACTGTGTAGCATCTCAATGACCAAAATTCACTGAGTGCAGAGAGGGGGTTTATGGTCCTCCCAGCCATACTGCTCCCTCCCCTGTTCTTTATCCAAACACATTCAGTCGTTTCATTTGGATGACAATGAGCCAAAAGCCGGAAAGGGCCCCCATGTTTGTGCACTATAAGTTGTGGTGAAAGCTTTGTGCCAATGTCATGGGTGCCCATGGGAGCAAAGTGTGCTGCCACAGGCCAATAAAGACAATTAAAACCGGAAGAAACAAAAAATAAATAAATTAACTTCTGTAAAGGCAAGGTGGATTTGGACAAGTACTAAAAGCCTTTGGAGCATGATCCCACTCAATGTCACCGCAGTTAAAACTGAGTCAAGCGAAACTTAAATAATAACTCTAAACGACAACTGCCGTATTGCTCTTGTGCAGCAATGATTAAGGGACAAGCTCATCCTCTGTGAGAACGTATCACTCCATCTAAACAAAAGGAGTTATTCTTTAACAAGTTCTATAAATGTCACATTACACACCTGCATCAATGCACCTGTTTCACTTGGATACTGTTCAGCAAGCTATTAACTCTACGTTAAGAAGACTCTAAGCTAAAAAAAAAAAGATACGACTTCAACATGCTATAAAGTGAGCAGAAACATGAATCATTAATAATATGAATATGTCATTTACCTGCATAAAACCGTAACAAGGAGCCAATTTCTGTGTTAAGCCCTTCTTCTTGAACTCTCCAAGGGTCCTTAAATCCAAGCTTAAAGAGAAAGTCATTCTGGATCTGCAGAGGCCTCTCATCTGGGCTTAGACGCCTCACAGCTTCACCGTGCAGCTGAACATACAGCGTAGGGCTGGAATCAAAAGACTCTCTTTTTTGGTTTTCTGGCAGAACCGGTTTTACATCACCTTGACCAGAGTGTGGATTTTGGGCATCAGGTAAGTTATCTTGAGAACAGAGTCTTGACAAGGAGCTGGCACTATTGCTGGAAGGCAGGCTGTGAGTGTCGAGTCTGCTACCTGGTCCCCCATTTTTTGTCATGTCGTTTAAATGTCCCATGTTGTAGTTGGCAGTGACGGCAGTGATGCCGTTAGTGTGGTGTTGGGAAACGGGGTCCACAGCTGTGCCAGACATGGAGCAATCTAGCTCCAACTCATCCGAGGAGCTTCCGTACATGTCATGACCTTCTGTGGCACTATCGAAGGAGGGACTGAGGATGGACGCTTCTGTCCCCAGAATCATGTCATCACTCAGAGAGTCTCTGTGCTCGCTGAGCCGGGCCCCAGAGCTCAGGTCATCAAATGCACTGCTCTCCACATCAGAGCCAGAGTTTAATCCATAGCTGTCCAGGCCATTCCTATGCTCAGAGTCGTCATCTATAGGGGTGTCCATGTTAGAGGTTAAGTCTGACAGAGAGCAGGTGATGTTGTCCTGTGACTCGGATTCTGGGGAGAAAAGTTTCTCATCAACTTCCTGTTGCTTTTGCATGCCGTCTGCATTCTCCATGAGCAGGAGCCTCAACCTGTCACGGGGATGACCTCTTAATGCTGCTGATTCCAAGGAGGTCAGGTGGCTGCGTTGGATGCTCAAGTCTTCTTTCACTTGATCATCGTCATATTCATACTTCACGTTGCAGTTGCCATTTTGGTCAGTCTTGGAACTATCTTTACAGAAAATGCGCATCACGGAGCTGGACTTGCTGCTGAGTTTACTCAGCCGGAGCGCCACCTCGCCGGCTGTGGTGTCCATAGTGCAAAGGACCGGCCTGGGATATGACGGCGTCAGTCTGTCGTGGACATGCACGCAGCCCCGGTGGAGGTCGGCTCTCACCCACTCGCGATCCGCGGACTGCAGCTGCATGTTCTGCCGGTGCTTCAGCAGAGTCTTGCGATCCAGACTCCGAGTGTGCAGGGACGCAGAGGACAGGGCCGAGCTCATCTTGGCGCCGCAGGCGGCAGCGACTGCCGAGGTGGCCGTGCTGGCTGCAGCTGTGGCGGAGAGGTTCCTCTTCAAGCGCCGCCGTCTCAACAGGAGGGAGCTGGAGTTGCCGGACGAGCCCCGGCCATTAGACGCCGCGGCTCGGTTTGACGCACTAGATCCAGGCATGGAGGCGGAATGAGTGATGCGATGCCCGTTCGTCGTCGCTGCGCGGGAGGGTGCCAATCGGCCACCGCCATCATCCGCGGGAGTCCCCCGGGCGACAGACAGTCCGCTGGGCTTCTTCATGAACTTGGTCGCGCCTCCATCCGCCGCTCCGTCCTCAGCGACAGCCTGCACACTTTCCATCTCCACCAAACTAGAGGAGTCCTCCTACACTGAATAAATGTCGGTGCGCAGTTCGTTATTCCCCAAACATCTACATTTAAAAGCCGTGATGCGTGCCCACCGTGATAAATGTCCGCCAACTGGGCGGTGTTGATTAGTTGTTCCTCTAGTTGTCATTCACTTCGTCTTGTCTTCTTGTCCCTGTCGAAGTCTCCTCCGCTGCCACCCCCCAAAAAACATTTTACCGATTAAATTTACTGGGAAGAGGCTGGGCGCTGAGGGGCAGATCAGGGCGGAGACGTGACTGTGTTGCTCGTCCCCAAAAATACAGTACTAGGATATGAAATGAACGTCGGCCGACCGCCTACGCAAATCCTGGTTGATATATATTCATGAGGAGGACACAAGATGGGGACGCTAACAACAACGCGGTGGATTATAGGAAATGTAGTAGAGCACGCGATCAGATTGAGGTTCTCTCCGTTGGGAAGAAAAATTTTTAAAAATACATTTCCCAAAATCCTTTGCGCCAGTGTCAGTTGAGTAGGGCGGTGAATTAGCGAGAGGCGTAAACATAGCTCCTATAAAACGTTTGGTGTTAAGCTGTCGGAGTACGTCCGCTCTCTCATGTGAAGTTTTCTATATCTTAGGCATATACGATATTTGAATAAAACTGTTTTATATTGTTATGTGTTGTATGTTTCGAGAGAGAAGTGCGTCAACTGTTGAATATGCGGTCGAAAGAACGAAACTTTTTTTATTTCCGCTCAAAGCTAACTCCAAATATGGCGGTTGTTTCCTTTAGGACAATCCATAAACGTAACCTATAAGGGTGAACTAAATTGGGTCTCATTATTACTTTAAACGAGTGGAGACGAGGGAAATAACTTCGACACCATCTCATCCAGACGCCATTTCACAAGGCCAAATAGTTTGTGCTCATTCTCTAGTATTTATCGCCATCTAGTGGGGGGGATTGTTTTATAATTTATTTCTATAGCACATAAAAAACTACTAAAGCTGGCCAAAGTGCTTTACAATTAAGTAAATGGTAAATGGACTGTACTTATATAGCGCCTTTCTATCTTATTTCAAGATACTCAAAGCGCTTTACACAACAGTCTGTGCCTCATTACCCATTCATACAGCACTCTACTAGATCTCTACAAAGATAATTGAACAGATCATTCTAAAGAGACTAATCAGTGCTTTAGATCACATTCATACACCGATGGGGCACACACCAGAGGGCAGAGGCAATGAGGGGTTCAGTGTCTTGCCCATGGACACTTCGGCATGTGACTGCTGGTGGATTCAAACCCCCAACTCTTGCATTGGAGGACTACTCTAACCACACAGCCGCCCCAAGTCAGATTTAAAAAGAGTAAAAAATAAATCGTGTGCCACTCAAATAACAAAGTTAATAAAATACAACACACAACAACAATAAAAATCAGCTTTAACTTGTTCTCAGATTCTGCATGGATCAAATGACGAGGAAAACAGACGAGTCTTGAACAAAGATTTAAAAGTCTCATCCATCCATTTTCTTTACCCGCTTCTTCGTTTTTGGGTCGCCGGGGTCGCTGGTGCCCATATCCAGCCATCACTGTGTGAGAGGCGGGGGACACCCTGGACAGGTCTCCAGTCCATCACAGGGACACATAGAGACAAACGAGACAAACAACCATTCAGTCTCTCACTCTCACCTAGAGACAATTTAAAGTTACCAATCAGCCTAACATGCATGTTTTTGGTCTCTGGGAGGAAACTGGAGGACTCTGAGAAAACCCACACATGTACGGAAAGAACATGCAAACTCCACCCAGAAAGGCCCCTGGACCGGGATTTGAACCAGGAACCTGCTTGCTGAGAGGCGCTCTACCAATTGCTCCACCGTGCTAGAATACAACACACAACAACAATAAAAATCAGCTTGAACTTGTTCTCAGATTCTGCATGGATCAAATGACGAGGAAAACAGACGAGTCTTGAGCAAAGATTTAAAAGTCTGAGTGGTCTTTAAATGATCAGGTAAGTTGTTCCACAGTTTTGGAGCAGCAACCACAAAAGCCCGATCACCTCTAAACTTAGTTTGTATCTGGGGACTTCTAAGAGAAACTGGTTGGTAGACCAGAGTGCTCTTATTGGAGTGTAGATATTAAGATCACATAAATATGACAAGATAATATGACCTTTCAAGACTTTAGAAACAAGCTATAAAATCTTAAAATCAATCTAGAAGTGGACAGGAAGCACAAGTCAAATTTCAGTCACGTTTCTTGCAATGATTGAAATTTTAATGTTTATTCAAAAACTCCATCAAAAAAAGCAAAGTTCAAACAGTATTAAACAAAATCTGACACTTTCTACTATCTTCGGTCACTGATGTAGGCCTTAAGACAAGGGTGTCAAACTAATTTCCACCAAGGGCCACATCAGCGTAATGGTTGCTCGTCCTCAAAGGGCCAGATGTAACTGTAAGACAGTATAAACGTAGCACAAATGATCTCATTGTAATGTAAAATAAACACAACTACTCCTTAATGTTAAATAACTGTTTTTTTTTTTTACTTATTCAACTTACAAATATGTCTGCTTGTTGCTCTGTTTATAAAACCTTTTAGTTTGTCAGGTTATGAAATTCACATTACTCCATAAATCAATGATCAAACTTTCCAAGTGAATAAGGAAAAATAACAAGTTATGACATTAACTTTGTTCAAAACTTTTTTGCCATAGTTAAGAGGGGCAGAATAAAGATCCAACCAACAATTGTGAGCTGCTAAGAACATACGCATTTTACAAAAAAAAAAAAAAAAATGGCTGCACACAGCCTGGCAAGGGTCATTCATCCAACTAATGAGAGACGGTATTATTATAGAAAACATTACCTGCATAAACGCATAAACCTGCAATCCCAAATACATTGCTGCAAATTTAACATAATGTAATAAAATACATTTAATATGTATAATAAACTCAAAATAACATTAGGGTTGAAGGTTCACTTTGTCATACTTAGCTCTATGTTTGGTGTCAAAATGCCAACGTAGATTGTACTCTCTGACGACCGCCACTGCCTCATAATACAAAAGACACAGCGGTTTCTCTCCTTGAAGCACAATCATATATTCACCTTCCTATCTTTCTTGAAACAACCTCCAATCTGCATCAATTTTTCTCTTCCTGGACATTTGTATTTCTCAATTCCACTTATTTGGAAAATGATGATGTGGAAAAGGTGCAATCTGGTGGTGGGATGCTGTTACTTCACATGTAACATAATCGCCATTCATTATGGGAAATGTAATGTTGTCAGTGCACCTTTTGACTTATTATATTGCAATCAGACCTTTTAAGCTCTCGCGGGCCACATAAAATGACATGGCGAGCCATATCTGGCCCGCGGGCCTTGAGTTTGACACGTGCCTTAAGAGATCTAAAGCATGCAAGTCTTCTGTACTTGCAACTAATGTGACATTCATTATGTGGATGAGGAATATGTTGATCTACTGAATAATAAGTTGATGGTCGAGGTACTTGAGCATTGTTCAGTTTCCTTCTAATGTGCTTCTAGTATTGCTGCTCCTGACAACTCCTTTTGATAGAAGTCTATTAAGAGACCACTTTTTTCACTATTGTTTGCACAATGCTACACTTGACTGAACCAAAGCATCAGACTCGCTGTGCTCGAGGTATGCCTAAGCTGTAGAAGCAAATGTGTCAGTGATTTAAGGAGCGTGTGTGCTCCGTGATGATTTAACATTTTGAAAAATACCACACGATTATCAACTCTACTCACCCCTTTAACATCTATAAAATAGTTTTTGTCACAAGCTGCTTCTAAAATTGTTCATAAAATATAGAAAGTTTCTCTAGACCTTTGACAAAAAGGGTAATTTAATATTTAGGCTGGCACCCTTCACTAAACCTGATGAAAATGAGCAGTTTCCTGCATTATCTTATGTGGAGGCTGGAATAATTGCATCATCAGGGTCATATACAGTAAGGACGCCCTCCTTCCTTGGTGTTTCAGTAGATTCACCTACCTTACCAGTGCCTTTTCACATCCCAAGTGTGCCTTAATCTTCATGGTTATTCTTCAGCCATGACAGGCACATTTTTCACTGCAGCTAGGTTTTACCTTGCCCTGAAACTTTTTATAGCAACCTGACAGCCCACTGGAGAGCCTGTCCTCATCTGCAAAGTCAGACTATTTTAACATTTTTGGCTCAAAATATTTCTGGAACATATATTATATAAAAGGAGGAACTTTGTGGTATGAACAAGCAGATAATTCAAAAAGCAACTAAATATTGATTTTTAGTTTTAAGCCAAGATAATTTGTGTAAATATTTCCAGAATGGTCTCATTAAAATGCTGTAAGCCCATTAAGTAGAACACTTCCCATTACCAGACTCAAATATATGGTCTTCCTCCATCTCTGGTGGTTCCATAGATTGCAGGTTCTGCCAATAAACTCACTTTAGCATTAGCATATTATGTGTTGCACTCACATTGCTGTTGGAAAATTAACAGTAACTTGAGTTTAAATGGTGCCAAAGTGCCTTCTAGCATAAAACAAAGAAGTATAATCACTGCAACAAAATTAAAAATAAAATAAATCAAATGCACTAAAAAAAAAAAAAACACGATTAATTATAAACAATCATGCACGAAGCTGAAATGCATTCAGAAATAGACTTTAATTGGCATGTGTTCCTTACATGAAGTTCTGCATCACAGAAACAAGAATTTATTTTATTATTATTTTTTTTTAAATGGACCACCTTCAGTTTAGTTGCTTTGTCAGTTAGTTCCAAGAAACTGAGCATTGCTGAATTCATCTTTAATAGTTCCAGCAAAAAAAGAAAACTTCTTGTCCCACACTCAGGTTGTCACTGACCGCCTGAAATACATACATGTATAAATTTGTTCTAGAAAAACCAGAGAACGAGTACAAGCTATGACAGAAACTGGCTTTAACAAAAAAAAAAAAA
>NC_056506.1:29522537-29551125 GCF_014905685.2 Nematolebias whitei
AAAAAACAGTCAGAAACAGCAGTCCTTTTATGAGACAAGTCATTTCAGCTTTTCCATTGTACGTCTAAAATAATGGTCTTTTATCGTTTGTGTGAAACCTCTCCATGAAAATGATGCGATTGGACAGATTTTACATAATTAGACCTATTTATATTTGGCTTTAACAGGTGCACCACAGTGATCCCATCACAGGTGACCTGCTGATATAAGAAGCTTGGTTTCCATAGCAATAGTTGGTCATGAAACGCAGGAATCAGTCAGTCACAGAAAAGTATTGTGTCTGTTTCTAAACAGACAAAGAACCTGATGGTCCAAAGTGGTGCCAAGACTTGGCTTCATCTTTTAAGTTTAGATGAAAGTTTTTAAAGCTTTGCAACAAATTATTTAAGAATCAAAGCATATATGAGGCTTATGAACTGTGTACTGTGTACAAAATAATAATAATAATATAAATTCAAAACACCAGACTTATGAATGAAAAGCTTAGCATTCAATGAAATAATGCATATTGTCCACCGCCTGTCATGCTGCTGTTTTGGACTAATATACTTATATTATGCTGGAATATCCTAGAAGAGCATTATAGAGATTTTGGGCAAATGTTAAAACATATTCGAATGATATTTCACATGAAATCCCACAATCTGTTATTGCTCAGAGTATGGGTTGTGAATGACCGTCAGCTACTACCACACCTACATTTGGCACAATAATTGCAGGTAAAACTCTTGAGTTCATAGATATGCATCCATTGATTACTTTCTGAAAGCGTCATCAACTCCATTCAGTGATTCATAAGTTATATTTGCTAAAGATATTGACAAATGAATATAAATTATACCCTTGGGGAATAAACTGTCCTAGGCCAAACTCTACAAGCCAACTCTACAAAAAAAAAGCCTAGGCTACACAGGCCAGAATACTGTACACCAATTTAACATGGTAGTTGATCTCAAACAATGTCTCATTATTTAATGTGTATTAGCAGAGCTTTACACTGTGACATTTAACATAGTAAATTGGTTGAATATTCAATCTTTATAGAGATATGCAAATATTTGTAGTCTTTTAGTGATAAAACGATCACAGACAGAGGATATTCACCCTGGTGGCCACCGACCAACAATGTAAGCAGGGGAGTAGTTTGCTGTGGTGAGGAGGGACGGGCAATGTTTTTGCTTTTTACTTTCCAGGTTTTACATGTTACTATTTATAATAGATATATTTATTCTTTTATTATCTCGTTTAGGTATTAAGTAATTAATCAAATTAAGTAGTTCTTGTGTATATGGCTCAATATATCACGAGGGTATAATCTGGCCTGAGTATAAATTGGTCTAGGGTGCACTGATGGCAGTTTTCTGGCCGATCACAGATCTCTAAAAAGTCTGACCTGCTGATTCCGATTTTGTTTTATAAGCGACACTGTCAGGTGTTAGAAGGTCACCTTCAATTTTTCAATCTTATGTTATTGAAAAACATACCCTTGAACAATATCCTAGAAACAATACAGGCTTGTTTTAGCTGGCCATGAGGTAGTGCTCTGATATATAAATGAAGTTTAGACAATTGTTGTTAAAACTACCAAAAAATAAAAATAAAATCAGTAAAATCGGTTTCTTATGCAAGTATCGGCCAATCTCCCGAAACTAAGGAAATTGTGGCCGATACCCCTAGTCTAGGCCATATACTCAAGGTATAATCTAGCCCAGGCCCCATTAGCCCAAGGTATATTCTGGACCGGGGTAAACTATGGCTCTTTACACTAGACTGATTGTGATCACATGTGGAGATGAGTTTTAAATTGACAGATTGATTCCTGTTAACTTCTGACCAAATCAACTAAAATTCATACTAATGCCAAATCCAAACAAAAGTGTTTGGACAAGTCGGTCATACATTTATTGTAGAGCTCCAATTATTTCATTAGAAGGAGTTATGGTTCAAACTCTTTTGTACCGGAAAATTTTCTTGAGTCTAAATCAAACGTGTTTTCCCATGAATAAAATGACTGCATACTCTTACATATTTGGGACAAAGCTCAGTGAATAATTGCCTCTCAGTGGTACGTTCTAGCATAATAGAAAGCTGCAGGACATATGTTGGTGTTCCAAGGGACTTTACATCCCATCTTAAAATGTTATGCATGACTGCAACCCACCAAGGTGTTGTTACTTTCACAATTTTGTAGGCATCAAGGGGACATCTCCAGCCTAGAGCAGGAAGTACTGATGACAGCAGAAAATAAAAAAACCTTAATTTTGTGCTGGATGATAGAACAACATAAATAAATAGAAACGGCAGCAGAGCACAGTTGGGGGGTCCTGGGGCATTACTTGTCCAATCATGCCACTTATGTAAGAGAGTTTGTTGCGTAATTTTAATTCCGATTCCTTATGATTTTCACAAGTGTTCCTCAGGTGTGACCTGGAGAGCTCTGAGTCGTCCAAGCTAAGAAGGCAGAAGATCTGCTCAGCAATCATTAAAAGTCAGAGGCATAGATCACTGAGCACTGAGCAGCAGGACCGCTCTGGGGTGCTTACTCACAAACAAATACAAAACAGCTGATGTGGACCCAGACCCTAAAAGACATGAGGAACATTGCCTCCTACTGAACCGCTGCTCTCCTGCGTCATCACTTGTGACATTTGGAGGAAAAAGAGCCCAACGGTGTTTAAAAACTTTACAGAACGTACAAGAAAGTATCCTGGGAATATTAAAAAATGACCTCAGTTTAATTTAATTTGCTAAAGTAATACTGGCCTTGTCAGCAGCTGTGAGCCGAGTCCAGGGCTTATCTGCGCGCCGGTCATAGTCCTGAGCGTCTGACACCTCCACGTAGTCACAGAATCTGATGAGAATTTTGGCCTGTCTCAGCTCTTCTACAGTCGGCCTCTGGCTCAGCTGGAACAGGAAGACACAAACACAGTACCGTTAAATGTATAATTACAAATGGAAAAAAGTAGCTACAGTTCTTGAGCTTGTTCATTTATTCAAGTAAGCAAAAAGAAGATATGGATACCAGTTCACGTTGTATAAGAATGTCAAGAAAACAGCCTCGCATCTCAGTTTCTGTACAACTTCTTTAAGTGTACGAGGTTATAGTCGGGGACAATTAGACATGAGCACACACACATCTCTGAAGCCACTTTTTGCACAGCTGATTGGAAGATGTCACAACATGCAGAAGCACTGATTACAGATCTGAAAATCCCTCGTGATCCTAATGAGACGACGCAAAGCTCCATTTTATAATCAATGAACAACGCTCAAAAATGTAAACATGTATTTATTGTACGCAGTGCTTCATCAAAAATCAGCTAGCAGTGATTAAAATGTTCTATAGTATTATGATTTTTAAAGGCAATCAACAGCTCTTACAGGGAGAGCTGTTGTTTCTATGTTTTAAAAGCTGAAGTGGAATCAGTCAAACATCCTGTTCAAGATACCCTATACAATGGTACTTATTGCAATGTCATGAAAACCTGCCAAAAAATATTAACATACAAAATCTGCACATTTTTTCTCTCATCCTATTCTTAGTGTGTCCTTAAAAAAATGTAAGCAAACTTTGTGAATGGTTCCTACAACCACATGTGTTTGTTTACTAAACTGACTGAAAATAGGTCAACCAAGTCTATGTCCAAGGAAGAGCCATTTGGAATGAACATTTTATTGTTTCTATTGAATAATCTCAATGGCAGACATGGCTTAAAAGCATCCAGGCTCCCAATCCTGCTTAGGACAAGTCCAAAATTGGATAAATGACATGACAACAGTCTAAGCCATAGATAATGTATTAATAAAGACAAAAATACCAAGATTTAAACTCTGGGCTGACTCATGTTTCACCTAATCTAGTAGTAAAATTATAAAAATACATCATAAACTGGAGCTGAATTAAGATTTGAGTAACAAATTGTAGCACGGTGGCTCAGTTGGTAGAGCTGTTGCCTCTCAGTGAGAAGGTCACTGAATTGAATCCAGGCCGGTGGCCTTTCTGGGTGGACTTGTCAAGTTCTCTCCGTGCATGCGTGGGTTTTCTCCAGGTACTCCGATTTCCTCCCACAGAACAAAAACATGCCTGTTAGGCTGATTGGTAACTCTAAATTGTCCCTAGGTGTGAGTGAGAGAGTGAGTGGTTGTTTGTCTTGTTTGTCTCTATGTGTCCCTGTGATGGACTTGCGACCCGTCCAGGGTGTACCCCGCCCCTCGCACAGTGATTGCTGGACATGGGCACCGGCGACCCCCATGAACTGAAATGGATGAAGCGGGTAAAGTTAATGGATGGATGAACAAAAACGTGCATGTTAGACTGATTGGCAATTCTAAATTGTCCCTAGATGAGTGAATGGTTTGTCTCTGTGCCCCTGTGATAGAATGGAGACCTGTCCAGGGTGTCCCCACCTCTCACACAGTGACTGCTGGATATGGGCACCAGTGACCCCCATGAACTGAAACGGAAGAAGCAGGTAAAGATAATGGATGGATGGATGGAGTTACAAATGTTCTGAGCCAATTCCCAGAGATTCCACACTTGTCCACTGCCAGCAAAGGTGTCAAACTTCCAACATGGTTTGTCATTTTCAGCCAAGTGCTTTGTTTACATCGAATGTGGAAAACTACTAGAGTAAACATTTTAAAACTGTAACATTTAAAATAGCTCAGGAGATATAGATTTACAGTATTGGTATTCTGTCTGTATGGTTTGTCATCTACAAATGTCAGTAGTCCAAGTAGCCGTAAGATTTATTTATTTTTTACTCCCATGTGTGGTTTTGTTTGCTGGTGAGCAGAAAGTGTTGCTCTTTAGATGACAGTGGTGTCAGGAACATGCTCGACACCTCCCCATGAGGTGGAAAGATTTGGCAGCCGACATGCTAAAGAAACAAGGACAACAAGGACATCAGTGCCTCCTGTGGGGGAAACCTGAGAAGAACAAAGCCAGTCCTGTAACAGACTGGTTTTAACTCTCCGCTACGAATGAGTCACTGTCACGGTGTTTGTTTATCCTGGCCTGAAATTTAGCCCCTTTCCAGACGCTCAGAGGGCAAAGCGTGGGTTTGCACTTTTGGAGTTATTTTGGACTCACCTTTCGCGACAGCCTTCGTTTTATTTCCCTCTTCTCCTCCAGTTCTTCCTGCTCATTGCGAGCTTAAAAGAAGAAAGAACAAGATGATTAAAAGCATATTGTGAAACCAGGCACGAGAAAAGAAAAAAAAAATCCTGGAATATTTAGAAACCGTTGAAGGTGTTCAACTTATATTTGCATAATATGGCTCATTAGCTCTACACTAAACTGGAGAGCTGTCTTACAGCATTAATAGTTTCTATTATTAGGAGTTTAATGCTATTACTGTTTGTCATGAGGGGAGAATGACTGCTCTGTTTCTTGTAATTTCTCCCTGGCCACCATGCAGGTGACTTAGAATCATGTTTGTAATTTAGTTGATTGACCCAAATCAACATATAAAGTATGGGGGAAATTTATAGCTCATTTTATAATGATAAAGTGATTTAAATTACATTACAGGGACAAATACTTCAAACTCTGAAGGACAAGTTAAAAAAAGGTCAACAGAAAGCATACTGGGCGTCTTCTTGTGTTTGCAAACGCTTATTCAGTCAAACTGCATCTAAGTTTACTTATACAAACCATATTTTTATATTCTAAATGGCTCCTTACTAAAAGCTCAAGTTGTGTTTGGTTAACTTTGATATTGTATGCACATGAGTGATGGACTTATCACTCATTTGCACTTTCCTCTTGAGCTCTTCCCATCATGCAGGAGCCTCTGGGAAAGCAGGAACTGCTGCTAAGTCAGTCTTTGATGTGAGAGCTGCAGCATCTTGGGCAACAGAGCTGCTTCTCTCTGATATTGCATACGTTTGTGCAAAGAATCAAGTCTCTCTGGACAGGAATACTCCAGGAGCCCTACTGCCTCTCTGTTTTCACAGGACCAAGGAGGAACAAAGAAAAAACAATATGCCACTCACATGACAATGCGTCTGAAATCATTGCGCTGCATGACAAAAAGCATGCACTGCTAGTCCCATTTCTTTTTTATTATAATAATATTTTAGATTTGGCTTTTACAGCTTCAATAAAGTGTTAAATTCACAAGTTGAAGGCACTTACGCTTGAGGATGTTCCTTTGTTCTAGTTCCTCGGCTGTGGGTCGTTGACTCAAGCGTCTGATGAGAAACATACATCTACTGTCAGCAACTGATTAAAAGGCAAGAGGTCGGCAATGCAGCATTAAAATGTATAACATCAAATTTAAATAACTATATATATATGAAATGCATTTTTGGAAAGATATTACTAATGCATTGCAAAAAAAATTAAATCAAGCTGCTGAGATGAACATTTGAGTTACTGGCATGTACAGTAGCAGGAAGTGGTGACAAACTGGGAACACCTGCATGTGAACAGAACATTGCTACAGTGGCTAACGGCACAAAGTATTGATCTGATTTTATTTAGATTGAGACACTATCAGAAAACGATAGAGTCAGAGTTCAAATAATATTGTTTCATTAAACAAAGACCAGAGTTCCCTTTTTAATTGAAGCTTCCTGGTTCACCTCGACTTCAAGTTCAAAAGAAAATTAGCCAGTTATGTGACAAAACGAGTAGATTAATGTGTATTATCCCAAATATCTTAAAAATGAAGAGGTTTTCTCACTTTTTATTGTGGGATATACATTTCACAGGCTCTTTAAATTTGTGAATCTCTCACATTACCATTGCCATGTAATCACCATCTGGTGAAGAGAAACTGTAAAAAAAAAAAAATCTCAGGAAAATCTAAAAAGCTCAAGGAACGTGTGATTCAGAGTAAGTTATTATTCATTATAGTTTAGCAAGTTCAGCAATGTTCACATTAAATGTGTGAGCATAAAACTGATTCTGTATTTTGTTGGCTTCTTGGATAAATTTTAAACTGTGGATTTTGTCATTTTCCTGCATTTTCATTGACTTTGGCATGATAGAGCAGAAAAAATTATTATATTCGGAGAACTGCAGTTTTGGAAAGAAAAGCACCTTGAGCCATCAGACTAGTTTAATCTCAGCAAGTATCCACAAAATGTCAGATAATAAAGTTTTGATAACTGAGCATCAACGCTCGTATCAAAGATTTTCAGGGCTGCAACAGAAGAGCACTTCTGTCTGCCAAGATCAGACAGATGAGGCTGCAGCGAGCACAGGCTCCTCTAAAACAGACTGCTAAACTCAAATTATGTAGCCTAGCTTTAATCTGATCACAGTAATTTTCTGCTTAGGGTGCTCAAATTAAACATGTGATGTCCATAGCATATATCTACCAGCCCAACTTGTCCTTTTGCCAACTTCCAAGACTATCACTGCCGACAAAACGGTGCAAGGAATGTTTTTTTGGTAGATAATGCTTTAAGCTATTTGCATATTTTTGCTGTACATTTGCATTTTTGCATGGACAGACATAAATTTACAAATTGTCTTAGGGCTATTTCCAGTAAAATGAGGATCTTGTAAACCTCTTTCATTAAAAATGAAAAATAAAACATCTCATGAGTGACTCGATGTAACAAATAAATAGTAATGCACCATTTTATAATGCAAACTTGTTTATTTATGATTGGTAATCATTAGATCAGAATCCAACAAAAAGTTTTAATGAAAGCATGGACTTTAAACAAAGTATGTGGAAATGTTGATAATTGACATATTAGTCTTTTAATTAAAATTAGTATGCGTTTTATAGATACTTGGTAATGCATTTCAGGAAAAGCTCATTTTATTTTTCCTCCCATACAAATTCTTTAGCATGAGCTTTCCTGGTTTGACAGAAAGCCCCAAGAAATTTACTCTGTTACTCGTTTTGTTCACAAGGCATGAGCTCATCCATCAGACATGGGGTTTGGAGTAAAACAATCTGATGTAGTTCTGACATCCCAAACTCAATTATATATACATAACCTCAATTCATTTTTTTTAATGTATGCATTTGCATGGAATATGTTTTAAAAAAATATATTATTATTATTACTCATGACAGCTTGACAGATGCACTTCTAAAAAGCATCAATCAGCTGTAATCATTAATCATGAACTGAATCGATGACCCCATTATTATTCAGCATTGCAATGCAGTAAAGTGTACAAAGGTCAGACATGACTCTCGTGTGATGCTGCACAAATCTGATTGTGACACTCAAAAGGCTACCTGAAAGGTTTCACCACTAATCTAATATACCGGTTAAGGCAAACAAAGATGTGGAACAGGACAGCAAGATCTTATGCAACAGCTAACATTGTACACAAACAATATGATTTCTAGAGTATTATAAGCAATTAAGATACGCAAGCACGCACGCACACGCGTATATAAATATATATATATATATATATATATATATAAATATACACATAGAGAAGTGTCATAGAGAAGTGTCTTGTTTGCATAGTCTCACTCAACTCTACCCTCACAAGAAAAATATTCCCACTTGTTTCCAGTTTTTCTTCACAAAATTCTGCCTCTACTCTGAGATTCACTGTTCTGCATGCAAATGTTTAACTCACAGGTTGGAGCCCATTTTTCCTCGCTACTGGTTCACCAATGTGTGCACAAAACCACTCTCCCTGCTCGTACTTCTATTAAAAAATAAAATAAATCAAATACATCTCTGGCTTATAGCATGCTGCTGTGACTGCACCCTTATTGAACATAATTTCACAGCATATCCATCCAAGCAAATATTTGTTAAACTGATGAATTAATTGAAGAAAAGTGGCTCATGACGACGGCAAAGCATCAGCTGCCACTTCTCTTCTGACTGGCTTTAGCAAAACTTTGCTTTCAACCTGCTAGAGATCTAACCTGATTGGCTGAAAGTCATCAAAACTCGACACTGCGACAGATCAAAAATATATTTTCCCCTCATGTAAATGATTGAAGAGTTTCCAGCTGCAGCTCAGGAGGGATTTTTATTTTGAAAGGTTCTTGTTTAAATTTACTTTCTGTAAGGTTAAGAGCTAAAGCCCTTTCCTTTAGTTTTCTCTGTGGGTAAGGACAACAGGAGTGAGCTGAGGTCAGCATGTCCCAGAGCATTATAATCCTAATTTGTTTTGGTTAACTGCTTTACAGAACACAATGCCGCTGGTAAAACCAAATAAAAAATGGATTGCATGCATTAAATGACACTTTGCGAAGGACACTGTGGCAGAGCTTTTTGGAAAGGTGACAACAGACCTTCTGGGAACATGTTCTGTGTTCCAGTCACAGTGGGGAACATTAGGTTGTGAGCCAATGTGAGTGTGGTTTCTTTTTTATTATACTCGTTCCTTTCAACCACATCTCACATCGTACTGTCCAACACGGGCTTTCATTTCCATAAAATATCAAGGCAAAGTGAAGAGCTTACAGGGATGTGCTGACGGGGGCCAAAAACGGGAAAAATCCAACAAGCGGCAACAATTTTGTTTGATCCGTTCAGCTATTATAATACTCATTTATGACTTCAACCAACATGTGAACACAAATTAGGCCTGGACTGCGCACAGCATACTGCAAGTGTGGTTTGTGAATGTAAAACTGCTGGTATGAAAACGCTGCTGGAAGCATCGGGCGGAGAAAAGCTTGGCACATGCAGTACTGTGGTGATTCAGTGAGCGAGGGAGGAAGGAAGAAGCGGGAGCGAGATAGTGAGAGCACGCTAGAGAAGAGACAAGAGAAGGAAGGAAGGGAGGGCGGGCGCATCACTGAAATTAGGTCAGCTCCATTTTCACAGACTCTTTAACGAGATAAAGCATTTGCGCTTATTGGAGGCTCAAAAGGAAACAGAAAAAGAAAGGATAAAGAAGAAATTTAATAAAGAAACATGGAGTGAGTTGTAGATTTATGAGCCCAACATGAAGCAAGATGCTCGCTTCACTTTCCCCCTCAACTGCTGATGCCGCTGTAACTGAATGGGAATGTATTCAGGTTGCGCACAGGTCCCACCTCGTGAGTTTGGTGCCTATTTGCTGTCTTGACTCCAGCCTCTCCTCATCCGTCTGCATGGGCAGGATGTTCTTCTCCTCCAGCTCTCGTTTGGATGGACGGTTACTCAGCTTGATGGCCAGGGAGTCTTTTCGTAGCACCTTCTTAGCCAAGGTACCTAAAATAAAAACCTTGTGATCAAAACATCTGAGGGGCTTTAAAAAGCATCACAAGGCTTACATGTTTCGTTTGATTAAAGGAACATCTTCGGTGTGGACTTTGCATGCGTTTCACGTGAACACAATACTTTGTGACAGGAAATAACGGTGGGACACAAATCTTTGCACAGCCTCCGTAAATTAAATCAAGACAAAACGTTAATAAAAATTAAGGAATGCACATTGCTTGAGATCTAGCATTTTAAATGCATCCATTAGCACTCACAGTATGCGTCAGGGAAGAGTCATCCACAGCCACATCATATTTAGCTCAATTTCTGTCAAACTGACTCAAACATTTGTGCGTTTCTGATGTTAAGCTGTGGTAGCCATCTTGAACTTGGTTGATTCCGAAAGTTAATCCGAAAGTTGTAGATAGACATCCAATAATTAGTTCATGAGTTTTCTCAAAATCTGTCCAGTGATTCATAAGACAGCTTGCTAAAAGACACGTAGCCATACAAACATTTATTGCATAATGCATTGTCAGGCATATCACGCATAATGGTAAATGGACTGTACTTGTATAGCGCCTTTCCATCTTATCAAGACACTACAATTTGCGCCCTCGTTTACCCTACATTTCACTGTATAAGTCATAGTTTTTTGCATAAATTAGCATGCCTACTACTTGTATAGCAAAGTGACATATTTATGTTTTTTTCCACATATTTATAAACCAATTTTTGGCTGAGCTCTGACGATTTCAATCATTCTGACATGAAAAATATTGAACACTACCATTTTCAGCCACTAGATGGCACTTGAGTAATATGGCAAGCCAAGTGTCTCATTAATAGGGAAAAGTGGCTATTAATGAGACACTTTGCTTGCCATTCAAAGCCACCGTCGTCTCACTCCGGAACTCCTGGAGCAAACGTCAAATCAGCTGCATTTCACTGCACCACCCAGACGAAATGCAGCCGATTTGACCATTAAAGTGCATTTATTAAGGAAAAGTTAAACTGAGACACACATTTACTATAATGTCAAACAAAGAAATAAATGCTTTTAGGTGGTCATCTTGTTAAATTTCTAAGAAATGCACAGCGAGTCCTCCCTCTGCGGGATCCCGCAGCTGCGAATCGGCTTTTGAGATGCAGCTGATTTGACCGTCAAAGTGCATTTATTAAAGAAAAAAGTTAGACTGAGACACACCTTTACTATAATTTCAAGCAAACACAATTGTTTTTAAGTGTTAATCTTGTTAAATTCTTGTTAAAGTCCTCCCGTGCAAGCTCCCGCAGCCGCCATTTGGCAGCCAATCGATTTTTGGCACACAGGCCCATGTTTGCGGATTGTCAGCGGTGACGCATAATAGATGCGACTTATACGGTGAAGCAACCATTTTTTTTTTTCGACTTTGTTAGACATATTTGGACTGATGCAACTTATACGGTGGTGCGACGTGTGCAGTGACGAGTACAATACCCATTCATACAGCACTGTACTACATCTATACAAAGAATAATCAGCGCTTTATCACATTCGTACACCGATGGGACACAATTGGGATTCAAAAAACAGATTTTTTTTGTTTGTTTTTAATTATAATTATTTTTGTTTGCTTGTTTGTTTTTTTAGTGCTCACTGACACTCACTTGTAAATAAAGAGTCGTCATCTTCATCGTCGTCGTCATCATCCACGTCATCCTCCTCGTCCTTATACATGCTGGGCAGATCTTCGTAGTCAGACTCGTTGGGCATGTTCTCCTTGTCATCCTCGTAGTCAATAATCACCGAGGGAACTTCTCTTCTTTCAAGGGGAGCACACTGAATGCTACCAAGCAAAGCAGAGCTACAGAAGGGAAAAAAGGAGGAGGAAAAAATGGCTATGATGTCATTAAAATTTACTTTGCTTTTATTTATTTTACAATGCCCTTTTTTAACAGAATAAGCCTAGAAAATCTTTTCAATCCAGGGACCGAAAGTGGTTTAAAACATAAAACAGGATTTGGCTACAATATGTGACGATGGCTTAGAGGGTTTGTCAATGCAGGATCAAAGGAAGCAGAGATGCTTTGTGTAACTCCAGATGAATGAGACAGCCTAAATACAAACTAAACACGTTTAGTGTAGTCCTACGCAATCTCCTGAAACTCTCTGCACAACAAAGAAGTACCAGATTATCGAGCCTGCAGCATTCAAAAGCAGAATAAAAAGAATAAGCTTCATGTTTATGAGATATCGCGGGTTCACAGGTAATATTCTTGATAGATTTTTAACAGTTTGGTTGGAGCTTTATATGATGAGCCACTGTTATGCAACCAGTCTAAGCTTTCAGACTAATTGTGAGCTCTGACAGGAGCATTACCTCCTTATCCCTGCCCAAATGGCTCTGGTTGAAAAAGTGATCCTAATGCAAGTGGTTACATAATGTCCAATCTACTCCCGTGTCCTTTTTCTCCAAACATGAAGAAAACTCAGCTCTTGTCAAGAGCAGCTGGTCATGTTATGTCAGGCCAACTGCTGGAGGGACGCCTACTCCATGCCCACGCATACACACATGGACTCGAACAAAATTAGGCCATGCTGCCCTGTGAGGCAGTGTGCCGATTTAGACCTGTGCAGCAGCGCAACGGAACTGGCAGGATGCGACCTCGATAATAAGCACAAAATACTTTGAAAGTCACTTGCATTACTGAACGCCGGCTGAAGCCTCAAGACTTTTCTGAAGCAATTCACTCAATTATTTGTCATTTTTAAACATTTTGTAAACCTGTCGCTGACCTTTCAAACCTCTGCATGGAGAGCGCCAGGGTTTTATGGAGCTCCTCTATGATGCGGCTGGGGGCGTGCAGGCTGCCGTACTGAAGCTGGAGCGGGTGACCATGGGTCTGGTGAAACCCGGACAGCCCGCTGATCTGGGAGGGCAGCAGCGTGCTGTGGTGAGGCGGCATGCCCTGGGGAGGGCCGCACTTCGGTGGATGTGTGTTGAGGGGGTTCGGGGACGACAATGGGGAGGAGTCCAGCCCCCCTGGAGGCACACAAATCATCACTTTCTTGGGAGGCAGGGGTGGAGAGTGCTTTCCTCCGGGCATGCAGGGCAACTTCACAGGATGGCAAGAATCTTGAAGGGGGGGGAAAAAAAGGAGGAAAATGAATAATTTCCATCTACTGTACCCTGCCAATGCAAACAGAGTCCATCATTGATCCAGTGTGGCTCAGACGTCAATGTGAAGTGGGGAAAATTAGGCCAGGGCCTGTTCCCGAAGCTGACAGATTGATAATGACAGAGGCCAGCTGAGCTAACCACAGAGGGGGTTAATAAGTCTAATCCTTTGAGCACGTGTGGCAATGCAGGTACAGTGCTAGTAGTAAACAGTCACAGCTTGTGAACTGTGTATGACAAACAGATAATGAGACAGTATACAGTTGATCTTAAAAAAATTAAATGGAAAATAAATAATCTTGCCTGTGCTGTGGTTTGGGATTCTAGAGAAAGGTTTTGGAGGCAGAGCAGGTGGTTGTTTGTGATAAAGCGGCGGCTTGGCCGGAGCATCCTGATGGTCACTCGGATAAGTGATGGATTTCTTAGTGGGCAAGACCATAGACGTCTTAACAGGGGGCTCCTGAGTGCAGACGCTGCCGTCCATTGAGGATCGAAACTCAACAGATGCTAATGCAGAGGGGGGGAAACAAACAGACCTCAGAAATACATGACTACACAAGGATACACATTTGTTTTATAAGTTCACACAAAGCGTTTAGTGATTTTGAAAAGTTTAGGACTATTAACCCCCCACCCCACCGGCAACACACAGCAGATTGTAAAACCTGCTTCAAACGTGCCTTTGAGCCTGGTTCTTCAAGGGTCTGGTTGTAAACAAGTCTGAGTTTCACTCTCCAAGATTGAGAAAAAATCAAATCCAGCATCTACTGTAGTAAATTAACTTATAACACTATAAATATAGATTTTTTTAAAAGATAGCATGTTTTCTTATCTTGTCTTTCCACATTTTGGCAAGTGCCAGCTTCCCTTTAATTTTGACACCCTGAGGCAAAAAAAAAAAAAAGTTCTTAAATATACACTTATAAAATGTCCCTACGAAAGATCATCTCCAACTGTACTGTGTCAAATCTTCAAAAATGAATTTCAGAGACTATCGATATAAGGGAAGATAACTAATTAAGACCTTGAAATTTTATGCACTACATCCATTTCTATTTAAAGCTGGGATAGCTTCCAGCTTTGTTAAATTAAACCATGACTATGGAGAGAGATCAGCTCACCTTTTTCAAAGATCTCCTTCAGCACCCCTCTCTTGATGAGCTCATCTCTGCTTTGCCGCAGTGACATCTTTCTCTCCAAAGCTGGGGGTTTAAAAATAAAATAAAGGAACTTGTTTTAGGTAAAAATCACTCAATCAATAAAGCATCACTCAGTAATGTTTTAACCTCTGTCATTTCATTCTCTAAGTTGAGATTTACTGAGGTGTTATTGGTTTAATACTATTAGAACCCCCTGCTTTTTACACAACTAGCAGCAGATTTGTGTTTACGAACATACAAATGCAAAAATGTTTTACAGGTAAAATATTACACTGGGAGATATTTTCTGAATACTTAATAATAAATGGCGTTGTTATTGTTATCGCTGTTATCGTTGTTATTGTTATTGTTATTGTTATTGATAGTTAGTGTTATCGTTGTTATTTTTGTCTAGGTTATTGTCGTCATCATTATTATCATTATCATTACTACTACTTTCAGTATTGCATCCACATGGAAACAGCCCTTTGACGTACTGTTGTAGTAATGTCACCATTACATTTTCTTTAAAAAAGCTTATGACAATGATGTCATAGCCTCTACTCCAACAACAATCAAAGACTTCTTCTTCTTGGGTTTAATTTTGCACCAAGCATGCAATATTTGTGCTCATGCTCCATGGTTTTGTTTCTGGGTTTTTGTATTTATTTAGTATTTTTTGCAACAGTATTACAGCGCCACATACAATCCTGTCATAGTTAGTTACTACAGTATTACAGTATTTTCGGTTGTTTTCTGTGTTTCCATGTGGATGAATTTGTAAATAAAATAAAACTTTATTGTAGGCGTAGAAATCTGTCACTTTGATGCCTTTTTTTATAAAAACACGTTTAAAGCTAAAAGCTAAAAACAAAACATAATATGTAGCATAAATACAACCACATTAATGTCTTCAAATTGGCTTGTGAATAAGTGAATCATTCAACCGTTGAATCGGGTGAATGACACCTGATTCAATGGTTGAATTAACTCTTTCATGTTCTAAAGAAGCTTCTTTATCACGCATTGATTCAAATCTAGCGTGTTGGAGCAGAGAAATGTCTAAATCATGCAGGATAGTGGCCTTCAAAGATCAGGATTGGACACCCTGTTTTAGAGCCTCATTAGAATTTAAGTGACAGGTAACTTGTTTTTTCAGAGCTAAAACTGACCACAATTGGACAAAAGTGGCAAGTACCTGAAACCTGACAAGAATATCTGCATTTGAGGTTTATTTGTAAAGACTTAATAAAGATGGGGAAACAGAGCAAAAATGCAATATTAAATAAGATCTTTAAAAGAAACACAAGAGTATTAGATGAGCTGAAAGATGCTAGAGCAGCTCATAGTAACTGGTTGCCATAGTAACACAATATGCTTTTACAGAGCTTTTAAAGAGGCTGGCAGACTGAAAAATAGATCTGACCTGACCAGCAGTGCAATGAAATGATGGTATATGTATCGCAGCATCAATACGGTTTCTGCAGACTGAAGCCGAGCTGACCAGCTCAACTAAAATTTGTACACATTTTAGTCAGAAAACACATCATCACACAGGGTTTGTGAAGATGCACATCGTTTTGTTAAAACCCTAACAATATTTGCAGTTTCTCATCACACACAGGCCATCAATAATCCATAAAAATGTTTCAAAAATAAATTAAAAAGCTGTGCTCTCTATTCTTCTGCATTACAGCGTCATTTCCTCTTATTCATTTCAAATAACAGTTTTAATACAGTTAACATTTTTTAAGATATTCAATTAAAATATTAGTGCATTAAATCCCAGCAAGTAGAAGGGCTGTACAAAATTGACATTAGAACCTGGGTTTCTTTAAAAGGATGTTGCAGCCTGCAAATCTTCAGGAGAAATGCAATGATGGGGAAAAAGATTGGGTTCTGCAGAAAAATAAATAAATAAAGAACCTTTTCTAACTGTCATTGGTCACTCTAAGATCTTTAGTTTGTAGCAATATCCACGTCAAAAATGTTACATATGTTTGATTTCACTCAGAGTTTAGATATTGACTGATACTTTATATACAATAATAGCTTTATTGCACATTTCATTTATTTTAAACTGACAAAAAATGTAAAGAGCCGTTAATAAATCCTACATTTTGCTGCAACAATGAACAGAAGACTCAACTTCAAAACAAAATTTTAAAAATGAGCTCCATTTAGGAAAAGATAAATAGATGCTCCAGCCACAACTCTTTTAGTAAAACGTTAAGCACAAGATCAAATGCCCCACAGCGACTGTTTGTTTCTATTTTTAGGCTTCAAAAAGTTTAGGCACTGGTCCCATCAGCTGCCTGAATGAAAGCAACCAACAATCTCTTGGTTATTTTAAAATCTAAGCGTGCACGCAGGAACCTGCTTGGAAAAGAAACGAGGACGTGTAGCAACATTTGAGCGCAAAAGACTCCCACCAGGCCGCTGCAGCACAGCTTCTGCCATCTGTGCTTCATGATCCAAGAGTCCCAACACTCCCAGCGCTTGCAGAGGGTGATGGAGTCGAGGTTAATTCACCTTCCAAGGAGATTTGGGAGGATCTCGACCAGTTTTGAACTCTGCACTGGAAGTTTTAACGCTAGCAGCGGTGAATCCTAAATCTAAAGCACTCACAGAGAGTGACAGGATCAATCATTTCTATATCGTTACATTCAAGTTCACCACTTCAAGCCCAGGGAGAAAATTTAAGTGAATTGTGAAAATCTAAATATATTGTGCCAAGTGTTGATGCTATTTTGGGACACTTCTTCAGGCAGCCACATCAAAAGAGCCCCGTCACCCGCACCCATGAGGGAAAACTAAATCAACATTAGGTCGTGCACATCAAGGGGATAGTAAACAGAGTTGACCCAGAATCACCAGTTCTATTTTTCTGACAGGCTTGTGTTCGCAACAACTTTATTAAACCGTTTGCTCAAAACACTGCAGGCAGTAAAACCTTACATGAAGCACACCAGTGCAGCTTTTTATTTGATTTATAAAAGTTCTGAATAACTTGGAGAAAAGAAGAAAAAAAAAAGTCTTCATAAAAAAGCCTCAACTCTCTTGTGCCAGTCCTTTGATATGCTGAGGAATGTACATCACGTACTAGAAAGTGCAGCTTTTATCAGTGATTTTTTTTTTTTATGTTTAATGTTGTTAATTTTCTTACATCTAAATTCTTCAGTGAAACTTTTTTTAGTTTGATACCAAACTCCTGCACAAAAACAAGCTTTACTTATTTGACAATCTTTTTCTTTCGACTGCTCCCTTCTTCAGGGGTCCCCACAGCAAACAAACTCACATGAATCACTTGGCGATTGTTTTTACACCGGATGTCCTTCCTGACGCAACCACAGACCACAGAGCTACCACAGCCCTCTGTGTGGAGCAGAGAGCTGCCATCTAGGGCGCCCGGGGATTAAGGGCCTTGCTCAAGGGCCCAGAGTGGGGCAAATGAGGGTGGAGGCAGGCCACATTTTGATGTTGTCTGTCCTGGGGGTTGAACCGGCGACATTCCGATCACAGGACTAACTTCATTAACCTCTGTTCCACCACTCCCCCCAAAATAAGTTTCTTTCAGCTGCTCCCTGCTTCAGGGGTTACCACAGGGAGAGAACTCCCATGAAAGATTTGGAAGTTTGTTTTACGCCGGATGCCCTTCCTGACGCAAACTGGGCTCAAACCTGCAACCTCAGGATTACAAGTCTGCGGCACGGACCACAAAGCCACCGTGGCTTACTTTGACTTTCCTTTTCTGAATTACTGTGATCTGGTTAAAGTATTAACAAAAAAAAAAAAAACTTTTTTTTATGGGAGTGGTGAACCCAGGACAAACATCTATAAGACTGGCAGACGGTGTCATAATGTGCTCAGGGATTATACTGCCATTTTATTCTAAAATAAATAATTATTCAAGGATTAATGACATAACTGCCATGCCATGGGAAGAGCACACTTATGCAATACAATTACCTGAACAGCTTTAATGATAATATTGTTTAATTCAATCCAGTTCAATGATTCCCGACATATTTTGCTAATGGATGGAGACACATACAAAAACTTTTTGTCAGTCAGAGTTTCTTTATCAGTCACACCACATGTGCTACATGTGGTGGAACAAGACAGTGTACACAGGGTCCCAGTTACATCCAACAATAAAAAAGGTAAGAGAAAAACAGTAATAAGATCTAAGATATGAACAAAACATCAACTAAAAATACACTAAGCACTAAAAGCATAAAAACAATACGCCCAACAGCAGCACGAACACGAGTGTGTGAGAGCAGATGATTACAAACGAACACAGTAACATGAAACAGATCAGCAGCAACATGATGTGATTTTTTTCCCCCACAGTGATTATCATGGTTAGAGATTCATGAGTCTAACAGCCTCAGGGTAGAAGCTGTTCCTCAGTCTAGTGGTTCTACACTTAATGCTCCTCAACCTCCTTCCTGAGGGGAGCGGGGCAAAAAGTGTGTGTGCTGGGTGAGTGTGGTCCTTCATGATGCAGGTGGCTCTCTTCCTGCATCTGGAGGTGTAGCCGTCTGTGATGGTGGGGAGACTGACTCCAACAGACTTCTGTGCAGCCTTCACCACTCTCTGCAAAGCTTTTCTTTTTGTGGCGAGGAATAAAGAAGAAATTGGTCAAATTGACAATTGATTGTGTTACTTCAATGTCATTTAAAGCCAGTTTGAAGTTAGATGGCCTAAAAAAGTATCTACAATCCAACACACCAACTTCTAAAATCCCAGACTCATCTTTAATGGCTCATCTTTAATCAAAGACTCATCTTTAAGCGTAATAATGCGACTGTAATATCCAACTCATCCTGTGTCGATTTCACTAGAGTCCTTGTCGATTTTTTTAGGAATTAAATGTAAAAACTGAAGGATATTCCACTGCGAAGTGACCCAGTTTGTCAGAACACATTCTACCAGCCCTGAGGCTGAGTAGCTCAAAGTAAGCCTTTTACAGAGAAAATTTCTGAGACTAAAAAAAAAAAAAAGCATTAAAACTTTCATGGACTTTTATCAATGCGAGCTCAAGTCTTTGCACCTACATGTCAGGAATGTGCTTTTCTTTCGTAAGTATGTGAATTAACATGTATTAAATCTGACATATGCATCAAAAATATTTATAATAAACAAGATAATGACCTTTATATGACTGAAGTTTCAAATGAAGTGTATTAATTGGATTATAGATGCTGAGATAACATCAGAATACCAAATACTAACTTAGATCTCCTGATACACCCCTTTGAAAATTTACAAAGTGCCACAAGACAGCTTGACAAAAAAAAAAAAAAACCTCAACTGTGAGGGCTTCTCTTTACCTCCCCTAAGGTGAGAGTGCAACCCCTCAAAGCTGGAATATATCTGATTAATAGTACACCACATCGGTAATCCTCTATAGTGCTTAACGCCCAATTATCCAGAACATCTGCATACCCAGTGGCTGCTCTGCTCCCCACTGATGCAGCAACCATAATCAGGAGTTTATTTTTTGCAGAAACAAAAAGTGCATTGAAGTCTATGATGAAAGGATCTCAAGTCATGAAAAGTAGACTGAAGTTAGGAGTGCTTTAGGCACGTCAATGTAAAAAACAACACAGTGAATGTTAAGGGAACAAAAAAAAAACAAAACAATGAGGCCAACACAAAACTAAAGCCCAAGCATCTCTTGAAGGAATATACCAGTACATCTCCAGCATTAATGACAGTATTTCAGACTAGGATCGCCATATGCTGAGAAAAGTTAAAAAAAAAATAAAAAGCAGTATGCACAATCGAGCCATATCATGTAATTTTGTATTATCTGTTAGTGCTTGGGATGTGTGTTGTGAAGGACTCTCAGCTACTACCACACCAAATTCTAGCTCCATATCTAAAAAATTCACTGAGGTATACCCATTTTTCTGCAGGTCAATATCAATTGGAAGCATAAACACCTTATTGTATTAAATATTAAAGAGATGCAAAGCCAATATTTATTTTCTGAGAATTTCACTGAAATCTGTCCAGTGGTTCATGAGATATTTTGCTAACAGACACAGAGGGATAACTTGGACAGTTAATGCCAAAACTTTAAGCTAATATGCCGCTTAATGGGTTACGCTTGAACTATTCAATCAAGGACAATGCCAAGTTACTACTACACAACAAAATTTAGCTCATTATCTGCCAAATTAAATGCGTAATTGTCTTATGTATTTTCTAAGATCACTTGGCTGTGGCGTCCATCTTGAATTCCATCAACTCTAAACAGAACAGTTCACCGTATGTGAATCACTGCCGTTTGAACGCACTGCAATGTCACCAGATTCTGCAGAGGCTGCAGCCTCCAACCTACATTTGCAGCTTCAAAAGTTGGGTTCATGCTTCATGCAAGAAATGGATGTGACAGAGCATTGTGCTGCCTAAACCACATGGCATGTGGTTCATGTCTGCCTGAGCGTTTGAGCCTTTACTCAGGAGACCATTTATAACTAAAACCCAACAGAAATTCAACTTTGAGGCGATTGTTAAATGCAGTCGGTTATCAGCTGCTTTTTCAAAAAGATTTATTAAAACAATGAAATAATTGGAGATAGCAGCATTCTGAAAAACAACACAAGTGGACAACAAAAGAGTCATTTCACTCAACTCCACTGTGTATTAACAACCAGAAGGAAAAAAACAACAGCTTTTGTTGCTAAGCTCTTGATTATTGTCCTTCATCACAAAGGGGACATGCTGTTGTCATGAAGGATACAAAACATGTGCCAATGAGGATTCACTGCAACCTCACGATGAAGTAGATTCTCCAATAGAAATAAACTATTGAACAGAACTAAAACTCTGCAATTCAAACACAAACTAAAGCTAAACTTTGGCTGAAAGGTAAACCAACTAAACATTAAGCCGTTCCAAGTCGACTGCTTCTGATAGGTAAAAAAAAAGAACATAGAGACAGGGTCTGCCTTGGAGGGGGAACTGTTAATTTTACATTACTAAACCAGAACATTGTGTCCTGTTCAGACTGGATTTAAAGTTAATTGCTCATCCTCTGCGAAGGCAAGAATTTTGCTTCCAGCGTAGGACATGGAGTCTGACAAACTGCCTCCTCCAGTCCAGACGAGTTCAAGATGTGTCAGACACCAAAAAGAAACAGTCCTTCTTCTGCCCCTGTCAACAGGCTGAAAGTCCAACGAAATTCTAATGACCAAAAAATAACAAACAAAAAAAAGAAAACGATAAACACTGAATATTAAGATCAATTGGTTATTAAACCTATTTGGGCTACAGGATATCAAAAACGGACCAATATTTTAACATAAGGATTGCAATAAACTGCAGAAATAAACGGCAACCAATATTATATTTGGCAACCTATTCCCCTAAATGCACACAGCCAGTTTTAATGATGAGAGGCCAAAATGTTAAAGACTGTAGAGAGTATTGAGAATGTTGGGATGGCAGAAACAGCAAGGATAATGTAATGGAATGTGTTGTGTTGTCATCATTGTAGGTTCCCATACAATGGTGAAATTGGCTCTCTGCATTTAACCCATCCATCCACCCCCAGGTGGAGCAGTGGGCAGCTATTGAAAGAACCCAGGATGCAATTGGGGATAGGGACGAGTGTCCTGCTCAGAAACTCCACGAGATGTGCTATGTCTGGGGCTCGAACCTGGGACTTTTGGGTCCCGAGTCGGCCGCCCTGCCTCTACCCCATCTGGGTTTTACACATCTGTTATCATTAAAATATTCAACAATATCTAAAGTGTATTTTCTTGGTATCACACAGCTGTACCTGTTGCAATGGAGGGACCTGAATTTTCTTCATAACAATCAGTGTTGTGGTTAGTTCAATGGAACAGTTGTCCAGAAAGGCCAAGATTGGAGTCAGAATGTCCACCAAAGTGATAAAAAATGTGCTTATTGTTGAAGACAATGCCCATTTGTGACTGTAACGTTACGTCTCCATCCAATCGCAAGTATCAGTTCAGAGTAGCTGCCAATCTCTTGTTAATCTACTGTTCATCACTTCAAGTCAGCCGTGCTGCAATATGGCAGACATAATAAGGGTAGCCGCTGTGATGCAGCTTGCTAATATGTCTGAGGTGTGGAAGTATTTTAAAATACAAAAAATGAGCAATTTGGCAAGTCACTGAATAGCAGTGATCAGTAGGTTGAAGGCAGCTAATGCCACAGTGCTAATACTAAGCTTTAGAACAATTGCAGGTACTTCCTTTGTCTTCTCCCCACATGTGCACTGCTTCATCTAGAGGTGTTTTAACAGAAACTCTGTCCAATGCCTCATTGTTTTGTTAATGTTTCGAATTCAAAAAGCAAAAAATCCACAAGTATGCCCTACACTGTCAGCACAACACAACTGGCAGAAGGCTGTCCAAGATGAATACAGATTTTGCCATCACCTGGCTTATTGAGAAGAAAAAATTAAATAAAACAACTTGAGGAACAAATGACATCAAGTTTTTATATACCGCAATGTGGAGCTTTTTGAGCATGAAGCACAAAATAGCATTGATTTTAATAACTTTAGTGTACTTGTGGTGTGTAATCTGCAAGTCTGCACTTTGAAAAGTTCATATAAGATTAAGGCCTGGCCGATCCCTACATTATATTACTCAAATTTGTATTGGGGCAAACATCTTGAGTGGGACATCTAGGCCTGAACCATGCAATTATTATTAAGATGACTGTCCAAATAAATCTACCACACATTTTTCATTTTTGCATTCACTCCCAAACAATGAAACAAAAAGCTGTCACATACCAGCAGAGGTCTGCTTGAACTTCTCGCTCTTCTTCTTTCTCCATTTCCAGGGTTTGAGGAGTCGCCCCAGAGTAGCAAATTTACTCCTGTGACGGATGGGTGGTGTGTGGGTGCCAGAAACCAGGGACTCGGAGCGCATGGCTGCCAGCCTCTCTACTTCCTCAGCTGTTAAACAAAACAAACAAAAAAAGGGGGGTTTTATTAAGGTGAGGAAGAAGAGGAGGTGATATTCTCGCAAACTGTTATTAGCAGTGAAAGCAGCACATTTCGGCTCTCCAAAGACCCCAGCAGCATGAATCTGTGCCAAGTGGTGTCCTGAAAATCAGCAGTAAACTGGATGAGACCGAACCAAAAGCATAAACAAACCTGCACGTCAGATCTCTTTATGCAGAATACGCTCGGAGTATAAACAGTACGAGGCTGCTCCGCATCAAGCCGCCGGAGCGTCTTGCCAAAATACACTAAACAGACTGATTAACACCTCATTAAAGAGAAATCTTCCCACTCTTCATGAAATATTCACAAAGCCCAGCCTTTTGACTTTAAAGCACTGTCTGAGATCAAAAGCAACAAAGATTTGTCCCAGTGAAAACTATTACATGAGGGACATGATGCAAAAGGCTACAAATTACACAAGTTACCAAACAAGACACATAATTGATAAACTCTATAAATAATGAAGGAGATGATAACTGAAACCCAATTAAAACAAATGCATTTGAATAATTTTATTAGATGAGCATTTTTTACATTGTATACTCAGTTTCCTTAATTATTTATGTTGCGGATGAATATTCACACAAGACAGGCAACATTTACTGGTTGTAAAATTAAAATCTTCAACTTAAGCAATGTTTTAAGTTTAGAAATAATCTAGATACTTTAACAGAACTACAAAGACCAAAGGGTATTCAGTTTCTGGCAGTTTTAAAATGGCTTTAACTCACCATTTGTTGGTTTTTTTCCCACACAGGGACAGTCAAATCATGATTTGACGAAACTTTCAGAAAGTAGTAACTGGACAAAGCTCTACAAGTGATTAACTTTTGGAGTCAGTCCAATTCAAGGCGATGACAACAAACCACATCTGCAAAAATAAAATTGGCTATAACTCGGTCAGTTCTGCAGATATTGAGCTAAAAATTCATGTGACAGGCTGAAAGTCGTTGCCAACACATGCCACATTTTGTGAAAAGTGCATAAAATAGAAGGTTTGATTGGGATTAAAAAAAAATAAAAATTAACATCCATATCTCAAATCTGTTATCACCACACAGGATCAGATGTCCTTAACGTGTTAAGGCAATCACACACACACACACACACACACACACACACAATCCCCATTCACAATATTTGCAAACACAGATCTCTTAACATGACGGCCTTCTCCCTGAAGGGAATAAAAAACAGCAGATGAGTATTGTGACACTAATAGAGCAGACATTATGCCCCGCAGATCATCACTTGAATGCAATCTTCCCAGCACATAATTCTATAAATAACCCTACACAGTCAGCACTGCACAAATCAAACAGAATCAAATTCCAAAATTAGAGGTCTAGAGGTTATGTAAAGACAGGAAACAACTCTTGGCAGAGTAGCATCATGACTGTCACACTGGGATAATAACGGCAGTCAGTTTTAACAACTTTAATCACTCGAATAATGTCCTGCAATGTGCATACCTCCTTGAATGCTGCATTGCTGTGATATATAAACTTTAGATGCTAAAGGGGGGTTAAAAGTGGTTGCAAATGATCCAAGGGTTCTCAGATGTTTTTTTTTTTAAATTGCTTAGTCAAGAGGTCCATGAATGGAAAATTTAATTTTTCAGTACTCTGAAATAAATCACATGCAGAAAAGCACACTTTAGACCTATGCAATTTCATTTCAGAATATGCACAAAATCCTGGCAGATGAGGAAAGATGTTGCGGAGTAAAATAAGAACCTATTTAGAATGTCCTCACTGGCATGTTTATATCCCATCCTGCTGCTTTCTCCCCGTCAGCTCTAATGCGACTGGTTTTAATTAAAAACACTTGTTTGGATGGCTGAGTGATGATGTAATGACAATGAATTAGAAGTGGCTTTGCACAAACAGACTGCAAAAGATCTGGACTTAACAAGTAGATAAAAAAACAAAAGGTTCCTGGAAGGTCTTTCATTTTAAATTGAAGCAAAGCAACATTTAGCAGCTGCAGAGGGAAGTTCTCATCCAGTTCGACGCAGTTTCAGCAACTGTGCATCATTTTTTATTTTGTGCAAAGCTACAGCTCAAACAAGATGATCTGCTCATGCAGCCCAGAGCCACACATAGAGTCGACCATGCATGCTGCATTAGAAAAAAAAAAAACATAAAAGGGCGCAACCATAGCTCCACAACTCACCGTCCTGAGTGGCGTTCCCGCGGCTGCAGTTGCTGCAGATGTGCTTGATTTCTTTGCCGATCTGACAGTGGATGGTGAAAGGCATGCTGTTGTTGTTGTGCTGCAGGTTCTGGCCTGGGCCCTTCTTGTTGTTACCCAGAGACATGATCCGGACCAGGCTGAACGCCTTCTTCGTCTTGGGCTTCTCCACGGCCACGGGCGCGTTCTCTCTGCAGCCCGTGGAGAGCCAGGCGCCGTGGATGATGGTGGGCGCAGGATCCACCGCCGGGTAGTTCACCGCCTTGAACATGATGGTGGAGGGGACGCGGAAAAACGGAGCGGCGATGTTACCAGAGGGCCACCATTCTCTGCATTTCCAACACCTTTTTTTGTTTGTTTTACCTGAGATCCAAAGATGCGCACTTTGCGGCTGCAGGAGGGTGTGGGGGAAAAAAGGCGCAGCTGACGGATCCAAGGGAGCTAATAATAATAATAAAGATTCTTAGTGGTGGATGGCAGTGCCTGCCTCTCCTTCCTGCGTGGGACTGTGGACTGCAGTCGGTTGTGGCTAATCCACGATTAGCGGAGCCGCGCTCTGATTGGCTGCTCGGTGCGCTCCTCTAATAGGCTGCGTGGACCGAGGAAAAGTTGCGTCTACACGAAAGCCGCACCACAGCGCAGACACCTCTAGGTTTGGTGCGCAGTTTGGGTTTCACAGCTGATCTTCTGGAGCGCGAACACAGGGATTTGGATGTAGCATGTCGTGAAAGCAGCAGTGGCGGTTCTAGCATGAACAGGGCTCTGGGCGGGTCCATGTGGGATGTCACATTTCACTGTACTGATCAATGGATCCCAACCCTGGTCATCGAAGATCGCGTTTTAGTTGTTTCCCCACTCCAACACACCTGATTCCGTGATTTAATTACTTACTCAAGCTAGAAGCCTGTTAATCATCTGTTCACTCAAATCAGGTGAAACAACTAAAACATGCAGGATAGTGTTCCTCGAGGACCAGGCTTGGGAACCACCGCTCTAGATTATATGGTACAAAAGTAAGCAGATAATGTGTTACATTTCTGGACCAACAAGCAGCCATAGTGTGTTTTATATCTGTCACAATTTAAGGAAAGTTCATTAATATATAATATAATACTTAATTATTGCAACAAGCTCCCCAGTTTTTTTTTTTTTCTCTTCATACTCATTTGATCCCTAAAGTTTTAGGGATAATTGCAAATATTAATGGCCTTTTAATGAGTTGTTAATAATGGAAAGGATAAGTAACCCCAGGGCACGTTCAAACACTGCAGTGCAGGGTGACCATGGGCTTGGAGGGGGTGGGCGCTCTTAAAAGAGTTGTTGTGTGTGGAGAAGGGGGTACCTTTGATGTTCCCACAGTGAGCCACAGCTTATTCCATTTGCATCAAAGTCCTTTCTGAAATGAGACACACAGATTTACTCCCATCCCTGTGCTGTGAAGTATCTGCTGTCAGCTGCAGACTTTTTGATGCAGAGTTTTAGTCCTGCTCTGATAGTTTAGACAAACAACTTATATTAAAAAGTTTGATTCATTTATGTAGAAAAACAATTTTGTAACAGTTTTTGTAGTTCAGGAACAGGAAATTGAAGAACCAGCATGTATCTGCAGAAGACACCTCTTGGCTCTTTTCAGCATATATTTTCATGATTTTCTGCATAAACGCTGCATGTCTCCTCTAAATTGAAAGCAACTACCCAGATAAAAAAAAAAAAAAGCGTATGCTATGAAAGAAAAACTGTTGCAACATGTCCCTGCAGAATGAAGTCTAGAATAAGAGGCAACCCATATTTGTGTCCTTTTGTGCCAGTAGTTTTTACAACAAGGACAGTTTTATAGTTGCTCCTCCTTCCTGCCCTGGATTCACAAAATTTTGCCTGAAGATAAATAAATTGAAATCAAAGGCTATCTGAGCCAAGGTCTTATGTTGTGGCTGTCATGTATTTTTTATGATGTTAATACACTGTTTACCCCATTTGCAATCTAATATTTTTTATTTTTTTGTAGCTCTGACCAAAAACGTTAGCAGCAAATAAAAGTGACTGTGAACCTGTTTTGACACATCTAGAAGCAGCGGTGACAGTTCAGGCACATCGGGTGGATTCAAACAGCTGTTCACACACATGTCCTCTGTGAATGACAAACTTTTTAGATATGTGAACCAGGTTTTATATATATATATATATATATATATTAGGGATGCACGATATCAGCATTGTATCGTTATCGGTCGATATTAGTGTTAAAGTTCAATATTGAACATCGGTAATTCCATTAAAATAACTCGCTGATATAAAAGGGACTGTTTTTGCCTGAATCTGCAGCACAACGTGATGGCGTTGCAGCGACTGCACAATGCAATGATGTCACGTGCACCTATGGCGGAGAGGAAAATTCAAAATGTCGGCGGTGTGGAAGTTTTATTTTTCGTTGGTGAGAATGGCGGATTTTGAAGATTTATGGACTATGTTGAGTCTCACTAGATCGTACCCAGTCTGAGATATTTTTCCGACTTGCCTTATCCGAGTTACAAGCCGTCATTTACGACATCAATGAGAAGCTAACAGCACGACTTGTTGGGTGAGTTTTACCACAGACATTTGGATGTCCCTGTTATCCCTTGCATGATTAGTCTTACGGCACAATGGATAGAAAAACTTTGAACTTACAAAAGGATGTCCTTCATGCATAAGAGTTCAGAGGATCCCACACTGCAGCTAGGAACCTGGAACAAGCCTCCACAGGTGAGTCAGCTTTGCAGGTGATTAATGCTCGTAAATAACGTTTGACACTTTTTATTTAAAATAAGTCAAAGTGCTATGCATATGGCTGTTATGGAATATATGTCACCAGCTCTTACAGTTGTTGCACCATTTTTGTAGCAAATAAGCCTAAATAAGACGGCTATGTCCTGACGAAGGAACCTATATAAAGTATCGGTATAAATTATTAGCCAAATGAG
>NC_056506.1:29561125-29596463 GCF_014905685.2 Nematolebias whitei
CAGCTGAATTGACGTTTGCTCCAGGAGTTCCGGAGTGATACGAAGGTGGCTCTGTATGGCAAGCCAAGTGTCTCATTAATAGCCTCTTTTACCTAATGAGACACTTGGCTTGCCACACTGCTCAAAGGCCCTCCAGTGGCTGAAAATAGTAATGTTTAATATTTTACATGTCTGAATGAATGAAGTTGTCAGATCTCAGCCAAAAATTGGGTTATAAATACGGGGTAAAAAAACGTGTATTAGTCGCTTTGGTGTAATAATTTGCAGGACTTACAAATTTATGCAAAAAGGTGTGACTTATACACCGGCAAATACGGTACTCAAAAGTGCAATTTTAATGGATTTTGGCACAATTTATTTTGCAAAAGGTTTTCTGAAATTCTGTATATACAAAACTAATGATATTGTAACAACTGGCTATTAAAAAAAATGATCCGGAGTTACGTGTCATTATATTATGATTTGTTTTAAAATTATGTTAATTTGTTCCTCATTTATGACGAGCTGACCATTCTTCTATCACTAGAAGCTTGTGTCAAAAGTTTATCATTAGTTGAGGGTCAAAACGTGTCACCTAATATAATTATTCTACAAAACTGTTAAGATCAGATTCTGACAATATAATTACAAGCTTTAACAACCACATATTGCAGATGTGGTAAAAATCAAACAACTGAAAAACACATTTCCTATCAGTACATTTAATCTGTAAGATGTGCTTCAGGAAAAGTGCAAACAAACCAGTTTTAAATAATGAACTACCATTTTCAGATGAAAATTATCAGTTCTAAAAAGTTATTTGTATTTTTTTTAAGAACAGCTTGGAGAATATTAAGTGTTTAAGGCTATATTCATGTCAGATGTTTCATTTCACCTCTCACTGAGCACAAATTGTATCCAATGTTTCAAATGCATCTTGGGATTTACGAAATGGTTCTGAGGCAGAAGTGAATGGTGCAGTGCAGCTTCAGTTGCATGGAGTCTCCAGCTTGCAGCAGAGTTGAGGGGAGTCTGCCTCCACAAAGACCTTACTCAGCAGAACGGTTCTAAAGAGCTGCTGCACCGCAGGGTGACACCTGCAACAAACATTCATCATCTCTGCTTGATGGATCCGAGCTGCAGGCCGTTGTCTGCTTCAAATCTACATCTTATCGTTCTTTGGGCTCTTTATTTATTCCTCCCCAGCTCAGTTTAAAGCATGCCTCTTTAAAAAAGTAGCATTTGAAAGTAAATATGTTCCAAGCAGAACTCATAATTGCTCGTTGGACATGCAGGCTTTGATTATCCGGTTGAATCTTCTCGCATCTCTGCTCAGCTTGCATTCAAACCTGCTGTAAATGTGACCCACAAGCACATCATCAAGCTCTTCTTTTCAGCTTAAAAAGCTTTTTAAAAAGAGCAACTATGTATCATGTAGTGCACGCTAAGCAAATGGGTGGAAAATTGAGTTGAATATGCAGCTTCCTGAAGGCTCTTATTAAAAAGAAGAAAAAAGAAAACTCATGATTGTGGTAAGTGTTCTGGTCCGGCGGCGCCGGTGGTCGATCAAGACTGAGCACAGCAAGAGTCCTTGATTTTGTGGTGCTATTTTTTGCTCTGATTTTCCCACTCATGTTTAATTCAAACTAAAGATGCTTCAGTACAAGAAGGTCTATTTGCAGCCGGCTGGATGCTGTGCTTTTTGTTTCTCCCATAATTGCATGAAATGTCTGCTGTGTGCTGATTGGAACGAGGTAGAGATGGACAATGAGAGTTGATGCAAGCACATTTTAAATACTTGTCTGAAAACAGCCCAGATATTTAGTCAGAAATTGACTTTCAGTTTATAAAAGACAACATGAAACTTCTGTGTGCATCCTGTTTGAGAAGCTTTATCATAGTCCTGTTTTCAGTGCACCTTTGGCGTTTTGTGAATTGTCGCCTGGCGCACGGTGCTTTGCAGCAGGAAGTTTCAACATGCATCTGGTGTACTGATTGCTTTCTCTTGGACAGCCAAGCTGTGCTAGAACTGCAACAGAGGGAGAGCAGGAGGGAGTGGTGGGAGGTGAATAAACAGCGTTTGGCTTTTCTTTGCAACATCTATTATAAGTGGCATTTTCAAACTGTAGCGTGCATGTGCTGTTTATGTATGCTGAATCCCATTTGCATGATGGCTCATGTTTATTTGACGTTCAGCATCAGCGGTGCAGCCCAGTCTGGGCATCAGCTTTGTCTGCTTGCATGCAGGTGAAGACATTAACATAATAATAACAGAGGGCACACTGTCAAACAGTGCAGCTGTAAAGTTCATGTCCTGTCGCTCTTGTTTCAAAGAAAACACTAATTTTAAACATGTGAAAACAAGCTGACCTACAGTGGGTCATGACTTAGTTAATTTTACAGAGACTGAGCCGAAGTCTGATTTGGCAGTAGCTGAAAATCATTTACAACACATGCACAGTGTGGATTTTTTAAATATAATTTGTATGATATTGTGCATAACGTTACTGTGTAAATGCTTATTAAACATTCTCACAATTCCTAATTTTTTTGTACTCGTTTCAAATATTTTCAGCCTAATTCAGAAAAAAAATGTGCTCTCTCCATTGCCTTCTGGTAATTTAAGCTTCTTTCTGCCTTTTTAGCTACTATTCAGCTGGGGGTTTTTTTTGTGCAAAATTTCTGCTTTTTTTCAGATAATTTCTACTTTTTGTGCTCATTTCTGCTTCTTTAAGCCTAATTGGGCACATTTGTGCTCTCTCCACTTCTTTCTGTCTTTTCAGCTACTTTTCAGCTTTTTTTGGTTAATTTCAGCTCTTATTTTTTGGCTATTTTACAAACTTTTGTGCTCATTTCTTCTTATTCAAACCAAAATTCATCAACTATGTGTTTTTTTTTCTGCTTTTTAGGCTCCTTCTTCCATTTCAGCAGGTTTTTTTCATTTTTTTTTTTTCATTTCTGCTGTTTTTAACAAGTTCTAAAGCAATAAGCGTTCACATGCATTTCTACAGGAAATGCAATTTCTGTAGTTTTCATTAATTTGCTGTTCATTTTTATAAGGACAAATAGTAAATATAAAGAAAAAGGCATTTACAGCCTTGGCTAATTTGAAATGCACATCCCTTGCTGGACCTTTAGCAACATAAAAATAAAAATAGTTTTAAAAAAGTGTAAAAAGAATAAACATGACACTATTAAAGCAATAAACAAGATCAAATAAATCAATAATAAAGGTGGTAGATGTTCATTTCTGTTGAATATGTTCTCCCTTAGAGACTGCTTCAGCCCTAATCTAAATTTATTCCAGTCAGAAATTAATTTCTAATCTGCACGCAAGGAAATCTACATGCTAATCCCCTGTACAGAAAAGGCTGCTTTATGGATGGAGCTGCTGTTGGAGACCAAGAGGTCACATAATAAATTAAATGAGAGAAACTTGGCGAGTGCATGAAACTGTCTGCAGCATGAAATGGTAAACAGTCTGTAATTAATCTAAATGTTTGTGAGTTTGCTCTTCTCTACTTACCATCAACTCTTTTTTTTTTTTCAAATTTTAAATGAGAATGCAAAACAAAACCCTGATTTTTAACTTGTTAAACTTGTTCAATATGTTGACCGTTGAGCTTTAAATTTAGAACTGTGCCGTTCTTCCAAGACTGAGAATAACAATTTTTTAACATTTATGGTAAGACGTGACTTTTCAAACCATGCAGTGGACTGAGAGCTGTATTGATACTGCCACAGTGTTTTTTCAAGACTTCTCCTGAATCCCTACATCTGTCATTTCTCAACAGAAGATGATTTAAAGATGATTAATTTATCTTTGTGATTTTTATTCCTTTCATTTCAATCTGCAGAATTTATGCAGAAGAGATGGCAACGTAAAATGAAACAACTATGATGATGATGTAAAGTAAAACGTGTGATTAAATCAGCTGATCTCATCTGTGGACTTCCTCCTATGAAGCACGGACCTGCAGACAGAAATCAGACGAGGCTGCAGCTAAAGTGAGCTGCTGAATGATGATCACTTAGACCCCTTCAGACATTCTCTGCCAGCAGGATGAATGCTGTGTCAGCGCTTGCACACCGCACTGTAGGGACAAAATATATCCTGACACGAACATGCGCATAAGTCTCAGCAAATTGACCAAAAACATCTAGCATGGCTGCAAACACAATCAGTTAGCTCGTGTTTCAGATGCCTTGGTGGTGGAACTAATGAGTGAAATCAAACATATTAGGAGGGTCAAGCATCCGTCTTTACCTCCATGCTTTTATACTTAATGGCAGATGACACAAGTGTTGAAAGCTGAGCAGAAAATGATTCCATTATGTTTTATTATGTCTGTGTGCAGAGCCATTTAACTGCAGAACAGATTAGCTTAGTGCTGACTCTGAACCGGCCTGTGCAATAAATCCATGCTCTCATTATTCCATTAGAGAAACCCACAGGGTGCCTGTTATTCAGGCAGCCTTGGAAGAAGAACTTTGCCACAAAGACTGAACCTAGATTTGGACTGAATAAATCATTTTCAGCGTTAATATATATCCGACAGCATGAACTCATGGGCGCCCTTGAGGCTGGGTTGAGTGCAATATTACCAAAATAAAAAGAAAGCATAACAGTAATAAGATCTAGTTGCTTGTTTTGCATCCCTGACAGCCCCGGTCGTTGATCACTATGAAGCACCTCACCATGCAAACACTTGACTTTGGGTTTCCTTGGCAATAAGCAAGCTAAATCCTGCTCCACTTCTTCTTCAGGTGGAAGTGAGTCAGCTGAGCTGTTGTGTGAATCGCCCCCGTCCTCATGCTTTGTCTGAGCTCATTGTAGAGTAGAGAGGGAACCAGAGCAAAGATGAAACACAGAGACAAACGACAGTCTGCTGTCATCAACAGCAACGTCCCGCTTCAGGCAAAACACTCGCTGGCACCGGAACGGAAGCATCTTTTCATTCATTCAGCCACGAAAACACAAATGTTTTCCAGTAATGCCTGAGCTCGCATGAAACAAAAGCTGCGGTCGAGTCTGGAGATAACATAAACTCTGCTTATGTCCTCGTTGGAAGGATGGGAAATACATCAGACCGTTCTCTGTTCAGCAGCTGATTCATTTACTGTGTTTCTCTTTTGGTCTGCAGCACTGTTACATATTTCACAGCAGCTTTTGGCAATTACTAAAGCAGAGTCAAAGATGAAAAATGCATGGACTAACTAACAGCACTTGTAGATGTTTTGGTCAAAACTTAAATGATGCTACACTGAGTATGTGTGTTGAACGACTCTCAGCTACTACCACATGAAATTTTAGCTCCACGCCTGTCAAATTAGCAGTTGTGGCCGTTCTTGTTGTCCAACAATGAAGGTCATCTTGACTCCCCAAGTTATTCAGTTGTGGAGGTCTATCCAGTGATCCCTTTCCGAATGCTTCAAGGTCTGTCCAGTGGTCCATGAGATATTTTGCTAACAGGATTGACTTTAACAGTTAATGCCACATGTTTCAATAAAGATTCTGCTCAGTATGTAAGACTTGGAGTATGTCTTGTGGTTGCATCTGTAAACTTGTCTGAACTACAGCCATTTTGTCTATAAGGTCAGTTGTCTGTGGTAGCCATCTTGAATTAGACTGGCTCTAAATGTTAATCAGTTGTAGATGGACATCCAATGATTACTTTCTGACATATTTTGGTTCCCCATACACACAGACACAGGCAAAAACAACAAACTATTAAAGAAGCACATCAGAATGTTAAAATCAGCCTTCCTCCACCAGTTTAACAAAAACACAACACCTAATGATATCTAGATAAAAATGCTGAAATAATGCGTCTGATCCATCCAACACTACAGACTGCAGGCGTACTCATCTCATGGATTTATTTCAATAACAGGATGGATGTGTTTGACTGAACATGATCAATTTGGACCGTTTTAGAAGAATCATAAGCAGAGACAGGGTCATTCTTGGCGAGATGAAAACAAACGGTGAAATGTTTGTGTCTGAAACATGCTGCTTGTGTCTTAACAGCACCGTGCTGCAACAAAACACCTGACTCCGTGGACTCAGTCAGCAGAAAATGCAGAGTCACCATGGCAACAGAAGCAAGCAACACACTTTGAGGATGGAGCCGGAGGACAATTCTCCATCGTATCATCACGTCATCCGTCACAGTCTGAAAAGCGGTGATTAAAATGTGAGAAGAGAGAGAGAGAAATGAAAACAGTAACAAACCGTGTGTTCCTTCCGGTTTTGAGCATCTCAAGCCGTCACAGGTCACGTTGGAGCTTCTTATGTAACTGATTCACCAAATCAGATGGCAATTAAAACATATGATCACCATCAAAGGGTTAAGAATATGGATTCATTTCTTAACTCCTTTATACCAGTCAAGCCAACTTCAAGTGTTTTTACTCCTTAAAGTTGCATAACGCTTCAGTCTTCTTATAATATCTGGAAATAGTGCGCAGAGGTTTTTATTTGATTTTTTTTCTCCCTCATGGAACATAAGGTGCAAATATAGTGACCAGTCTGGATATCAGCTCCTACCTGTGCGCAGATTGAAGGATAGCCGGGTTTCTACGAGGTATGGGATGTCGCTCTTGGAGCGGAGTCTCCTGATGGGTCTGCGGTCTGTGCTGCTGGCCGGAGTGGTCGCCATCAATTAGAGCCAGAGTCCAGAAAGATGACTGCTGGCAGACTGGGACAGAAACACAAGCAGCCGGCCACACGCAGGCTGGGAGGCATCTATGATGAAGGGGGAGGAGGCACACACACACACACACGGAGGAGGGAGAGAGAGGCGTTGGTGGCATGTGTTGTGGATGTAAAAGGAAAAACTCTAAGGATGGGGGATTGAATATTTTTTCTCACAATAAAATAAAATGTTTGATTTCACAGATAGATTGAAACTCACCTGATTTATTAAATCCATTAAGATAAGGCTATAATTAACACTGCACACTCCCACACAAGAAAACAAGAGCAAAAAACAAGAATGAAATGAACAGATGATACATGTGGGTTTGTATATTTTAGTTTAGAGCTTTAAAAAAAAAACACAAAATGACAAAAGATATGCATCTAACCTAACTGTTTTTTTGACATAATCTTAAACTTTTGACACCACGTTTGCTCATCACTAGTCTAATACAGTGGTACCCAACACTAGTCCTTGAGGAACGCCATCCTGCATGGTTTAGTTGCTTCTCTGCTCCAGCACACCTGATTTGAATGAATTAGTGATTAACAGGCTCCTGTAGAACTTGAGGAATTAAATAAATTACTGAATCAGGTGTGCTGGAGCAGAAAAACAACTAAAACATGCAGAATGGCGTTCCTCAGGGACCAGGGTTGGGAACCAATGGAATGCATGGAACAACTCACGACAATGGTGAGATCTTTTAAAAATAAAAGTACAGTAGTGTGCATTTAAATGCTGGATCAATCCACAGCACTGTGTAAAAGTGTTAAACCACCTCTACACACTGAAAACCACTAGGTTATTTTGATAACTTGGAGATGTTGGCTTGGTATAGTTTTTCAGCTCCTCTCTTCTTCCGGGTTTGACACAGTGCGTGAACGTGCACAAAGAATGCATAATTGTTTTTACACCCCACACTTTTCCTGACGCAACCACAGATCACCAAGCAGTCCACATGTGTGGAGCAGAGGGTGGAGCAGAGGGCTGCCATCCAAGTCATCCGGGGAACAGCTGGGCGGCTGAAGGGCTTTTGCTCAAGTGCCCTAAGTGAAGCTAGTGCTGGTGCCTCTTGAAAATGAGTCCTTGTGGCTCAATGACACTAAACTGTATAAATAAAGGTTGAATGATGAAGGCAGGTGGAGGTGCTTCACCTTTCCCAGACAGATTTTTGTTGTTTGTCTGGGGCCTTCAGACAATAAACTTGCTTTTTCTAACCTCCTCATCACCACTCATTCCTGGTTAGTTTGACCAAATTTTAGGTCAAAGAGTTCATCCAGGTTAGCAACCGAGCCATTCTTCACAGTCCACAATTCTTAGCCAGATGTTGACCAAACTCAGCCTGAATCTCTTCTTTAGGAAGTAATAAGTAAAATGAGAAGGTAAAAACAACTTGTTTAACCTGGCTGACTTTGGAAATAAGTTTTTGTTTTCAACCCAGCAAGTTTGAGTGTGTAACTTTCAAGGAGCCAATGTTTCTTCTGTAATATTTCTTCTATTGTTCTGGAAATATTTCAACAATTTTATTTGGATTTTGGCAGATTTTTGTGCATTTTATTGATCCCATCATGTCAGTATGCTCAGACAGAAACCAAACGAGAAACGGTCAGCTAAAAGTATTGTGAAGTGTGCACACATCCTATTACATAAAAGAACAAAAATAATTGTCTTTAATAAACTAATATGTTTTATTTGCAGTAAAATTATACACATTGCAATCAACTGTAAAGCATAAATATGTGATAAAGAGAACAAAGTATGAAAGCACACTATTATTACCTAAACAAGAATATACAATCAAATTTTAACAGGTTGCATTTTTAACACATTTAAATATACATAAAAAACAAAGTAACTTTTATCATACTAATAAAACATTTAAATTAGGACATATTTAAATTATCATGTACTTTAGTTGGTCTGCTAAACACGGTATGCTTAAAATTAAACTTCACTACAAATTGTGGACAACTAAATACACTTAATGCACAATAAATAAATGAATGAAAACATCACACTTTAATTTAACTTACCTAATCTTAGATATGTTTGAATCATATAAGTGATTAATCTGACTGTGAGTACACTAAAGTGTGTTGAAATGTACCGTACTTAGCACATTTATTATTCACTGAGAAAAATGGACACGTCAAGGACAAAAAAATGTGTCAAGCAAAAACAATTTTTTGTCAATGAAGGGTATCTAAAAGGCATGTATTTATAAAAATGGAAAAAATAACTATAAATCCAGCAAAGCCCAGCACATAAGAGATGCATCGTACTTTGGTCGACCTTCGTTTGGCTGTTTTCAGTGGACGGCTCAGCAAGTCATCCTCCTCGCACTATGTCCTTTGTGCTCTCTGTTCTCACTACAACTACCTCCATGTCCTCTCTCTCTATATATATATCCCCTTTTTGGGCTTTCCTTGTCTTTTTCCTGGCAGCTGCATTACTAACATCCTTCCATCAATGTGCCTCTGTTCCCCTTGCCCCTGCCAATCTCCATCACCTTTGGTTAAGTGCCTCACATTGTTTGAGAGACCTCTGTTCCATACTTGACACTGTGTAGTTTATCAGTCAAAAGACTGACTTTTGTCAACACATTTTTATATTTTACAAGACATTGAACAATGTTGCATGCACTGCTGGAATATTTTTAAAGCAAAAGCTAATTTTGGACTAATTAAAGCGGAAAAATATATAGAATCATTTTATTATTTTCAAAGTCTATCTATAAATAAATAAATATGAAAACTGATGATTTATCACTGTCAGAGTGAACATCTCAAATCAGCAGTAGTTGCAGCAAACCACCGCTAGAGGGAGCGCCTGAATCACACTGTCGGCTTTACGACACTGAGGCTGGTTTACGGCTTCCCTTGTTATTTACACACACCTAGGTAAACAAGAGCGTCGTGTGGCTTTTTTGTTCACTCAAGAATGAATACTGCTTATCAAGGTAAGTTTAATAAAGCACTAAGTGTAAGTTCGTTTAAAAACGCTTGCGTCTAAATGGTTTCGAGTTGAAGCAATGTAAAAAATACACAATGTGGGGGCTGCTGATAGTTCCTGTTTATATTGCACAGCGAGGGCTAATGCATGCACCCAACTTCAGTCACGTACTTCACGACTACAATGCAACACTTTGGGTGAGTGTTGCTACTGGACGAGGATGGTGAAATATAGTTTTTTTAATGAAGGATGTAAAATTACCACTTAAATATTTTTGCAGAAAACCTGCTAGTCTGGTTTGCCTCGGAGATTAAGGGAGGTGTAATCCTTGTTTAGGAAAGGATAGGCGTCCTGTGTTAAACGTGTCAGCAGACATGGCTTTGTTTCCGTTTCTTTTTTCGTCTTTTTTATAGTTTGACATTAAGAAGCTCTACTTTTAGAAGTCGACTGCTGGCTGAATGCACATTCCTGGGCTTATTATCAGTGCAGAGAAGCCCAGACTGTTTTCAGAGCAATGTTGTAACTACAGTCTATGTTTGCACACAGTCATTGTGTGTTTTTGCAGCCATATCTCGTTCTTTTTTATATTTTAATCTTAGTGCAACACAGGAGCGATTCTAGAACCTGATCTTTAGGGGCACATAGCCCCCAGTGCTGACAATGGCTTTTGGCTTGAACAATGTGGTGGCCATTGGCGTTAGAAGCATTCATGATGTCGGGGGTACACACAGGTGAGGGGGGTCTGGGGGTCCTCCCCCAGAAAATTTTGAATAAAGTGGATGCCTTTTCCTGCATTCTGGTGTATTTTAACAGGTTGTTAAACATCTACGTTTACCTACAAGTAAACACTTGATTCAGTCACTATTTTAGAGAGCTCAGCACAGCAAGAAGTAGCGCCAAGCTAAGATGCTACAGACGTAGCGTAAATGTGTTTTTGTTGCATTGAATCATAAATGCAATAAACTAAACCCAACGCCCAAACCCAGAACTGTAAAAATTATTTTTAATAAAAAATAAATAAAAAAAAGCTAAAATCACTACTGGTGCAATATTCTGTAATTTATGATAAAAAGCACATTTAAAAAATATGGTTTTAAACATAACATTAATGTGCATTGTAATGTTAGCGTTTATCAGACATCACTGGTTTCTCATGTTTGTATATTTTGTCTTTTTTTTTTCTTTCTGAAATGTAATGTCTTGTATTTGGATTGTTTAAAATGTATGAGATTTTGTGATGTAATGCATGACATCTTCATTTTTAAGATTACAGTTCTAAGCAACAACAAAGAAGTTCTCATCTGTAGTTTTTGAGTACATTGTTCTAGTTTAACATGCTTAAAATAAACTTTTAGAACTATATACATGAAAACAACTGCTCACCTGAAACTTTATGGTGATTTTTTTTTATTCTTTAACACATTTTTTTGCGTGTTTTTATCTTCTAGTGACAAGGCTTCTCAAAAACCGAGCTGTCATTTCACTTGGTTTTCGCATGGGCTCCACACATGTGACAACGGGACCACTGGCTGACCCCGGAAGACCCAGTACAGGTAAAAATAAATAAATATATTATTTTGCTGCATTAAAGCAAATTAGAACCATGATAATCTGTTCTTCCTGTCAGACACTTTATAAAAATATTTTATTCACTGTAGTGTTAAAGAGTGATGTACAGATATATTTCTGTGCATGGATATGAGTAAGGATCCTGTAAAGTAAGTCAACTTTATTTATATAGTACTGTTCATAGATAAAATCACAAAGTGCTTTACAGAAATACAAAATACATGCTTAAAATAAAGCAAACGCAAGAACAGCTGATAAAAGCAGTAAATCAAATATTTAACTAAAAGCTTGTCTGAATAAAAGTTTTACCGTAAATAATAATTAAGGAGACACACATTAGTATGTCCTGACTAACATAATCACACATAAAGAAGGGATGTTGTGATAATTGGTCAACAAGTGCTTGGTTGTATGTAAATTACTTACAAACTTTACTTCTGCCTTATTACATCCTGTTTGAAGTCAATAATAACAGAGAAATTGCATTTTCTGCAAAAATGCAGTGTGAGGGCTTTTTGCTGAAGAACTTGCTGAACAACAGCTGAAATTAGCCATAAAAAAAATCTGAAATGTAGCTGAAAAGGAAGAACAAGCCTTGATTAGCAGTAGGAAAATAGCTGACAAAAGGCTGAAATTAGCAACAAAAATGAAGCTGAAAAGGCAGAAAGAAGCTTAAACTACCAGAAGAAAGTGGAAATAGCTGAAATGAGTGCCAAAAATATGGAATTAGCTGAAAAGGCTAATATTAGCACGAAACAGCTAAATAGTAGCTGAAATAGCAGAAAAAAGATGAAGCTTTCAGAACTAAGCTGAAAGGAGCACAACAAGCTGAAATTAACAGAAAGAAGTTAGAAGAAGCACAAAAATGTTGTAGTTAGCAGAAATAATCTGAAAGGAGAACAACACAGCTGAACTTAGCTGGAAGTAGCTGAAAAAAATGTTTAAATTTGCACAAGGAAGCTGAAAGAAGCTGAACCAGAACAAAATGTGAAAGGAGCTGTAAAAGGATGTAGACAGATCTAAAGCTCTGAAGGATGTAAAATGAGCTCAATTCATTTTCTACGAGGGAAAAAAATGTTAGAAAAGTCTAAATATTTCCTAAAGTTAAAGTTGCCCCGATACCAAAAGTCATAGCACCCTTCTTCTGAAAGAGCTGAACGTTTTGATATGATTTGTTGAAATAGCTTGATATTGTTTGAAATTTGACAATAACTAGTAATTATTGTCAATTTAGAAAGAAATGTTGAATTTGTTTTGCATGTAGTACCTTTTTTGACCACCAGATGGCAGTGTAAGAATGTTCAAACCGAAGGTTGGATAGTGAGGGAGCGAGCAGCGTGCCTGAGAAAAATGGGAGGGAGGCCTCTTGAAGAGACATGGGCTGTCTCTCTTCACTTCTCAGAATGGTGGACGCTCGGTGTGGTTTGAGCTCTTTAGCATAGCATTTTTCATACAAAGCTTTTGATAAAAAAAATCAGAAAACAAGTTCTCAGCTTCTTTTTGCAGAGACAAACAACTTTTTACACAAAGGCACGGGTTTCAACTGTGAATTCAACAAGATGGAGGTTTTTTCTCGAGGTCGGCCTTTTAGCTTAGTTTGTAGCTTAGGTTCTCAGTTTAGCTGCTTTTAACGATCCAACACAATTTTGGATCATTAAAATTGATTTTAAAGAGAAAAGACAAATGTGGGGTCAGTGAAGAACACCAGAGTTGAGCTTTTTGTCATCCAGTATCTTCAGTAGAAAGAGAGACACGACGAAACGATAAAGCCGATAAATGAAAATGAGGTCCTTAATTTTCACTTATCATGCGATTAATTGATTTATTGTTTATTGCGACAGGCCTACTGATCAACATACAGAAGAAAAATGAATCACAATAGTGTGAATACTTGATGAACATTCACACTATAATCAATCAATCTTAAGCTTAGCCTCATTATAGCACATTTGCTGTTCTTCCTGACTGACGCTTCCGTGGAGCTTACGTCAGTAGAAATGTCCTTTGTCTCCTCATTCTAAAGCAGATGCTGAAACATTAGTTCTTTTGTTATTTTCAGACATGTCTGCTTTTCGCGAGACCTTCTCCAAAGCCAAGCACATAGCAATCATCACCGGAGCGGGTGTGAGTGCTGAGAGCGGAGTACCAACTTTTAGAGCAGAACACGAGAGGTGGAGGAAGTGGCAGTCTCAGGTATATTTAGAAAGAATCTGTTTGTGCTGACATCTTTAATATGTTTCTATTTCTCTTGACTAAAATTAATGCATCTAAATAAATAAATAAATAAAAAAAACCTAAATGAAGTAATAAAACAACATAGTCTGACATTAAAGCGTGAATTCAAAGCTTTATTTTTGCCTTTGTAAATGATTCCTCAGGATCTCGCAACTCCAGAAGCCTTCTCTCGCACCCCGTCCCGGGTCTGGGAGTTCTACCATTACAGGAGGGAGCTTGTGTTGGACAAGAAGCCCAGCGCTGTTCATTTGGCCATAGCCGAGTGTGAAGCGCGGCTGAAGGAGCAGGGGCGCTCCGTGGTCGTCATCACGCAGTGCATAGACGACCTGCACCTACAGGCCGGGTCCAAACACGTGCTCCAGATCCACGGTGAGAGTTGGATAGGTTGAAGTTGTTGAAGCTGACTCTCAGGCAGAGCTGCAGGTTTCAGCTTCTGTGGTTGTCGTCACACAAACAAAAGTTTTCTGAAGGCCGCTGTGTTTTTTTAAATTATTTTTTTGTGTGCCTTCAGGCAGTCTGATGGAGACGCGCTGCGTGATTTGTAGGCAAGTGACCGTGAACAAGCGAAGCCCCATATGTGCTGCCTTAAAGGGCACAGGGTAGGCATCTCTTCATGAACATCAGCTCTGAAACATTTAGAACTTGTATTTTCATCGCTTCAGTTTGATCCGGTCACGAGCGAAGTTTCTAACCCTCTATATGTGTCCTGGTAACGTTCAGAGCGCCTGGTTTAAATGTTCCCGATGCCCAGATTCCAGTGGACAAACTGCCACGGTGAGACTACTTTAACTTCTTTTTATTAATAATAGACAGATTTTTAAAGCATCTAGTTCTGTTTTTCACACTCCCACTGGAGAACTTCAAAAGGCCTGAAAAAAGCTGTAAATTCATCAAATTCACTGAAGCAGTTCCTCCACTAGAGGGCAGTGTTGTATCATGGGGGCTGAATTAACTGAAGACGAGTTTGGGTGACTGAGATAATATCTGTAGTTATTTTACTTTATGATTATTTTGTCATATATTCAGCATGATGAGATGTTTGTACTTTATCAAGGTGTGATGAGAGGGACTGCCACGGTCTGCTCAGGCCCAATGTGGTCTTTTTCGGGGAGACTCTGGACTCCCATCTCCTGACCATGGTGGAAAAAGAAATAGAAACCTGTGACCTCTGTCTGGTGGTGAGTTATCCTCATGACGCTTGTTCCTCCTGTGTAAATACGTTGTATTTTTCTTCAACTTGTCAAGGACCTGACCTGAAAAGCACAGATTTAGGGAGAGATCTGAAGCTGACACTGGGGTTGTTGCTCCCCCTGTTGTTTACTTGTAGGTGGGGACGTCTTCTATTGTTTACCCAGCAGCCATGTTTGGCCCCCGGGTTGCAGCCAGAGGCGTTCCAGTGGCAGAGTTTAACACAAATACAACTCCAAAAACCGAGTATTTCATGTAAGTTAGTGAAACAATCACGAGTCTATAAAAAATGGTGAGAAAATACTTTTTGAATTAGGCCTGTTGTGATGAACAATAAATCAATTAATCGCATGATAAATGAAAATTATCTACTTTCATTTTTCGGCTTTATCGTTTCTTCGTGTCTCTCTCTACTGAAGACACTGGATGACAAAAAGCTCAACTCCGGTGCTCTTCACTGACCCCTCCCTTTCGTTTTTCTCTTTAAAATCCATTTAACATCCAAAATTGTGTTTTTGGATCGTAAAAAGCAGCTAAACTGAAAAGCTAAGCTCCGAACTAAGCTAACAGGCCGACCTCGGGGGGGGGGGGGGGACTCCATCTTGTCGAAGCTCCAAAATTCATGGTTGAAACCCATGCCTTCGTGTAAAAAGTTGTTTTTCTCTGCAAAAAGAAACTGAGGACTTCTTTACTGATTTTTTTTCTTAAAAGCTTTGTGTGAAAAATGCTATGCTAAAGAGCTCAAACCACACAGAGCATCCGCCATTTTGAAAACCGAAGAGAGACAGCCCATGTCACGTCAAGGTGCCTCCCTTTTTCTTAAACACACTGCTCGCTCCCTCACTATCCATCCTTCGGTTCAAACAGTCTTACACTGCCATCCGGTGGTCGCAAAATGGTACTACACACAAAACAATATAACCAACATTTCTTCTTAAATTTGACAATAATTACTAACTATTGTCAAATTTCAAACAATATTATCGTTTATCGCAATAATTTCTGAGACAATTAATCGCCCAGCAAAATTTGTTATTGTGACAGGCCTAATTTGAATGCATTTATAAAGTTAAATTCTGTTAACAAAGAGGCACAATCCTTGTAAAATAATAACTTGTTGTTTTCTTGTAACACAGGTACCATTTCCAGGGTCCGTGTGGAGCAACGCTGCCTCAAGCTTTGGCACCACACGAGTCAGAAAACATCTAGACTAATCTTTTTTTTTTTTTAACACAGTTTCATATAATCTAAAGCTGGGAGATTTAATTATTTTCTAAAAATTGAAACGTACAAAAAATGAGCAACTTCTTTTTTTTTCATGTTGAGATAGATCTCTTTATACTTGAATATCTAGCTTACTAACTGGAATGAACTGCTTAGGCATTAAGCAGGAAATATGCATTGATAAAAGAAAGGGGATGCACAATGCATATAATTGTTAGCATAGAAAAAGATTTTCCTCCTTCAGAGCAGAAGTTAGAAACTTGTTTTAGAGACGTTATCCTCTAAAACGATGCTGTTAAAAAGAACAACATACTACTTCATCTTTCTATCCAATCACCACATTTACAGACGTGATCTTGTGCCTTTTCCAAACTTTTTTACTCCATCCTAACCAAACGTTTTTACGAGTCCAAATCAGTGTTACAGAAATTTAGGTAAACGGTCAATTTACTAAAAAGGGGGCAGAAGAAAAATCAGCATAATTTACTGCTTGAGTTGTTAGAGGACATGGATTATTCATGAGACAAATGTTAAAACTATTATTCAGTGTTTGTTTTCTAACACATTTCTTAATGAGGTTGGAGGTTTTCTAAAAAAAAAAAAAAAAATGAACGCAGTTTGTTAAAAAAAAATTGGATTGACAGTTTCATTGTCTGCAGACACTATGCAGTTGTTTCTCATGTGTTCCTGTAACTCTGCCAATCCATTTATAAACAGCAGAACTAATAAAACACTTCCTGGATACATGCTGATATTGTGTTATTGTGCATATTGAAAGAATTTATACACGTTTGTTTTATTGGTCCACAATGCAGGATTTCATCCTTTACATTTATTGTCCACAGCCGACAGGCAAAGGTAGAGTAATATCTGTCCGGATGTGCCTGTTTATACTAAAATGTCTTGTGAACCACTGGAAATTTGAATGAAACTTGGAGAGAACGTCATTAATCATGCATCTACAACTTTTGAAAATGGCCGCCACATTAGCCAACACACAAATGGCTGTAACTTTGACAACTGTGCAGCTTTTGGGCTAAAACTTGATGTGGAAGTAGCCAAGATTAATTTTTTTCTGAGCGTGACATCTTGAAATGGATTGCATGTGATTGCCTGTCACGTTTTCAAGGTTTGACCAAAACAGCTAACATTTTATAATTTCTCACTTTATTTTTCGAGCTTTAAGGCGCAGTTAAAATCTTTTAATTTCCTCAAAAATCGACAGTGAGCCTTTTGATCAGATGTACCTTATGTATTAATTCTGGTTGTGCTTACTGACCTCAACAGATTTTATGTAGTTATTGTGAATGAGTTGAATAAAGTTTGATTTATCTGACTGTTTTGTTTCACGTAATGCACCTTATAGTCCGAAAAATGCAGTACTCTTCGTTTAACGCTGACATAAAAAGCAGCAGGCGATGTTCTTTCCTTCGAGGAACTTTAGGCCTTTTGATTCCAAAAGGAACAGTAGATGTCAGTGTGTAGCTTTCTTTCATGCTCCGAGAGGGACACACAAAGCGACACTGTGTCCATTCAAATTATTTATTAGTATGCACAAGCGTGACAAAATGTAGTTTTGTGTGCATTTATTCCATCTGCGCATGCATGTTGGTGTTACGGCTGAGGAAATCTATCTACCTTCAATGTATCGCTACTAAAAATGGAAACAGTTTGAAGTGGAAAGGAATACTTCTAATCTCATGCAGGGATCTTGATAATTGTATTATAATAATGCAAATGTGTTGCTTCTTTCAAATGAATGTAGACAGTGTCCATGGAGGGGACTTTATTATTTTTAAAGCTCAGCCACAGAAAGATGTTTCGACCTGAACATACTAATCATCAGTTAAGTTTGGCCACTGGCTTTGACCAGTTCTGCCAATGATTGTTTTGATTACTATTATTTAGAAGAAAAAAAACTACAATCTAAAGGATTGCTCATGAGTATCTTCCTGATAATTTCCTTTACTGTTTGTAGAAGCTGAATGTCTTCAATACGCACCTTCATTGGCTGATATGACCACCATTAAGTCATTCACTAAATAAAAAAAATATTTATAAGTCATTCAGCCTTGGAAAGTTTGTCTCATTGGACGATATAATTCAAATGAAGCAGTTTTCCATGAGCTGCCTGGATGTTTTGAAAGGGCGAGCGGTGCTCAGATGCAGGTAACATGCTCACTGTCTCACGGGAGTCTCTTTGAGTTGGTTCATTTCATGGTCACTGTCGTCGTAGCTCTCTCATGATAAATATTTTAGCTGCAGCAACACATAGGTGGACAGCACTCAGACTGACGGCACTAAAATTAAACCTGCAATAAAGTGTCTCCATCTGTCACTCCATGTCATTACCATAAGTAGGTTTACTAATTTGCTTTATCTAATACTTCCTTAAAGGAGAGGCGAGGCCGACTTCCATTTGTCATCTGAAATGCACAAGGGGAGGCAGATAAACCCCCTCAGCTCTCCAGTTTAGTCTGATTTGAGTAGAAAAGTCTATTTCTAACTCCAGGAGCGTCTTCCCTGTGTGTGTGAGAAAGAGTATAAAATCGTAGAAGTGGAAAATTTCTTGTCAGATTCCAAAGTCTTCAGGTTAACAGACTATAAATAACCCTTCCTCTCCGAATGAGGAGACAGAATTGAAATTAAATATTTGTGGATCCTTTTTAGTATAAAGATATTTTTAATACATACATGAAGTGCTTAACAGAGATAAACTAAACACATAGGATCATGTAGTCGTTGAGAAAAATAATCTAAAAATACACGTTTGTGAACAAAAAAGTACACGCACAAAAAAAAAAAAAAAAAACTCCAGGATTTATAGTAAATTTAAAAGTCAAATTTGAGTGAAGTGATGTCAATCAAAAGTAAAGTCCAGTTCATAGCAAAGAAGGGACTTTGAACATAAATTAAACTAAATATGTCACAAACGTTCTGTAAAAAAGAGCTCTCGTTGCTAAAAGTCATTCTGTTCAATTAGGTTCACTCTGCCTCAGCCTTTGGTTTAGTTTTGGGCAAAGTTGTTTATTAACGCTAAAGTTATTAGTTATTAGCATTAGTGGAATAGAAATTCGTTCATTCATTCAACCTTTATTTATACAGGTAGTTTCATTGAGCCACGAGGACTCATTTACAAGAGAGACCTGATTTAAACAAAGAACACGGATGAGGTACAGACAACAATAGACAATCGTGTAAAAAAGCATATGAAATAAAAAGTAAATAGAAGAAAATATGTAAAAAAAAATTTAAACAAAAGCAGCTACATTATAAAGTGTTGTAAAATATTAGAAACATGAACATGTCTGCATTGGTTGTTGCCACAAATTTGTTTAAAATCCCTTAGAGAGGTCACGGTTGAGATCTTCCGATCTTTTTGCAGGATAGTCCAGGAAGGAGTAGGAGAAGGCCCTTTGGCCTAGTTCAGTCCTCACTGAGGGAACACTGCAGGTAATAATGTCCTGAGAGCGCACGCAGAGACATGTAGGAGGAGATGTAAGAAGGTAGCAGACCAAGAAGTGATTTAAAGATGAAAATGTACCAGTGAGAGAGTCTGCGTGACGTTAACGATGACCAGTTAACCAGTGAATACAGGGTGCAGTGGTGGGTACAATAGTTACAACCAGTTATGAATCTTAGTGCACCGTGATAGGCAGCATCCAACATCTGCAGGGTTCTTGTAGGAGCCGTCATGTAAATGATGTCACAATAGTCAATGGAGGGAAGGAAAGTCACAGTCACAAGGCGTTTCCTAGCATTCAGAATTAGACAGGATCTGTTTCTGAAAATAAACCCAATTTAACTTCCAATTTCTTTACCAAGTTTTTGACATGAGGCTTAAAAGAGAGATGCGAATCAACCAAGATACCCAAGTATTTGGAAGAATCGACAAACTCAATAGGGACACCATTCAAAGGTAAAAAAGAAGGAAGGACTGCTGGTACCAACTTCCTGTTTGAAAACAACATCCCTTTGGTTTTAAAAGCATTTTGAGACAGAACAAGTCTGACTGGATGATGTTGAATGCAGACTGTAAAAGCTGAAAAACCTTAGCAACTGGTTTAGCTCGACAATGAACAACTGTGTCGTCGGCATAGAAATGTAAGGATGCATCAGGAATGATCTGATCTACATTACTCATGTAGATTGTGAAGAGGGTGGGTCCCAAGACTGAGCCTTGTGGTACACCATTGTTAACTGTTAAATAACTGGAAGAAGTACACATTGTCTTTGATCTGAACGATAGTTAGAAAATCAACCAACAGTGTGATCTGAGAAACCAATTTCTGAGAGCTGATGACTTAAGATGTCATGATCCACAGTGTCAAAAGCTTTAGACAGGTCTAAGTAAAGTAATCCTTAACAGCCAATGCTTCAACAACATCATTAAAAACATTCAGCGATAATACCTAAATAAATACCAAATTTTTGAATGTAATCAAATTGAGGGGATCTTAAGTGTTGAAGATAAAGAATAATGTAAGCTGTGAATGTTTTGTTTTTCTCACGTCCCAGTTATGGAAAGATACAGAGAAGTGGACAAACTTTCCAACACCACAGTAACTCAATTGGCTTCATGGTTTTTATTTTTAGTCTTCTTATACTTCCAACTGAATTGCTCATGTGTATTTTGTTATATCATGGATAGAAGACCTAAAGTGGTTTTCAGTTACAACTTGAAGTCTGAAATTGTGTTTTTCCTGTACGAGTGTGATTCTGTTTTCTGTGCAGAAAGGCAGAAATGTCAGACCAAGGGTAAACCAAGGAGCTGTGAATTTTATTAGAAGCTTTACAGTAACATAATGTCAACATGTATTCGGCTAAACCTGGTTCATTTTGCCATCTTGAGAATCGAATACAGTATACTTTTTTTCCCCCCAGTGTTTACAGAATTAAAAGCCCAATTCAAGTTCTTTTTTTAAGGTACTTTGAGAAGTCTTGTCTGTGTGAAGGTTAATATGTTGCAATGCCATTCTCATGTATTTAGATGGCGTGAAGGTGTTTTTATCTCCTCTTTTATTTTTAACCATGGGTATGATCTTGCTATCATGCAGTCATCCATTACCGCTGTCCTCTGCAGGCCGCCAGATATTTTTAGAAAGCTGCACTTACATTTCTCACAACATATAGTAATTTAGCCACTTTGAATGCTCCGTCATTTCTTCAACAACACAATGAGCATCCAGAAGTCTATTTTCTTTACCTGCTTGTTATTGTACAATGTCATAGGGAGCAGGTGCCTTTTTCCCAGCAGATATTAGACAAGAGGCGCACCCTGAACAGGCTGCTGGTACATCAAACATAGAGACAGTCAATAATTCAATTTTACACTCATACTTAGGGATAATTCAAAGGTACCAACTAACCTGACATGAATGTTTTTGGACTGTGGGAGGAAACTGGGGAGCCAGAAGGAAAAATAAGTTATGCAAGCATGAGGGGAACATGCACAATCCACACATAAAGGCCCCAGGCTGGAGTTGAACCTTTGATCTTTTTACTACAGGGAAACGGTGCTAATAAAATTCCAAACTTTGATAAGCCAGGTTTCATTAGCTTGGACCAAAGAATGCAGACTGCACACAGGATCTCAAATAAAACTGAAAAGCTTTATTAACTAAGAAAAACAAAAGGTTGTCACGACAGTGTAGCATTTGCAAGGACATGCGATGCACCAGACATCACATGAGAGCAACAATGATCCACTGAAAGGGCATGGAGTCAGACAGGCTTCATGGACTGATGATGATGAAGTAATGAGGAACAGCTGAGCTGAGTGAAGAATGGGAGCAGGTGAGTGTGGGTGTGGCAGAACTGATATACACCAGGGGTGTCAAACTCGCTTACAAAAGGGGGCCTAAATTAAATCTTTTTTCAAAATAAGGGCCAATTTGAAAACCACACTAACTCAAATCAGATATCCAGCATATTTTCTTGGTCACAGGTTCCTCAACAAGAGTTTGGTTGGTCTCATTTGATGTTCTCTGTTGTGCTTTCAACATCATAATCAAAGATTACTGAAAAAAAAAGCGATATAAGTATGTTACGTTTCACATATCATCTTGGGGGCCAGATAAAATATAAACAAGGGCCACATTTGGCCCCCGTTCATTGAGTTTGACACATATGATCTACACTTTGGGAGAGTAACTGGTCAAAATGAAAAAAAATAAACACAAGTAAAATACATAAAGGAATCAACCAAAATTTAAAAAATAGCAAAGACTCTAAATAAAACTAATAAAAAAACAAAACAATTTCTCTCAAATTAAGTGCCTCTCATTTCTTATTATTGCTTAAAGTCTAAATTTCTGGACCCAACAATGATACATTTTTTATATGAACCATTATTTTCATTCAGTGTATTTATACAACTCAGGACATTACACCGAAAATGTAAACAAGAAAATTAATCCAATTTGTTTCAGTTCAGTATAGTCCAATTCAGTCTGATTATTCCAATTTAATGACATCCACTTCAATCCAAACTGATTCAACACATTTAGATTTAAATCCAAATGCATCCACAGTCGGTCCACTTCAGCTCAGTCGAGTGCTTCAGAATCAAAACAGAACAACAGAGGCCCATGAAGGCCCAGGTAGGTTCTATTTATAGCTGCTGTCAATTCACAACTCCAGAGTGGAGAGCGCTGTTTGTCTCACCTGCATGCAAAACTTGTGCACGATCCCAAACCTGCACATACTGTCTGCACAGGAAACACAGACTAATCACCTCACAGCCCCTAACATTTCACTCTGCTTTGTGTGTATAACAGCCCCGGCTGCTTTAACGACAGTTCACAAATAATCCTCTTGTTGCCACAAAAGTTGACCTAAATTCAAACTAGAGAAAATGCATTTCCTGCAAAAATGCAGCGTGAATGCTTATTGCAGAAGAACTTGCTGAAAATAAGCTAAAGTTAGACAATAACAAAAAAAGCTAAAATGTAGCTGAAATGAAAGAACAAACCATTCAAAGATGAAAGCAGAAAGAACATGTTTGCTAAATTAGCTTTAAATAAGCAGAAATGAGCACAAATTTAGGAAATCAGCTAAAAAGTTGAAATAGGCATAAAATTGCTGAAAAGTAGCTGAAAAGGCAGAAAGAAGCTTAAACTACCAGAAGGAAGAAAAAAATGAGCTACAAAATGTGGAAATAGCTGAAAAAGTTAAAATTAGCATAAACAGCTAAATAGTAGCTGAAATAGCAGAAAAAGCTGAAAGAAGAACAAGAAGCTTAAATTAGCATAAATAAGTTAATTATGCTGAAAGTAGCAGAAATTGCTATGAAAAACTTGACTTTATCTGAAAAGAGCTGAAACTAGCTAAAAATGCCAACAACAAAAAAAAAGTAGCTGAAAAGGTAGAAAAAGAAATTAGCAGAAGAAAGCAGAAAGAACATGTTTTCCCACTTAGGCTGAAAGAAGCAGAAATTAATAGAAAAAAGTGGAAATTATCCGGAAAAGCTGAAATGAGGGGGGAAAAACAATTTAAAAGTAGCTAAATAGGAAGAAAGAAGCTTAGATATCAGAGGAAGTAGAGAGAGCACATTTTTGTGAAATTAGGCTGAAAAAATTAGAAATGGGTGGAAAAAATGTAGAATAAGATGAAAAAGCTAAAATTAGCATAAAACAGCTAAGTAATAGCTGAAATAGCATAAAAAGCTGAAACTTCCAGAAATAAGCTGAAACAAGCACAACAAGCTGAAATTAGAATGAAGTTAGAAGAAGCATACTAATGTTATAGTTAGAAAGATCCTGAAAGGAGCACAGAGCAGCTAAAAAACAGCTGAAATTAGCTGATTTTTGTTAAAAAAAAATTTATTTACACAAGGAATCTGAAAGAAGTTGAACCAGAACAAAATGTGAAAGGAGCAGTAAAAGGTTGTAAACAGATCTAAAGATTTGAAGGATGTAAAATGAGCTCAATTCATTTTCTATGAGGGAAAAAATGGCAGACAAGGCTAAATACTGTAATTCAAAAAGCTAAAGTTGCAGCAAAACCAAAAGTCACAGCACCCTTCTCATGAACGAGCTAAACATTTTGATATATGATTTGTTGAAATAACACAAAAATTGTGGAACGAGAAAGATGCTGAAAAATGTACGGAAGAAAAATGGATCACAATAGTGTGAGTCCTTCATAAGCGTTCACACAACTATTGTTTTGACTTGTCACCCTTCCCACACCCTTCCTTTTAATAACCCACTTGCATCTTGTGATTTCACTGCTTTAATCCCACATTTCAAGTAAAAAAAAAGTTTGAAACTATCAAACTGTGTGTAATTTACGAGGCCAACAAGTTCATTAATCATGCTGACAGAGGTGGCCTAATTGAGAGGAAGTTGTTGTTCAAGAAAAACTAAGAAAATGGGCTCAGGTGGGAGCTAATCTGATCCAACTCTGCACTAATTAGGATCGAGGCTAGTGGTCACTTTTCCTGGTTATTGATCACTGGCCCCGCCTCCCACAGAAGCTTCCTTGGAGAGCAGAAACACAGGATGCAGACAACAGGAGGCTCTCTCTGCCCTGCCTGCTGAATGTTGTTTGTGCCTTTGAAATTCAATAGCCTCTTCCTATTCAACATCAGACCCTTCCAAGTGCTGTGGAGTCTAAAACATCAGGGCACAATCAGCATGCCTAGTCTTCACATGGACTCCTCAGTTTCTTATTGTGCATGTGCACGATGACCACTTTCAACAGTTATTTTGCTCTAACTTTATTAAAATGTACAATTTAGTCCCAACAGCAAATATAGAATGAAGGGATGACTGAATGTAACAATCGAATAAAAATATGTCTGTTTTCAAACAGAAAGTTTGACTGTTCAACTGGCTTCAAATGTCCTTGTGCAAGGGCTTGAACCCCCACCCCACCCCCCCATTCCCATTATCGCCATGTTCATTGGTGTGTAATTGTTGAGCAAAGGTTCTGCATACAAAGAGTGCGATGAATATTATAGAGAGCATTGTATAATTGGGTGAATCAGAAGCACAACGAAAGTGATTGGCAGAGCCTAAGCTATGATTAAAATGTGCCGTACATGAATGCACTTAAAATTTGTTCAAACTTTTAATAGACGAAATAAAATAATTGCTTTAATAGTGTCCATGGGCTCATATAGTTTTCATGGAGGTGAGAATTTTGTTCATGTTTGTTATCCATCTCATTCTTATGATTAGAACATGATTTGTTTTTACCAGTAACTTAGAAATTGCTACTTTACGAGGTAAATAAAAATATCTGGAATCATTCACAACAGGCCAGTTTCCCAGTGTGATTAAGTCTAGACCAGGGGTCTGCAACCTGCGGCTCTGGAGCCACATGCGGCTCTTTGTTCCCTCTGCAGCGGCTCTTTCAAGCTTTGATCAAAACTGGCATAAAACTGAATTTTATTGGTTGTTATACAAACAACAAAAAAGTACTAGCTTTAGCTGTTTTCCTGTCATTTCTTTTGCAAATATGTGAACACTGGAGCAAGTACGAGGAGTAAAACTTTACCTTCATGCTTTATTTCTTTATATGAAGAACTGTCTGCATAGTTTACAGATTTATTAATTAAACAAACAGATGGTAAAAACTGAAAAATGTCCCCCTTTACAAGAATCTGGTCTTTTACTTAAATAAATGTTAAAATAGATTTTTATTTTATTTTTTAAAATGTCACACTTTTTGGCCACAAAAACTGCCTCCAGCAAATCTAAAGTGGCCCATGGGCCACCAGTTGATAACCACAGGTGAAGCAAGGTGTTGCGGCTCTGGACACGTTTAATGTAATGAACGAAGGTGAAAAATGGCTCTTTTGATCGTAAAGGTTGCAGAGTCCTGGTCTAGACTAACTAACCAACTTACTACCTAAAATTATATAGTTAATTTTTTTTTTATGCCAATAAGCCCTGAGCTTGACTAGTTAGAAGAAAAAAACAGATGTGGATGTATTTAATTAGCTAAATCCTGATGTTATAATGATTTGTGACAATTAGTGTGAACTTGTGAACATTACAAATTTAATGAAGTTATAAAAAACATTTATCAGTTTCTTCAGTGCACTCTTCTAAAGCACAGACCTTCTTTCTTACATATATAGGATTTAGTTTGTGTACAATTATCAAAACCTTGACTATTAAACCACAAGGTGTTACTTAGTGTGGGTGGGTCAGGCAAAAATACAACATATAAGATTTTACATTTTTAATGAATAGTATAAATCAGAGGAACAGTATTTTCTTTAATAATATAATGTGCGTGTTAAATGAATGACTTTGTCAAATTTTGTGAAGAAGCTGAAAAATCAGAACACTAGCTAAAATCCTAAAGTAAAATGCTAGCCAGAAGTAAAGCTAAAGCAGCAAAAAGTTAGTTAAAAGCTAAAATTAGTAAAGAGTAGCTAAAAATAGCTAAATGTTAGGGAATATGTCACGTAATAAAAGAATAGCTCAAAGCAGTAAACTGTCAGCCAAAAGCTAAAATTAACCAAAAAATAAGTTAAAAGTAAAAACAGCTAGAAGCTAAATGTAGCAAAATGTTAGCTAGAAGCTAAAAGTAGCAGAACAGTAGCTTAAATCCTAAAGTAACACAAGAAGAAAAAAAAAAAAAAAATGCTGCGGCAGATTTTAAAGAGACAAATGTTTTGGAATGGACTGAAGATGCGTGCGGAAAATATTTCCAAACAAAGTTAGATATTTTGAAAAGTATGAAAGTTACAATTAACAAAGATCAGAGCATTCCTCTACCAACTGAGCTTTTGTTGAAGTTTTTGATCTTATAACAGCTAAAACAGTGCAAAAGATGCAGGAGTGGGAAAATAAATGTCAGAAAATCTTTACAGTGAATGCAACGTTCGCACAATTACAAGAAAATGTTCCAGCAGAGCTCATAATATTGCTGAGATAATTGCCATTTGCCCAACGAACAATTATTGATTATCTGAAGTGTTCTGCATCTGTTTGTCTGTGTGTGTTTGTCTCTCTCTGTGTCAGCTTCACCTCGTGTGTGTGCTCATCACCTGACTCGTGCATTAGGCGCTCGGATCAGGTGGGGCACGTGATTTCTTGGAAGACAACCTTTGTGGCAGGAAAGGCACATTGACTGGACACACATGCGCACATGCATACATTCAAATAGATGCCGCACACACGCACACCCACACACACACAGGCACACTCAGATTACTTGAATTATCAGAAGCTTTAAGAGGATTTCACAATGAAGGGGGGGTTGCTGCACTTGAATCTCATGCACCTGATGGCCATTGATCCCTCTTAAGCATAAAAACAGAAACTCATGCAACAGGTAGAGGTGCTTCTTGTCTTCAAGACTTTGCTATTTTATTTTATTTTTTATTTTGAAGCGAGCAGCGTTGTTCAGCTATGCAGGAAAATATAACAATAGCAAAGCAAAAGTCCCAGTCAGTCCAAATCACAGGACTTGTTCTTGAGAAAACAACAAAACATTAATGTGCTCTAATGGACGAGGGGGTAGCTGCAGAAGAAAAGAGCATCCAACATGAGTCATTTTCTTCTCAGGAAGCAATTTCAATAAAAAACATCCCTGTAAAGTCGGCCTGTTGGTGCAGGTGTGAGAGTCGGAGGCTGGTGTTGACTGAGTTCCTCACATGTGTTGGCTGAGACGCGACAGGTTGCAGTCAGCAAGCTGTCGAGTGACAGAACACGAACGCACCACGGAGGCTTGGTGCACCCAGCTTCGATGAAGATGTAGAAGGCGAGATGGTCAACTTTGACGCCAAATGTGGGTATTTATTTATTATTTATTTGTTGTTCACTATTCTTGAAATATTTAAATATATTTAATTTAAAAAAAACCTAGGCACTTCAACACCTCACATGCCACATTATTATTATTATTATTATTATTATTATTATTATTATTATTATTATTATTATAGAAAAGGACTGTAAAATTACTTGAAGAAGGAAAACAACAAAATGTATTATTTTGGGGAGAAAAAAGTGCACAATTACAAATTTGAGCTAAAATATTCAGCTTTATCTAATATTTTATCTAAATATTATGTTTCTAAACAATATGTTCTTGCTCTCTTTGTCCTGTGAACCATTTTAGAGCCTCTCTTTACATATCTTCTGAATTGTAAATTATGGATCTGGTCAGCTGGTCTCTCAATGCAATTGAACAAATTTTCTCAATGAGAAGACAGTGCGAAGGAGAGCCCCCCTGCCCCGATGGGACACTTGTAGCCAGATACACAATAGATTCCTGGGGGCAGTGGAAGATTGTGTGTCTGTCCATATTGTCGGTCGAGGACGTAGAAGACGTGTAAATAATTGGATTGATGATAACAGGATTTCTGCTATTTGGAGTTGGGGGTTACCTGGCATATCGACAAATTCAAAAAACATCGGCAGCTGTTCTGGCCGTTGTGAAGCTGCCTGACCTGTGTGAAGGAATGTGCCGTGCTGTGAACACTCAGACTCAAATGCTGTGTGAGCTGAGCCATAAGATGGATGTGATTTCTGCAGAGAATCGCAGGCTACTTGCAGTTCCTGGATCTCCCAGGCAGGAAGGAATTGACCTTGGAGAAGTTACAAGCTCGGCCCGGTGGTACTGACCACAAAATTTGGCTCTTTGGAGTCACTATTGAGACCAGTGGAACTGTTAGGCAGACAGGAATGAACGGAGTCAGCCTGACCCAAAACAACTGTTGTTATCTGAATCTGGCTCCCCAGTGTCGGATTGGAAGCTGACTATCTCAGATTCTCCTGGATGTTAGATGAACAAGACGCTCTGCTGCACTACCAGTTCCCATCCCCAAGGACATCTATGGACCTGTCTCAGAGAGCTCTACTGAGGCCAGCTGATAAATGCACCATCACTTATCATGGACTATGGCTGTGGGGGTCATCTGGCACAGTGTTCATGGACTTACTTCACATATGCATACACTCATACACTCTTTCGCACACACTCCCCTCAACCCAACACCTTTGCTGGCCTCCCTCCTTTTGCTCCCCCGATGCACTAACCTAGGTTGGAGGCGCCAGACGGCTGTGTCGCTCTCTTGGGTGGCCTGCGCTAGGAGCACCCACCCACCTTCACCCTCACCCACTCCACATGCATCTTATCGCATCATCTGTATGTCGCTTTTTTGTGCTGAGGTTTTTTTGCAACCTCACACTGTGTCCTGTTGATACAGTGTGACATATGATTTTTCTTTTTAACTTTTCTTTCCCTTGTGTTGCCTTTTCCTTATCTAATGAAAAAAGGCAGCGCCTCTCACGAGGCTGCAGCCTCAGGCACCCCCGTCTTCCCATGTCTACGTTGTTTGTTTGTTTGTTTCTTGAAAAAAGCTGTACTGAAATGTAATTTTGTTGTTCTTCGGTGCAATGACAGTAAAGGCTGATTCTGATTCTGACATCTTTATTGTGTTGCATACTTTTCCAATGATGACAGGTAGTGTCAATATTATTTGAACAGGACAGAAAACTAAACAGTGGCATCTGATACCATAATCTGCCTCATTAAATGGTATCAGATTCATATTTTTGCCTGTGGCAGTGTATCTCTGTGTTAGCAAAATATCTCATGAACCACTAAGTGAAATTAAATTAAACTTTTAAGAAAAAAATTGTTGGCTTGACCTCGACAACGCTTAAACTTTTGGAGTCTCTGCAACTTCAGAATGGTCACCACTTGGCCTTGACCTTTTTACTAGAACTTACAAAAAATAGTTTAACTGAGCGTAGATCATCATTTAGATTTATAAAAATGATAAATTACAGTGAAAACCACTTAATTGTCCTCACAAACTGCATAAATATATGATTGATTTTATAGAAGCATGTTTATTTAGGCTGTAACATGCTCATTTATTTGTTGGGATTGGGAAATGTTCTGTGGAAGACACAAATAACTGGTATTTGTAAATGCATTGTGTCTGTCCTGTCAGATGGAGTCCTGCAGGTTCCTGCTTCAGGCTGGATTCAGACTCATTTCTTTCAGTTTTTGCAAAAAACTAGTAAAGTAAACTGTCCTCCTGCTTATTTTTTTTTTTTTAATAAAGAATGTAAAATAAATTGATTTGTCTCCTTCTGTGACAATTTTATCCTCTTTTTGGGGGGTGGTGGTGCTGAAGCACCTCTAAATTTTAACTCAGCACCCCTAAAAAACAAACAAGCAAACAAAAAATAATAATTGGGATTTTTTTTGAGGAAACTCAGTTCTCAGACCTTAGATTCACCAAAATATTGAATATTTTTTAAATAAATATGGAATAAATGATGACGCTTTTAAATGGGCCAGTAAAATCTACGATTTGTTTTGCACGACTCAATCCAACAGGCTTGTCAGCAACTGACCAATTGGCGACCTCATTTTGTCCTGAAAGGAAAGACCCCTTACCCACAAGAGGTGAACTTCTTTTTCCTCCGACAACATTGTCAGGGTTTTGCATTACAGATGTTTTGCGTTCAGAGGGATTTCATAAAATAATCATCAGAAAAATGGTTAAACGTTGTCAGTGGAGAACATGTAATTCATATACGTGTTACCCTGTGTGTCAAGAGGATGTAATAGAGTTCATTCCATTTCACAAACAATAAAGTCTGGAAAAATGTTAAAGATGTATAAAGTCCTGCAGCCGACCTCATGAGCAGCTGAATACAACAGATAAACAGGAAGTACCACATGTTCATCTGTACGAAGGTAAGTGCAAGTAAATCCTCCATTTTTGTCATAATTATGCTGTATGCTTAATGGTTAAATTAAAGGTTAATCCTTAAAGCTAGTTGTGCTTTGTTTTGTGTTTTATATGTAGATATATGTTGCAACTTCTGGTTGCACAAGTTTAGTCTTTGTTTGTTATGATCAGTTAACACTAAACTGATTTTGTACAAAGCGTTAATTAGTCTATGTAATGTAAAGTGGAGTGCTACATCTGTAGCATCTTAGCTACCATGTTTGTATTGCGCGTCACTAGCTTAGCTCTATGTTAGTGCCAGCAGTTGTCGATGGGAGTAGAGGGGGTTAGGATGCGTGAGAGAAATGGAGTGTGCTCTATTCACACAGGGAGAGCTGTTGGTCAGGCTACTTATTGTTGTGTCATTAACCCTCAAATAGTTACTGAATCAAGTGTTTACTTATGGAGGTAAAACTAGATGTTAAACAACCTGTTAAAATACTCCAAAATTAAGGAAATGGTATTTTATTCTAAAATTTCAAGGGGAGGACCCGCAGACCCCACACCAGTGTGTGCCCCCACCCCTCACCCACCCCACACACACACATTACAAATGCTTCTGACACCAGTTGTTTATGCCAAGATCCACTGTCAGCACTGGGGGCTAAACACACTTAAAGGTCAGATTGTGGAGTTTCCCCTGGTCTCCTTGCTACAAAATTACAAAATAAAAGTAATTGAAACTTAAATGTTGTTGCCATTTCTCTGTGGTCAACACAGAAAACTAAGAAATAATATGTTTTTTAATTATTATTTTTTTCACACTTAAATATGGCCGACATCAGCTAATTTACAGCAAGCATTGCTTGTCCCTCGTGGGGACGTCTTGGCTGTTTCATTTGTTGTTGTGGAGCCAGCAAATCAAACATGGTGCATGCAGATGCTTCAAACACATCTGCACACTGGTGGGGATTATGAGTTTCTCAGCTATCATTACAGCGCACCGCCTGACAGCAGAAAGTGTAAAGTGATGTTTGTACGGAGGAGCAACACGTCTAAATGTCCTTTTTGATATTTGCTTTTGTCTCTCAGTCGTGTGGAAGCTGTTCTTAAATTCTCTTACTCGGTGAGGAAAAGACACATTTCTCACTGCTAATCCAAAAATACCCTTTAAGCTATGCTTTTTTATGATTGTTTTAATTTTTATCTTTATTCATTTTATTATATGTCCATGTTTGTGAGTGTGCGGTCACTTGTTTGTTTGTTAGCAAAATATCTCTTGAACCACTGGACAAATTTGAATGAAACTCTCATGAAGTCATTTTTAGGTGAACATCTACAACCTTTTGAAGTTGTTGATCCCAGTAAAGATGGCTGCCACAGCTAAGCAACAATAGAAAACACAACAACGGCTATATGCAGTCAATTTTACGGACACTGAGCTAAAAGTTAGCAGCTTATCAGCCAACAGCCGTTCCAAGTACTACACATATTCCAAGTGTAAACTTCTCAGATCTGTTTTTAAAACGCTGAAAGTGAAATATTTCAACAAAGCACTGGAGAGATTTTAATGAAAGCCTCTACAAGTTAATAACTTTTAGCACTAACCTATTCAAGATGGCTCGCACGCAGCCGAATGACGTCAGCAAACACAAATAAAATTCAAAACGACTGATGAAAAATATGGTGTGGTTGTGGCTGAGAATCATCACTAATGATTCAAGCACTACATGATATGCAATATTTATGATTAAAACTTTGTCATTAATTGTTGCCATCAATTCTTTCTGTCAACATTAGCTGAGAACTAAATGGTAAATACAGATCTTGAATTAAATTTGGTGTGGTAGTAGCTGAAAGTCATCCTGAACACATTCTTTTTTTTCATTCATTCAACCTTTAGACAGGCTAATCCCATTGAGCCTTGAGGACTCATTTACAAGAGACCTGATTTCAACAAAGAATGATGACAACAATGGACAACAGCGACAACAATAGACAGTTATAAAAAGGCATACAGCTTTATTTATTTATTTATTTTTACAAATAAGATGGCCAAAAAAGTAAGAAAAGACAGCTAGATTATAAGGCGAATGTAGAAAACTAAAAGCAGGAACATGTCTGCATTGGTCCTTGCCAGGAGTCCATTTAAAAGACATAGTCTTGGAGTGCTATCACATCACAATATTTCATGAGTTTAGATACAATGGAATTTAGGTTTGGCCAAAACATATATAATTGTCTCTTCTCAGCATAAAACTCTGGCCTAAAATATTATGGGCAATATAGGCCTTTCAATATAAAAACATTTTAAATCAGTGCTTATCAACTAAATTGCTCAGGGAGCCACAGTTACTGAAAGCCAAGAGCTCAGGGGCCAGACATCCAGCAGTTATTGTCATTAAGTAAGTTTGTTTTATGGTTTAAAGTTTAGTTTTATTTGAAAATAAAACAATTGATGGGCCCAACTGAGCCCATATGTGGGTCTGATTAGGCCAGTTGAATAGCCCTGCTTTAAATGTTTTTTTCTAAGCTTTGTGGATGAGCTGTGCAGAGCATCTGAACATGTGGCAAAGAACATTTTGACTGCCTCAAACAACTCAAGTTGTTGAGTCACATAAAAAAAGAAAAATTGCAAAGTAAAATCTGTCAGAGAAATTATCAGCTGCTTCACATGCATTTAGGCGCTCGGATGTTTGCTTGTCTTTCAGTCTGAGAGGCTTTTTTGTGCAATGAAAGAGTTGGAGACGGAAATAGAATGGCAGACAGCGAGGCGAAGAGAGCACAAGTTTCAGAGGAGAGGCGATGCAGCGCGAAGCTGCCTCTTTCTTTCTCGTTGTCCGATGCCTTCGGGGTGCAGCTCTGTGTGCCGTGAGCTCCCCGGAGACCTCTTTTTGTTCTCAGAAGATGAAGCCTGACAGAGTGCGACCGTCCACTTACACCTGAAGACACCTAAAGCAGAGGGAACAGCGTGTTTATACCACACAATGATTCGGCTCTTTTGTGTAGTTGGCCACAATATGACCAAGATATCCTCAGCAGCTATGCACCCTCTAAATGTTTAGCTAAAAGGAACTAGAGATGTGCAAATGTGCAGCAGAGATTAATTTAGGTAGTACATCAGAAATGTTGACATACTGATCAAGGCAAAAGCAAAAAGTCAGTTCCATGATAATTGCATCGTAGCCCACTGATTACAAATGATAAAAGCGCGTCTCATTTGTATGTCACCCTGGTGAGAGGCTCCCTCTGACAGGCGACACACAATAACACAACTGTCGTGTTTGTGTGTCAGCTAATTAGGCCCAGTGAAAATGAGTCAAAGCTTTGCAGATAAGACAGAATATCAGACTGAATGCAGCCCGTCCTACATCCTGCGTCCCACGTGTCCCACTCAGAGGAGCAGAGATTGAGAGCACAGACATGGCAGGCATCCAGGTGGAAAAGGTGAAAGTGTTGGCACAACTGAGCGGACTGTTGCGATCACTCGTTCTGTCTGACAGCAAGCGAGTTGAGAATTCAACATTCCAAAACAACACAACAAACATCTGGTTTCACGGTTTATTTGATCTGTAAATTCAGCTGAACCTTTGATCAGGTTCGACCTTGTCTGAAATGATGCAAAGGACACAACAAATACCAAGTCATCCATCCACCTGCTTTACGTGCACGCTGTCACTCACACCTCCTGAAAATGTACCAGTTAAACTAACAGGCATGTTTTTGCTCCGTGGCAGACCAACCCCAACTACCACTCAACAAATTTGCCTTTAGGGATTGTTTTATTATTCAGGGTTGAAACATTGAATGGCACAGCACATTGAATACAAATATGAAAATAATAAGACAATCTAAAAGCAAACATGCCAAGTATTAAATAAAAAATAAACTATGAAAACTAGAACTCTACACCTAGAAGAAGAAAAAAAAAGAGTCTGTTGGAGTCAGTCTCCCCACCATCACAAACATCTACACCTCCAGATGCAGGAAGAGAGCCACCTGCATCATTAAGGACCCCACTCACCCAGCGCACACACTTTTTGCCCTGCTCCCCTCTGGAAGGAGGTTAAGGAGCGTAGAACCACTAGACTGAGGAACAGCTTCTACCCTGAGGCTGTTAGACTCATGAATCTCTAACCATGATACTGTGAAGAATCACATCATGTTGCTGCTGATCTGTTTCATGTTGCTGTGTTCATGCGTGCTCATCTGCTCACACAGACTCATGTTCGTGCTGCTGTTCGACATGATGTTTTTATGCTATTAGTGCTTAGTGTATTATTTAGCTTATGTTTTTCTTAGTTCATATCTTAGATCTTAGTACTGTTTTTCTTTTAGATTTTATTGTTGGATGTAACTGGGACCATGCCTACACAGTTTCGTTCCACCACATGTACCACATGGGGTGCAAATGACAAATAAAGAACCTTGAATCCTTGAATTCTTGAAGGCTAAATTATAACAATTAACAAAATAAGGCACACATCTGCACAAATATGAAGAATAACACAACAAATAAGATAAAACACACAGCGCTATCTGATGAAAGCTGCACAAAAAAGGTAAATATTAAGAGGAAAAATAAAATATTTTTTAAAAATGGTCTCAGTTTTGAATTTTCTCAGTTGAAACGCACATGCTCTTTCCCCTTCTTGTGTTCTGTGTTCACCTCGTTCACTTTCTGTGTTTGCCTGCCACTGTTTGGACACTTTTTCCATCTCTGTGCTGGATCACAGAAAGAGAGAGAGGAAGCTGGAACAGCTGAGCCACAGACAGTGAGAACTGTCGGGTGGAGGGGTGTGTGTGTGTGTGTGGGGGGGGGGGGGGGGGGGGG
>NC_056506.1:29596563-29606488 GCF_014905685.2 Nematolebias whitei
GTCCATCTGTCACTTGCTTTTCCACCCTGTCTCTGTGGCACTGACGGGTCATGGAGATGACAGCCTGTGACTGATGACTAATCTTTTTTTTTTTTTTTTTGGCTTGTAATAAAAACGACACCCCCCTCGGTGGAAAACTGGGGTGCTGTTCTTTTCCCCCCTCAGACACAGAAGTCTTGTGGTAAATTTCGTCATGCCTGCGCAAAGCAATCAAAGTGTTGCGCACAAAGAAGAAAATAGCACGTATGGAGTGCAGAAATCAGATTTTAGAGGCTTTCATAGAAAAGACACGTGCAGGTGGAAAAAAGAAATGGAAACTGTCTTGAAGGATGATGATGATGATGATGATGATGATGATGGTGCACAGAAGCTGCGTGCTGAGGGAAATCTCTGTACAGCAGCTCCATTCACTTCGTCTTGACTGTGCGCGCTGAGGAGCTCAGACGTGTCTTATCTTCACCTCAGAATGCGCAGGCGTGATCCTATCTGAGCCCCGCAAAGAAAACGCGCACGCACACATCCAGAACTAGACGTCGTGCTCGTTGCTCCTCATGTGGCGCTCAAACGGAAGCTCACACTTCCACTGGCTCCATCCATTTTTGCGGACTGTCGGGAAATGAAGGGTTTTCTCCCCTGCTCAAGAAAACACGGACCAACCTGTGGATAGCGTGGGGAGCGCGTCTGCGGTCACCTCTCTGGGAGCCGCTTCTTCATCCAGGTCGCCCGGCGCGTCTGCGTGCCCCCCACCCCAGTCTGCGCGTCTCGGCGAGAGGGGGGCTGCTCCAGCGTTTGAGCCAAAGCTGTGTGCAGGTATTCAGTTTATGAATGGCACTGACATGGAGGAAATACCGTTTCAGAAAGTCAAAACCAGGCGAAAGAGAAGTCACTGCCCACCGGGCGTCCCTCTGACCACCATCGCCTGCGAGGACGAGTTCGACTGCAAGGAGCTGGAGTCCCTCTTCCAGAACTACAACCTGAAGCTGGAGCAGACCTCCACGCTCAAAGCCCTGGCCGTCCTCATCTTCATCTCCGCGTCCCTGGCCGTGGTGGAGCTGCTGTCCGGCCCCAGCCTCACCATCTCCAAGGGCTCCCACCCGGTGCACTGTGTCATCTTCCTGTCCCTGTTCATCGTAACTAACGTCAAGTACCTGCAGGTGACTCAGCTCCAGCAGATCGTCAACCTGACGCTGCTCTTCGGCTTCACGTTCTCCTTCCTGTGCTGTCCCTTCTCGCTGGGCGCGATGGGGCTGGAGCCCCCCACGTCCCCGGAGCAGGGCGTGTGGCAGCTCATCCTGGTCACCTTCGTGGCGTACGCGCTGCTGCCGGTCAGGACGCTCCTGGCGGTGCTTTTTGGGATCATGGTGTCCATCTCGCACCTGATCGTGGCCGCCACTTCCGTCACGGTGAAAACACAGAAGCTGTGGAGAACGGTGAGTGGGACTGAATCACCATTTCAAGTGGGGGCAAAAGAAAGTTGCCAGGCATTTGAGCTTAGTTCAGCACCCAGGACAGCTCCACCTTGATTCTGCAAGTCAGAATCTTCTTCAGCGCGAACGTTCTTACTTTTTGGTGAAACATAGCAGGTAAATAGAATATGAGGGGCACCTGACACTCCTCCCCATCAATGTGGTTGTGCTGATGTGTGCCCCACACCCGTTTATAAATCCGTGATCACATCTTTGGGGACGTGTTTGGGTCCCGAAGGAGCTGGCTGAAAATGAAGAACTAAGTGACACCCTGCCAGCACTAGAAGTAGGACAACTGGAAGGGGAGCAGCCTCAACTGGATGTGCTGGACCGGTGCCTGAAAAGAGGGCAAAGTTGGGCATGTCAGTTCAGAGCTGCAACAGAAAGTGTTGCACCAAATTTAGATACTGATTTGTTCCTGCCACATTGTTAGACTTGTCAAAAGAAAATCAAATTGTTTAAACCTTTCAGGAGCAATGAGGTTTCTTTTTACGTGCAACCCATGACATGTTGGAGCAGATGCCTGCATTTTACTATACAGCATGCTTAAAGAGGAAATAGTTGGTGTGTAGTTTAAAAGGTATGTGAAGGTGATGGCTGCACAACCAGAGAGAGCTAATCCATTAAGCTCAGAGATGAGCTGTGTGGCTTTACCCCCACCAGGTTTGGACACAACTCCCAGCAACAGGTCTGAAGCATTCAGCCGACACTCCCTTCTACTTCCACAGCTCAGTTCTACACAAAGTGTCTCGTTATTTAACTAAGATGAACTTGAAATTAAACAAAACAAGCAATAAATGAAAATCCAAACAGGTTTATTTAGCAAAGGCTCAGCAGATTAGATATAATGTGGAATAAGCACTCGCAGGAGTAAAACGACAATCAATATTATCTGCTGGACCTCATTACGAGCTCTGTCCTGAAGGAGGCTGTGGAAAATAGGAGTCAGTTGTGGGTAAATTTATCACATTTAAGCAGAAAAGTGTGCCTTGCACCATTAACCCAGATTTTCACCTTGTTTGGTATTCCTCAAACTTTGTGCACTACTGTATAAGTGGCTCTAAAAATATTGAAAAAGGCCAAAAACTGTACATTTTTATCACACGAGCACATGATTATCACTTTGCTTGTGCACATTTTTAGAGACGATCTTGTTTGTCTTGTGCACAAAGTCAGCATCAGCTGCCTCTCTCTGATAAAAGAAAGTTGTGTCCTGCAGAAGGTTAAAAAGAAGTCAAGTCGCTGCTGTTTTGTTTGTGATGGATGATCAGAGCACGAGTTCTTAAATACTGTTCACCGAACAAAGATAAACACTCTGTCTATCTACCACTGTGTAATATTAAGGTCCTATTACAAACTCCTGCAAGGTGATTCATGCAAAATGATAAAAATATAACATAAAATATAAAAACAGGAGGACTAATTAAAATCCAAAGTGGTTATAAATGTATATATTTCAATATGTGCATAAATTACAGTAAATTGTACTTTGTATGGTACTGTAGCATAAACACTCGCAAATTCACAAACTTGAAATAATAATTCCCTTAACTACTCAAAATGTCAATAAATTTTAAAATCTTTTTCACAATATAAAATCACTCATCTATTATTTCTAAACACATTTAAAGGAACACACAAAAAGCAGCTTTTGCAGCAACACACACATTTATTGATAGTTTCCACACCACTTTTTGCTCATTTTGTGAAAACTGAACATCGCCGTAAAAAAAAAAAAAAAAAAAAAAATACCTGGGAGTAAAATTTTATTTATTTTATTTTCTGTTTTGTAGTTGGTTGCAAACACAGTCTTGTTTACGAGCGTCAACCTGTCAGGGCTCTTTGTGCGCATCCTGACGGAGCGAGCTCAGAGGAAGGCCTTCCTGCAGGCTCGCAACTGCATCGAAGAGCGGCTCCGTATGGAGGACGAGAATGAGAAACAGGTGAAGGCACCTGCGCGCTGATCCGAACCGAGTTTTAATCACATGGTGTACCTGTTAGATTTCAGACCTTTTTTGTTTAGCACATTTCTTATTTCCACTAGCACCTTTTAATATGATAACGATGCTGCATTTCACTTTAATAATGAAATAATGACAAAATGCTTTGCCCCCCTTCCAAACCCCTTCCCTCCATCTTTTCTGCACACACACACATTTGCACTCAGGAGCGCCTGCTAATGAGTCTGTTGCCCAGGAACGTAGCTATGGAGATGAAAGAGGATTTCCTGAAACCTCCTGAAAGGATCTTTCACAAAATCTACATCCAGCGTCATGACAATGTCAGGTAGGACCGAATCACACAGCATCACCACAAACTGCAAGTATTGACACTTTCTGTGGCTGCGATTAGGATTGTTTTGTTTTTCTTTATGGAAAAAAAAAAGTTCAACACACAGTTTCATTTAATGACAAAACACACTGTAAAGTCTGAGTCTCAGAGGTTAATGGTTTCTAAAATAAAACAGCACCCGATGGCCATTGAAACAGTTTTTTTTTTCTTAAACAGAATGATAAAGGACTTTAACTTGCCCTAATAGTTTAAACCACATCGAACTTTGGGGAAACTCATTATATTGGATAATATTTCTTTCATGCAAGTATTGATTTCTGGTGCACTAAAAGGGAAATCCTTTAGAGACTCCATTAGGAAGAATAGAAAAAAAAGCAGATTCCCACATTAAACGTGTCTTAAATAACAGCAAAGAGCTATTATTAGCAAAAGGAGTGCACATATTAAATGACATAATCAGTGCACTGCAATCCTTGCTGTCAGCGATACTTTCTCATTTATACTGTATATACAGTGGTGCTTGAAAGTTTGTGAACTCTTTAGAATTGTCTATATTTCTACATAAATATGATCTAAAACATCATCAGATGTTCACACAAGTCCTAAGAGTAAAGAGAATCCAGTTAAACAAATGAGACAAAAATATTACACTTGGTCATTTATTTATTGAGGGAAATGATCCAGTATCACATATTTGTGAGTGGTAAAAGTATGTGAACCTCTAGGATTAGCTGTTAATTTGAAGGTGAAATTAGAGTCATATGTTTTCAATCAATGGGATGATGATCAGGTGTGAGTGGACACCCTGTTTCATTTAAAGAACAGGATCTATCAAAGTCTGATCTTCACAACATGTTTGTGGAAGTGGATCATGGCACGAACAAAGGAGATTTCTGAGGACCTCAGAAAATGAGTTGTTGATGCTCATCAGGCTGGAAAAGGTTAAAAAAAAAACATCTGTAAAGAGTTTGGACTCCACCAATACACAATCAGACAGATTGTGTAGAAATTGAGGAAAGTAAATACCATTGTTACCTCCCCAGGAGTGATGGACCAACACAGATCACTCCAAGAGAAAGACGTGGAATAGTCTGCGAGGTCGCAAAAGAGCCCAGGGTAACGTCTAAACAACTGAAGGCCTCTCTCACATTGACTGATGTTAATGTTCATGAGTCCACCATCAGGAGAACTCTGAACAACAATGGTTCATGGCAGGGTTGAAGGAGAAGCCACTGCTCTCCAAAAAGAACATTACTGCTCATCTGCAGTTTGTTAAAGATCACGTGGACACGCCAGAAGACTGTTGGAAGAATGTTTTGTGGACGGATGAGACCAAAATAAAACTTTTTGGTTTAAATGAAAAGTGTTATGTTTTGAGAAAGGACAGCACTGCATTCCTGCATAAGAGTCATCCCATCTGTGAAATATGATGGTGGTAGTGCCATGGTTTGGGCCTGTTTTGCTGCATCTGGGACAGGACAGCTTGTCATCACTGATGGAACAATGAATTCTGAATTATATCAGAGAATTATAGAGGAAAATGTCAGGACATCTGTCCATGAACTGAATCTCAAGGGAAGGTGGGTCATGCAGCAAGACAGTGACCCTAAACACACACGTTGTTCTACCAAAGAATGGTTCAAGAAGAATAAAGTTCATGTTTTGGAATGGCCAAGTCAAAGTCCTGACCTTAATCCAATCCAGATGTTGTGGAAGGACCTGAAGCAGCAGTTAATGTGAGGAAACCACCAACATCCAGAGTTGAGGCTGTTCTGTATGGAGGAATGGACTAAAATCCCTCCAAGCTGTTGAGCAGGACTGATCAACAGTTACTGGAAATGTTTAGTTGCAGTTATGGCGGCGGGGGGGGGGGGGGGGGGGGGGGGGGGGGGGTCACACCAGATGCAGAAAGCAAAGGTTCACATACTTTTTCCACTCACAAATATGTAATACTGGATCTTTTTCCTCAACAAATAAATGACCAAGTATAATATTTTTGTCTCATTTGTTTAACTGGGTTCTCTTTATCCACTTTTAGGACTTGTGTGAACATTTGTTGATGTTTTAGGTCATATTTATGCAAAAATATAGAAAATTCTAAACATTCAAGCACCACTGGATAACTATTTCACTGTACAATTTTATTTAAAATGTTTTAGTTTTTGAGCTTCTTTTAACAAAAATTGTAAGATATTAATTTGTAAAGATGTCACCAAGGGTAGAATTTTCTTCTTAATTTGCACCAAATTGAAAGTTTCTAATTCAGAACACAAAATTCAAAAAAATACCTCAAACACAGGGCTATATGTATAATATACTGCATGGCTTCTACACTTTTTCCTTTTGGTTCAGTTGTTAAAGTTGTTGTGTTTGACCTTTGACCTTTCGTCAGAAAAGCTTTAACCAGTTTGATTGAGGCAACAAAACCCAACACGTCAATCACAGCTCCATTTTCTCCAGAACACAGAGCTCTTCATCCTGATTCTTCTTTTTCACTGTGCTTCACCGGCTGCTTTGTCAAATCTGCCCTTTCAGCTCAACCACTTCCTCATTTTCTCATCTCATCATCGGCTCTTCCTCCTCTCTTCCTCCTCTTCTTGTGTTCTCAGAGCAGCAGGGAGGCTCGAGGAGGAGAGTTTGCTTAGCCTCAGGATTAAGTTGCTGCGAGGGATTAAATGCAATAGAGACTAAGTTCTCGTTGCGTAACTCTCTCTTTCTGTGTGTGCGTGCTCGCTGGTGCACACGCACAGATCTTGGTGAAGCTCTGCTTGTTGCGTTTTGCTTTGAACACTTTTAAAGACACCATTTAAAAGTTATCTAGGAAATGACTCAAACTCTAATCAGACACGAAACTGAATGTGGTACAGTACAGTATACTCATGTGTTGTTTTGCTGCAGGGACATCTGAGTGTGTCTGATCATGATAAAGCCATGGTGATCTTGTGGCTCCGGTCTGTCAGAAAGTTTGAAAAGGAAATATGACAAATCATACTGCCATACTTATGAGAAAGACATGGAGTTAAAACCCAGTGAAACAAAGAAATCTTTCTTTGAGTGCACCAAAGTTCATGCTCAATAATCCAGGTACAAATCCAACAGAGTTCAATCATGTCATCTGGAGGTTTCTTTCCTTTTTTTGTTGAGATGTTTCACCTTTCATCCAAAGGACTTCTTCAGTCCAAGGAGCCACAAACAAATTGGAGTCCCACAAGTACCACACTGCCATTGTGGGAAAAAAAAACAGTTTGCTGGTGATAAAATTATTTATGGGGCCCGTCCTCTCCCCCGTCAACTCCTCTGAGGCAGTCATGCCAAAATGGTTCAAAACATAAAAGTTCATGCTCATTAATCCATGTACAAACCCAACAAAGTTCAGTCAGGTCATCCGAACGGTTTCTTTTTTTTTTTTTTTTTTTTGAGACGTTTCGTCTTTCATCCGAAGGACTTCTTCATGTTTTTTTTTGGTTGTTTGTTTTCTCAACTGTTTTTTTTTCCCAAGATGGGAGTGAGGTACTTGTGGGACTCCAGTTTGTTTGTGGCTCCTCGGACTGAAGAAGTCTTTTGGATGAAGGACGAAACGTCTCAGCAAAGAAAAGAAACCGTCCAGATGACCTGACTGAACGTTGTTGGATTTGTACCTGGATTATTGAGCATGAACTTTAATGTTTTGAATGACTTTGGCACGCCTGCCACAGAGGAGTTGACACGGCAGAGAGCGGGCCCCAGAAACCATCTTATCACCAACAAACTGTTTTTATTCCACTATGGGAGTGTGGTACTTGTGGGACTCCAGTTCGTTTGTGGCTCCTCGGACTGAAGAAGTCCTTTGGATGAAGAACGAAACATCTCAGCAAAAAAAGAAAAAAATGTCCAGATGACCTGACCAAACTTTCTTTGAGTGATTGTCCTTTTTTGTGTGTGTTCAGTAAATATTTAATTTAATGTTTTAAATTGTTTACGAGCTCACTTTGTTATGTATCACTGTGTATTATCACTTAAAGAGACATACAATGATTACTTTTAATTCGGCATATTTATAGTAAAACACTTTGCACTATTTGTGTAGCCATAATAAATCTTTTCATCAGAATTACTCATATCATTGTTTGTTCAGCAGTACTGATATTGAATAAATATAAACAAAAAAGACAGGTTAACAGGAATTATATAGCTGTATTAAATACAAGTCAAGCATTTATAACTTGTATTTTAGAAGAAAAAACATTTAAACATTTAGAAGAACAGATAGTGAACACATGAGACAAATTTTGCTTAGCTTTAGCATTTTACTCTGAAATTAAACTCCAACATACTGACATTATCTATCAGGGTCATGGATTGGACATCCAATAATTGCTGAATACACCCCTCACACACACTCGCACACACACGCATAAAACTGCATGTTGTCTGTTTAAAGTTCGTAGTAAGCATGTTGCACTTTTGTCGACTCGGAGTCAGCGCTTCTGCTGCCCACACTGTGCCTCCAGAGGGGCCCATCCAGCGTTAACCCCGGGGCCGACACGCGGCTCATACTTTCGGCCGTGTGATTAAATTGTCATCACATCTGCCAAGAGTAGCTCCAGCAATGCCTCCCAGAGAGGAAAAAGAGAGATTTGCATAATTGGAGAAATAACTTTCTTCAAGTACGTGCCACTGGAGAGGAAGTGATGAATAAGTGCAAGTGTGCATCAGTGTGTGTGTGGTGGGGGGGTGGGGGGCAGGAATAGAGAAAAAGGGGGTAGTTGTCAGACATTACAGGATGCTGTTCTAATCGCCAGAAGAATATTTGTTTGTGTATTTTGTATCTTTTTAAGGCAATTTTCAGTCCAGCTGTAGTTAAAAGCTGAAAAGACCCAGATGTTTAAGCTGGAGCAATTATTTTTACTTTAATTTTCTATTTTGTTGGAATAAATGTGTAATGAGAGAAACTCTGGGAGGTTTGGTGATATCCTTCTGGATAGATGGTTGCTCCATCTGTCCATCCTCTGACGTTTACAACTTAATAGGCTGTATTTCCCTGCATTCTACTTTGAATCTCTCATCAAATATAACATAAAACAGCCTCTTTTTATCCATCCATCCATCCATCCATCCATCCATTTTCTTCCACTTATCCGGGGTTGGGTCGCGGGAGTAGCAGCTTAAGTAGGGAGGCCCAGACTTCCCTCTCCGCAGCCACTTGGTCCAGCTCCTCCGGGGGAATCCCAAGTCGTTCCCAGACCAGCCGAGAAACATATAGTCCCTCCAGCGTGTCCTGGGTCTTCCTCGGGCCTCCTCCCGGTGGGACGTGTCCAGAACACCTCACCAGGGAGGCGTTCAGGAGGCATCCTAACCAGATGCCCAAGCCACCTCAACTGGCTCCTCTCGACGTGGAGAAGCAGCGGCTCTACTCTGAGTCCCTCCTGGATGACCAAGCTCCTCATCCCATCTCTAAGGGAGAGCCCAGACACCCTGCAGAGAAAACTCATTTCAGCTCCTTGTATCCGAGATCTCTTTCTTTTGGTCACAACCCAAAGCTCATGACCATAGATGAGGGAACGTAGATCAATCAGTAAATTGAGAGCTTCACCTTTTGACTCAGCTCTCTCTTCACCACAACAGACTTGTACAGCGCCCGCTTCACAGCAGACGCTGCACCTATCCGCCTATTGATCTCTCGCTCCATTTATCCCTCATTTGTGAACTAGACCCCGAGATATTTGAACTCCTCCACTTGGGGCAGGACCTCCTCACCGACCCGGAGAAGGCACTCTACTCTTTTCCGGCTCAAGACCACGGCCTCAGATTTGGAGGAACTGATCCTCATCCCGGCCGCATCACACTCAGCTGCGAACCGCTCCAGTGAAAGTTGTAGATCACGACCTGATGAAGCCAATAGGACCACATCATCTGCAAAATAAAAGAAGCAGTCCTAAGGCCACCAAAACAGATCCCCTCAACACCTTGGCTGCACCTAGAAATTCGGTCCATAAAAGTTATGAACAGAATCGGTGACAAAGGACAACCTTGGCGAAGTTCAACTCTCACCGAGAAAGAGCCTGACTTATTGCTGGCAATGTGGACCAGGCTCTGACACTGGTCGTACAGGGACCTAACAGCCCGTATCAAAGGGCCTGGTACCCCATACTCCTGGATTACCCCCCACAGGGTTCCCCGAGGGACGC
>NC_056506.1:29616488-29649652 GCF_014905685.2 Nematolebias whitei
GCTAGTGCTCAGAATATGAACCACACTCATCTATTGCCACACCAGATTGTATATCAACATCTATAAAATTGATTGAGTTCATGCTATTCAGATTGGCGTCAATGTTTGCAGAATTTAAAAAAAAAATTCTTCAACAAAACTGTTGAACGTTCACAGACCTTATTTCCCAAATTATTTGTTATGTCAGTTTGTATAATTCAGCTTACATTGGGCCCATCGGTTGCTGCAACTTGCTGCTGATGGAAACAAAGTTGATATAGTTCAAATATGAAGAATGGCATCTGTGAAGTGTCAAATGAAGTTAAAGTAAAATCCAAACAACTTCAGTCCTGACAGGGTCGTGATCAGTTTGTGGTTCTTGTTGTGCATTCTAACATTAATAGCTCTGTTCTAGATGAGCTTTTGTGTTCTCATGCACACGGGTGCCGTTTCCGTGGCAGAGTTTCACAAAGCTTTTTATTCTTGTCCCTCTTTTCTCTCCTCTTGCAACACCTCCCTGCATCACAGCCTTCAGACTCCTCCGCTCCTTGTTTCTCAGATTTTTTGATTGACAAGCTGCAGCCTACTTCCCTCCACTGTGTCTTTTAAGCCCTGTGGTTCTCTGCACTCTCTTTCCCGTTTCTTCATGTTTCTATTTTTAGGAGGGCTCAATGGTGGATTTATTTGCCGTCTCTCACATTCTTAGCAAGTGAGAGTTTTGTTTTTGTTCCCTCACATGTGACTGTGAAAGCTCACAGCATTTTTTTCTCAACCCATGTGTAGATCCTGCTGATGGTATTCATTTGAAAAGTCTTGTCCACTTCATATTTTACAACCTCAATTATGAAAAAGTTGGGATATAGTGTACAATATAAACAAAAACAGTCACAAACCCATATTTTATTCACAATTATATATATATATATATGTGTGTGTATACTGTATAAAAATCAAAGAGCATTTTGCAACTAATTAGGTTAATTGGCAACAGGTCAGTAAGAGAACTGGATTTAAAAATAACATTTTAAAAGGTTGAATTTCTTATAAGTAAAAATGGACAGAGGTTCACCAGTATGTGAGACAACAGCATCTAAAAATAGTGAAACAATTTCATAACAATGTTCCTCAATGGAACATTGGGATGACTTTAAATATCCCATCAACAACAGTCTTTTAAATATTTTAGGAATATGGGGACTTTTCTGAGGCAGCACGTCATTAAAAGCAGGTCCAGTTCTGTTCTGGACATCACCGCATGAACTCTGGAACATTTCCACAAATCACTGTCTGTAAACACAGCTTGCAGCTCACAAATGCTGGTTAAAATTACATCATGCAAAGAGGAAGCCGTGTGTGAATACCACCTGTCTTCTTTAGGCCAAACTCGTTTAAAATGGAGCAAGGCAAAGTGAAAAACTGTTCTGTGATCAGATAAATCAAAATTTGTAATTGTTTTTGGAAACCATGGACAGCACATCTTCTGCACTAAAGAGAAGAACCCACCACCACCTGTTATCAACGCAAAGCAGCCTCTCTGTTAGTATGGGGGTGCATTAGTGCCCATGGAATTTGGCATCTTTTACATCATGAAAATCGCCATCATAGAGGAAAAGTGAATACAGATACATCCCACATGACCCATACAAACATGTTTTTAATGGAAGGCCTCATTCCAGCAGAACAATGGTAAACTATACTGAACTATGCAACTTACTATACTAACTATAACTATGCATCCATTACAACAGCATGGCTCTGTAGTAGAAAAGTATGAAAAGTCAAAGTGGCCTCTTTGCAGTTCGGACTTCTAACCATTTGAGAACATTTTGTGCATTATGAAACAAACAAACAAAAAAATATGTCAAAGAAAACCCAGGACTGTTGAGCACCTAGAATCTAACATCCAATAAAAAAACTGGACATTCCCCTCTGAAAACTGCTCTCCTCAGGTCCAAGATATTTACAGACTGTTGTTAAAAGAAGAATAGGATGCTTCACAGTGGGACTCTGTGCCCTGTCCCAACTATTCTGACATGTGTTGTTGCCATCACAATCAAAATTACATTATTTTTCTCATTCAACTGGTACAGTGTCTTCAACTCGTTGATGTATTTACTTTCTCCATTGTGAATAAATTATGAGTTTATGAAATTAACAGATTATTGCATTCTATGACATTGCATTTTGTCAAAATTTGTGTTGTACATCTGAATAAGGAAAAGATAAATCCGGCTGCTATATGACAAATATAATTATATTACTCTAAATTTGTGGGCATGAACTGCTCTCACGCAAGCAGATGCCTTCCAGAAAACTCAAATCTGGGCTTATGCACAATCAAATAATCCTGTCTGGGTTTGTCTCCGGAGCAGATGCAAGGCTCATTCACAAGTCCTGCTGTTTTCCCTCAGACGCCTGTGTTCCTAAAACTGTAGACTACAGCAAAACCCAAACCAAATAAGCCTGCTTGAATCCTTGACGGCACAGTAAGTAGGATGAATGTTTCGAAGAAAAAAGTCATCTGAAAATAATTTATGTTGCAGTAAATGGTGCGCGCAGCTCATTTCAGTTTCATACATCAAACAGTTTCAGCCCAGTCTGACCCATTGTGACACAGTTTTAGCCTTCAGGCCTATATTTAAACAGTTGTTTTAAAATAAAAGCATAAGAAGGACAAAAATAATCTTAAGGTTTGAGTTTCTTCAGAGTATAGACGTAAAGTGGGTTTAGAGTTTTATAATTCAATTTTCCATAAAGCTTTTGAGGTTTAAAGCTTTTATTTTGTAGGAATATAGATCGTCTTTCATGCTAAAAGTGTCAACTAAGGTCATCTCACTGTACATGAAACCTTTGCCACAGTCTCACGTTGAATTGCAAGATGCCACACTAAAAAACAGATGTTGTGAATTACTCTCAACTACAACCACATCAAATTTCAACTGAGTATCTGCAAAACCGACTGAGTTTGACCAGTTTTGTGTTAGCTATTGTTCGTTAGCCGTGGTGGCCATCTTGAAATTGTTTGATTTCAAACGTTAAGTTGTAGATGTACATCCATTAATAAATTTCTGCAAATTTCATTAAGATCTGTCCACTGGTGAAAAACATATTTTGGTAACAGACACACACAGACAATAATTCATGTCATCATGGATTAAAAACTGTGAGGTAGAAATATGCGTTAGTAGAACGGTTCTCCAAACACATATGTAAACATACTCATTTAGCTTACAGCGAGGTTCTAACTCTTACTGCCTGTCTCTGAAAGGCAAATGAGACAATAATGTTTTTTGCCTGCATCTGTTTGTTTGTCTGTATGGTTAGCAAAATATCTCTTGAATCAGAGGACGGATTTTAGTGAAACTCAGAGAGTAATCATTGGCTGTACATCTAAAACTTGTAACTGTTTAGTCAACCCGATTCAAAATGGCTGACACAGCTAAATAGGCACAGCTCAGTCAGTTTTACAGGTGTTGAGCTACATTTTGTGTGGCAGTAGCTGAGAGTCATCCTGAACATATTTTCTTCATGTAATCACATTTTGCAAGATCATACACAGCATCATTTAACAGCTTAACGTTAGCTGAAAACTGCTGCAACTCTATTACTTCTCAGCATAAAATTATTGTAGTTTAAAAGATTGGAATGAATTCTAGTGAGAGATATGTAATTCTTCAAGGAATGCCAGGCCTTTCATTGTTCAGGGAAGCACTGATGCAACAGAGTCGCAACACTGGCTTCAAAACTTAAGTCAATTTTGATGGTGACAACAAAAATGAAACTGACATATTTTTGTATTGTACATTTTTTTATATATCATCATTCATTCTCTCAGTATGGGCTTAGTTGTGTGCATTTACTTTTAGGTTTTAATATACATTTGGCACAGCTTCCCAACTTACTGTGTGAATGTTTATGGAGCATTCAAACTGTTGTGATCCATTTTTCTTCAGTACGTTTATGGAGGGATTCTTGTCCAGCAGTTTTCAAGCTATTTCAACAAATCTTACATCAAAACGTTCGGCTCGATCAGGAGAAGGGTGTTGTACTTTTGTTATTGGTGCAGCTTTGGCAATATTTAGCCTTTACAACCTTTTACTGCTCCTTGCACATTTTGTTCTGGATCAGCTTCTTTCAGCTTCCTTGTGCAAATTTAAAGTTTTTTTTTCCATCTACTTTCAGCTAATTTCAGCTGGAGTTGTTTTCAGCTGTTTTGTGCTCCTTTCAGTTTCTTTCTGCTAACTACAACATGCTGCTAATTTCAGCTTGTTATACTCCTTTACGCTTATTTCTGAAAGTTTCAGCTTTTTCTGCTATTTCAGCTACTGTTTTGCTGTTTTATGCTAAATTTAGCTTTATCGGCTAATTTCACATATTTTGTGCATATTTGAACTTTTTTCATCCTAATTCATCGAAGATGTGCTCTCTCTACTCCATCCATCCATCCATTATCTTTACCCGCTTCTTCCATTTTGGGTCACGGGGGTCGCCGGTGCCCATGTCCAGCAATCACTGTGCGAGGGGCGGGGTACACCCTGGACAGGTCGCAAGTCCATCACAGGGACACATAGAGACAAACGAGACAAACCCACGCATGCACGGAGAGAACATGCAAACTCTACTTAGAAAGGCCCCTGGACCGGGGTTTGAACCAGGGACCTGCTCGCTGAGAGGCAGCAGCTCTACCAGTTGTGCCACCGTGCTGTCCTCTCTCTACTCCCTTCTGGTAACTTAGGCTTCTTTCTGAAATTTGTAGCTGTTTTTCAGCTGTTTTTTGCTTATTTCCACATTTTTTAAAGGTAATTTCCACTTTTTGTGTTCATTTTTGTGTCATCCTAATTAGGCAAACAAATATGTTCTTTCTGCATTCTTCTGCTAATTTAAGCTTGTTCTGCCTTTTCAGATACATTTTTATCATTTTTTAGCTAATTTCAGCTTTCAGATTAATTCAAGTTTTTAATGGTAATTTTTGTTACTTTCAGTCCAGCTTGTTATGCTCCTTTGAGCATTTTTTTTATTATTTCAGCTACTATTTAGCTGTTTGTATGCTAATTTTAACCTTTTCAGCTAATTCCACATTTTTTCAGCTCTTTCTGCTTCCTTTTGTCTATTTTTCAGCAATTTTTTTTTTGTTAATTATGGCCTTTTATTTTTGCTAATTTCCTAATTTTTCTGCTCATTTCTGCTTATTTAAACCTAATTCAGCAAAAATGTGTTCTTTCTGCTTTCTCCTGCTAATTAAGGTTTGTTCTTTCATTTCAGCGACATTTTAGCATGCATTTTTTTGGCTAATTTCAGCTGCTTTTTAGCAAGTTCTTCAGCATTAGGCATTCATACTGCATTTTCACAGGAAATGCAATGTATCTAGTTATTATTATTATTATTATTATTATTATTATTATTATTATTATTATTATTATTATTATTATTATTGTGTGTGTGTGTGTGTGTGTGTGTAAGTGCTGGCTGCTATACACAAACTCTGCAGCCTATTTGGGTGTCCACGAACATTTTATCAGTCTCTCATCTAGATTCCACCCAGTTTCTTTACATCTCTCCAAGAAACCAGTCCTGTTTGTTTCAGACAGCCAGCACCAATCTATGGAAAGTAAACAGTTTGGAAATGCTGAGCGTTTGTTATTTGTCATATCTGCTATCCAGGTTTCCATCACATACTTCACCCACTCGCTGCAGCCCACCACAGAGGAGTGAGAGGAGGAAGTGTTGCTGTTGAACTAGAATAATTTTAAATTGATAAAAGCAACAACAACAACAACAGAAAAGCAATGACTGAAAGAACAAAAGCCATCTCACAATCACGGATGAAAATACATTTATTTTGCTAGAAACTGTTCTCAGGATTTAGTCTTGACAGAAAACTCTGCATTTAAAGATGAAATGATTGCGTATCACCCACTGCTCTTTAGGTCAGCGCTTCAGACTTAATCTAATGCTCGTCACTGAAAGAGGTACATCTGATGTAGATTTTTGAACGTTTCTTTAAAATGTGTCCAGTGGCTCATTAAATATTTTGGTAACAGGTGCACAGGGTTGACTTCAACTAGTTGGCAGCACGACCGCTCAGTGGTTAGCACTGTTGCCTCACAGCAAGAAGGTCCTGGGTTCAATTCCCAGTTGGACCTGGGTCTTTCAGTGTGGAGTTTGCATGTTCTTCTTGTGCTTGCGTGAGTTTTCTTCGGGTACTCCGGTTTCCTCCCACAGACCAAAAACATGCATGTTAGGCTGCCTTCAGGTCCAGGCCTCCCTTGTAAAAGAGATTTGTGATCTCAGTGGGATTTGCCTGGTTAAATAAAGGTTAAAAATAAAAACTGATGGTAACATTTTTAGAGAGATCTTGCTCAACCTGTTAGCACTCAGAATATGTGTTGGGGTTTGCTCTCAGCCATTAACACATCAAATGTACATACATAACCTGTAAACCTGGCTGAGTTATAGCCATTTTTGTGTTTTTAACCACAGTTGGCTGTCAGCCACCTTGAATTGAGCTGACTAAAATTTAATAAGGTGTAGATGTACGTCCAAAGATTATTTACTTTAAGCTACATTAAAATCCATTCAGTGGTAAATGAGGTATTTTGGTAACAAACAGGAACACAAACACACCAACACATCCTCACACAGAGGCAAAAACATTACCATCCACCTCTGCGGAGGCGGGCGATATTAAATCACAGCTCCTGTTTTTTGTGTTGTGATGGGATGTTCACTTGCACGACATCTTCAAGCAAAGATGGGAGAATAAACAAATCCACTTTTTAATTTGACGAAGAGGAAAACAACTTTGAAATTCTTCTGTTGCATAAAAAAATAGCAACTGCAGATGTGCTTTTAAGCTGCAGATGCTCTAAGCCAGCACAAATGCACAGACACATTGCAAACGCACCTTCCACGTTACAGGACTAGAAGTTCTAATCTTCAGCCCCATCAGCACCGCGGTGATCTTTGCCTGTGTATTGAAGCAAAGCACAACATGTTCCTCTCTCTCCTTTGGGAACTTGGAGGAAATGAACTGCTACTCTCGGCTGGCTAATCTCTTTCTTCATTATTATTTGTCGAATGTTCCTTCTGCCTGTATTCATGCTTGGGTATCTTTTTGTTGCCTCCTTTTTCTACGTCTTAAATGGTTGCCAATTAGCATACATACAAGTACATACTGATACAGCTGGGCCTCATTTTTACACACATTTTCTCTCATTTTAAAATCCCTTTGTTTTTCCTCTGTTTTCTTTCCAAATCACATTGTAAACACAGATCAAACTCAACCTGTGTCTTACATGCTGCTCTTTTCTTTGACCACCCAGATTGGCCGCAGCACTTCAGTCACATGGTGCTGGTAATCCTGCTTGGGTCTGAATCAGCTCCTAAACCCTCACACAGCAGATTAGTGAGGGAAAATACAGTGCAGGAGACTCGTTGATGACCTGGGCTTTCCCTGCTTCTAGTCGCTTCAGCTCAATGTCGGAGCATCTGTTTCTGGACCACTTTGACCCCAGGTTACCTCAAGTCGACTCACCTGATGTCATACAAAAACAATTTGATTATTAAGTAGTGAATACAATAAACCTGAAGAACATGCAGCGTTCTGTCAAAATCTGGAAACAGTTCAAAAACATGAAAAATGTGAGTGAGAAATATTGCAAATAGACGTACGAATAGTTCAACAAAACTATGCACTAAACTTAAAAGTAAATAAATAAATACAAGAATCAAATATAAAAATAACAGTTAATTAAAAAATATATTTTGCCGTTTTGCCAAAACAAAGTGTGAATGCGGAGTGCAGGAGTCCAGCGGAAATTTTCTAAAGGAGCTAAAACTGACCTGAAGCTAAATGAAGCAGCACAGTAGCTACAACAATCTAAAAGTAAGAAAACATTAGCTAAAGACTAAAAGTAGCAAAAGACTATCTAAAAATACCAAAATGGTAGTTAGAACAGCTAAAAATTGCACAAGGCCAGTATCAAAGTAGCAAATGGCAAGCTGAAAGTTAAAATGTAAAGAATGACAGCTAAAAGCCAAAAATAGCAATAAGGCTAAATTAAACATAGCTACACACACAAACAAAAGCTAGCAAATAAAAACGAAATAGCTAAATAGAAGCTAAAAATCAAAACTAGCGAATGAAGACACAACATATGCAGAATTAGTACGACTACAAAAGATGCACTAATGACATTTTTTTAAAGTTGTATAAAGGAGAGTGGCAAGCTCAAATGAGGTAAACATTTTACATGAATGCTTGTTTCTTATTTAAAAATCACACTCATTTACTGCTTCTACAGCTGTATAATATAACAGTAAGCAGCATGGACAATATTTATCGCACGTAGTACAAAGAGATTAATACATGTGCTGCATGAGAGACTAAAGAGACAATTTGTAATGTGTGTGTGTGTGTGTGTGTGTGTGTGTGTGTGTGTTTGTATTTGTTACCTTGTAAAGCTCATTTTTCCAACACAGACGACATTGTGTTGACCAACTGCTCCTTAGGGGGCCCAAAGCTTGGACTCCATAAGAAGAAGTGCCGTTGGTGAGTAAGGGGTTAGGTTTAGGACTATGGTGTGAATTGAGGATGAGAAAGTTCGATCAGGATAGTTATATATGCTAATGGCAGATGGGAGGAAAGTTGTGTCATTCGGAGGAACTTTCATTCTGATCAGTTTGTCGACAGGTGTTTTTCTGACAAAGCAAAACTTTGAAGGTGGTGATCAGCATCATTAATGACAAACTACAACCTAAGCCAATGTTTGGATCTGTTTGCTAAGCCTCCTGGTGTCTGCTACTTTTAAAGTAAATGGACTAAATGGACATGGGATTGGTTGGAGGTTGTGATCTTCTCAGATGCACTCTCTGAACCACCTGTAAAAATCTTTGGGTTTGCAGATTTTGAGCTGCAGCTGGTTTAGCTAACACCAGTCAATAAATCAGTCCAGTGCCTTCCTAGTTAAGTATTTTTTAACACAGCTTAAAAATGGTAGTTTTAATTTGACAACTCTAAGACTGACCTGAAAAAGAAATCATTGAACAATCCAAATTAATCTAAAGATTAATCTAAAGGTGTATATTCAAACTGTTTGTAACTTCAGTCATCTTAGAACAGTTCTGTTTAGACTAGAGTGAGAAATGGTGCAATAAAGACTTTATCAGAGTCAATGGGAAAAAAATCCACTTTGTAAACTAAAACTATTGTTACTCCTTTATCTTTTTGGAAATCTTCAATGCACTTACTGCAGTTCAAAGTAACAAAACATTTTACCAGGGTGCCCAAACCTTTCAATGTCACTGTATGTGATTGGTATGTCTATATATTGTATGTTATCTATATATTAAAATGCTACAGTTCATTTGATTTATAATCCTTTTGTCAATAGTTATACTGACAATTATGAATTTATTGTTTTGGAAAGAACGAGCAAATACGCTGCTGAGCACATGCAGAACATACATAGAAGTATTTTTTGTGTGTATGTGTTTAAGAATATATTCGTTACACTGTGTCATGGAGCCATCAGAGATCACTGCAGATCACATCAAGATAAAACAGCTGCCATGCTGAAACTCACATTGTTTCCAGATTGAAAATAAAGCTTTTGTCTTGTCTTGCGCCGACCGATGAGCATAATTACGAGTCTCTGTGCTCTTCATATGCATGGGCAGCAATCCCATTACCTTAATGGAAACAATGAAGGGTTATCAGGAAGCGCCCACGGTAACCTGGTCTCCGTGGTAAGATGAATGTCTGTTGCTCATATCCTCTAATGATGGGTTATATTTGTAAGCCATATTTCCATGCTGTTGCTTATTGTTTCAACGAGTGTGACTCACCTTAATTCCCAACAGGAACACGGATCGGTTGTATCGTTGGAGCCGTTTATTGTCAGCATAAATTTAAACAGTTTTTATGAGGTAATGAACAGGAAATGAAATTATTAGTCAGTGAGGAGACTTGGCATTGCATTGAATGTCAACGTAAAAGTAGCTGCATGGTTTATGTGATTGTAATGTTTGAAAAAAAAAACATCTTTCTGTTCCTTCTTTGTAAACTGGGTGATGGTTTTGCAGGTCAACAACCAAAAATGCTGTGAGATGCAGCTTTGATCAGTTGCCATTTAGGAGCGCTGATCAATCTCTGTCAACATTCAGTTTGTTGAAAGCCAGTGTGAAGTGGAATACAGAGTTCGATTGACTGTCGAAGGAGAGACGGAAAAATAAGATGCGTTTTTTTTACTTGGAGAAATTAAATTATTTGGTGATGGTGATGGATCTAGAAAATCAAATTGGGAGGCATGTCTAAAAATGAAAAGGAGGAACCCGTTACCAAAATGTGCTGCAAAACTGCAGGGAGCTGCAAATTGGTGACCAGAGCTCGATCATTTATTATTTTAATTTCAATTGCTGCACTCATGACCAGTTGGTAATAAAACTAAATAACCTATAAGTACCATTTTATCAACAAATGTATTTTTTCTCAATGTCTTTTATTCCCACAAGATATAAACACAGTGTATTGACAAATCATTAAACCCTATTGCCCCAGTCTTTGCCCTGGTTAAGTACAAAACACTTGTGCTGTAAATATAAGGTTAAAGCCACGAGTTTGTTGGTTTTGTTCAGTGCAAAAAATAAATAAAGAAATAGAAAGGAAAATGAGAAAAATAAGTTCTGGCAGTAGTTTCATATACACACAAAGATGACAAAGTACAAACATTCCAACTCTGGCCTTGTTTTAAAAAAATGGTATTTACCTGATTTTTACATTTTCTTTTAATTCAGCTTTTTTTTTTTTTGTCATTTTGTTTTGAAGTTGCACAATACATCTTCTGGAACGTTGTAAAACACTATTTAGAATGCATTGACAGCAGCTCAGTCCATAAGGCATGATAAAAGAAACAAAGAAGCAAGTCATTTTTTATTGTCATTCGCATCCCATGTGGTACATGAGGTGGAACGAAATTATATAATCAAGGTCCCAGTTACATCCAACAATAGCAAAAATGTAAAGTGTAAAATGAACAAAAGTATATAAGTATCTAAGATGTACACTAAGATTTACGCTAAACAAATGCCAAACGGTACAATAAAGGATCTAAGATATACGCTAAACACTAATGATGTAAAACAATACGGCGGATCAACAGCAGCCTGAACATGAGTCTGAGGAGAGCAGATGGGTATGAATGAATACAGCAGCATGAGATAATCAGCAGCATGAGATCAGCAGCATGGATAATCAGCAGCAAAGCTAAGTCACATATCGCCAAATTAAAGTGGCATTACAGTGATTTTTTTTTTTTCTTACAGTGATTTTCCTGGTTAGGGATTCATGAGTCTAACAGCTTCAGGGTAGAAGTTGTTCCTAAGTCTAGTGGTTCTACACTTAATGCTCTGCAACCTTCTGCCTAAGGGGAGCAAGGCAAAAAGTCTGTGCTGGGTGAGTGGGGTCCTTCATGATGCAGGTGGCCCTCTTCCTGCATCTGGAGGTGTCCCAGACCAGCTCGTCTCATCCGCCTGAGGAAGTAGAGTCTCTGATGAGCTTTTTTGATCAGGCTGGTGGTGTTGTTGCTCCAGATGAGGTTGTCATTCATGTGTACACCCAAGTACTTGTACCTGTAACTGGAGATCACTTCCACTACAGATCCTCTCATGTTCGTGTTGTAGGGGGGTAGGTGTGTTTGCTCTGTCTGAAATCCACGACCATCTCCTTTGTCTTCTTCACATTGATGTGAAGGTTGTTCTTCCTGCACCAGCTCTCCAGGTGTTTCACCTCCTGCCTATAGCTGGACTCATCATTGTTTGAGATGCATCCCACCAACGCTGTAACAAAGTTCATGCTCAACCATCCAGGTATCATCTGCAAACTTTACAATATGACAGCCTGGATGGGTAGGTGCACAGTCATATGTGAACAGAGTGAACAGGAGGGGGCTCAACACACAGCCCTGAGGGGAGCCAATGCTGAAGGTTATGGTGGAGAAGGAGAAGTTGTGGATCCTCACAGACTGTTGTCTGTTTGTTAAGAAGCCCAGGACCCATTTGCAAATGGAGGGGCTTAGTCCTAGTGTGAGTAATTTATCTATCAGGGTCTGGGGAATCATGGAGTTGAAGGCAGACGTGAAGTCCACAAAGAACATACGGACGTAGGAGTTCTGCTGCTCCAGGTGGGTGAGAGCAGTGTGGACCACAGAGGAGATGGCATCCTCTGTTGATTGATTCTCGCAATATGCGTACTGAAGAGGGTCCTCGTTGATGTTGATGGTTGTTCTGATGTGGGTCATGACCAGTTTTCAAAGCATTTAGCGACTATCGGGGTGAGAACTACTGGCCGGTAGTCATTCAGACCACTCCCTGTAGAGCTCTTTGGGAGTGGGATGATGGTAGCAGTCTTCAGACAGGTGGAAACTGTCGCCAGGGTGAGGGAGGAGGTAAAGATGTTGGCCAGCAACTTGCAGAGCTGATTGGCAGAATCTTTCAGCACCCTCCCCAGGTTGTTGTCTGGGCCAGTTGCTTTGTTTGGATTAATCCTCTTGAAGGTCTTCCTTATTTCTGCTGAGGTCACGCTGAAGAACTCCTCTTCTGGTGGTGAGGTGAGTCTGGTGCTGGGTGGTCTGTTTGAGTCTTCAAAGTGGGCATAGAACCTGTTAAGAGCATCAAGCAGATGTGACTGTACTTTGGCTAAATGTTTTAAGGTTGCCTGTGTTTGGTTTGTCTGTCTTGCCTTTTTTTTTTTTGGACTTGAATTTAAGGCTTTTAGCCTGGAACACTTCTGGGTGAAAGCAGAGAAACCCTGGAGAGTTTAAAAAATATCTACTACTGTCCAACATTTCTTGCACCCTGATCTTTCCTTTTCAATAGGAGATAGCAACTTGTCTTTTCTGTCTTTCTCTCTGATTAACAGGAGAACCACTGTCGCAGGATCAAGATCCTGGGGGACTGTTATTACTGTGTTTCTGGACTGACTCAACCCAAGACGGACCATGCTCACTGCTGTGTGGAAATGGGTCTAGACATGATTGACACCATAACGTGAGTGCTGTTTTTAATTAGCAATTGTCTGGATTCATGTGTGACCTTAGAACATTTTCAAGTCAAGTCTCCACACATGCACTGAAAGCCTGATAGCAAAACATTAGACACTTACACTTGTTCAAGCAAAGAACATGTCTGACTAGTATTTATCTCCACATCTTGAGAGATATCCACTTAAGAAGGAGTCTTATGTGTTTTAAATCTAAGATTTTCTTTGTAGTTTGTATTTATGCATAAAGATGCTAAAACCACAACCTTGATTATGATACTGGTGAACATATGCTGTTGTCCCCAATTCTACGGTTCCTGCAGGTCAGTAGCAGAGGCCACAGAAGTAAACCTTAACATGCGTGTGGGCTTGCACACGGGACGAGTGCTGTGTGGAGTGCTGGGCCTCAGGAAGTGGCAGTATGATGTGTGGTCAAATGATGTGACGCTGGCCAATGTGATGGAAGCAGGAGGACTACCGGGGTCAGTGTTAAATTTTGTACAGACGTGAGAGCCTCAAAACCTTTGGGTGCTATTCTGCTGCTTTGGAAAGATAACATGACTAACTGATCAGGCAATTTACTATTAAACCTCTGTCTTCATTCTGAATGGTTTTAGGATGTCTTGCTATTTTTCACAAAGTTTTGGTAAACTGCTTGTTGTTGCTATTACAGATTTGCACATTTGAAATTTCTGCTTGATAAAAAAGAATCTCCAGACTAAAGGCAACTTTATATCCCACAAAAAATAAATAAATAAAATAAAACATCTGCTGAGCTAACTAAGACACATCAAATGTCTTTCCCAATCCTTGTGCTTTCTTCTGTTATTTGAAGACTTCATCATGCAACACATTTGCATATTTTTTTCCAAAGTGAACTAGTTTAATGTGCATTAAACAGACTGAGCAGCTGTCCTGCATTCTGCCACTCTTGGCCAATCAAATGACTCATCCAAGCAAAGGGAGCTTCTTGAGAGGGGCCTCAGAAACAGGAAGCATTTTAAACAGTAGGTGGCAAGCCCAAAACATGGTTAAAAGAAAGATGTGTTGTTTTTGTACACAAGAACCTGTAAACTTGATCTTGAGAATTCTGAGTGGAGGAAAGAGCTAGTAATTTGGCTCTTGAGGATACAAACAGAAAACAAATAAAATATTTAATTATACTTGAACTATTTTGCGCTGACTGCTTGAGAAACTGGAAAGAACAAAAAGATCTACCGGTACTTATTATGATGGCATAAACCAGCCAGAGCAGGAATTCAGGGCTTGTTTTGCCACATTTCTTTCTGCCTATGCATTAAGCTCACCTTGTTGTGTACCACAGGAAGGTTCACATCACCAGATCAACGCTCGAGTGCCTAAATGGAGATTATGAGGTGGAGCCTGGAAATGGTCACGAAAGGAATGCCTTCCTTCAAAAGCATGAAATAGAAACTTTCTTTATTGTGCCATCTCACCGACGAAAGGTACCTTATGTTAGGGAATCCTACTGTAACACTAAATATTTAGTTGTTTTATTATTATTATTATTTTGTAGAGCTTATAATATGAACACTAGTAAAGCATATGCAGAATGCTGAGCTTTATTAATGAATGACTGCTTGATGAAGTCAGAGTGGGCTGTTTGAAAAGTAGTAATTATTTCTGCCAAGATTAACAAACGTCAGCTATAGAAGGACCACAGCACTCAGCTTTATATGATAAAAGATACACACATATGTTGTTGAACTATTTTTTTTTTCTGACCTGTAATGAATTGGGTTTTAAAGAGGTAAAAACCTAAATAAATCTAAATTTGACTGAATCAACAAACTTCCATTTTGAAGTGGGAGTTTTTCATTTCAGTTCGTTTCCCTGTGGTTGCTTTTCTTTTTCTTCCCTCTGCTCGTTATTTTCAGCAGCAGGTTTTACATTACGCGTGATAAGATTTGCATGTAGGTTCACTGGTTTCACGTGTGAACCTCTGAGATCCACTGTACTTTTCTTAGCAATGTAAAAGATTTCCTTAGTCTTCTTAATTTAGCTGATGGTTCAACTTCATCAAAGATATGCCCACACTGCAGCTGCTTCTCCTGCAGGGACATACCTCAAACAGAGAATATAGATTTTGCTACAAATGACACACTCAAAGCCTTTAACGTACACTTAATCTTTATCACTTTCTGAATCATCTTCAGGGTCCTGAAATGATATAAATAGCCTCAGGGATTACCCTACCTCCTTTCAAGCACATTCTACTTAATTTCTCTAGCTTAATACCAATGTTTGCATGTGTGTGCACGTGCATGTATATACTCCAAATTCTGTGCATGAGTTATAAAGTTATATATCTGTATATAACATATATTTTGCTGTGTGGTGCACTTATCACTCGTTCCCATTTCTTATCTGGTGACAGATATTCCCAGGATTGATTCTTTCGGATATAAAGCCTGCCAAAAAAATGAAGTTCAAAACTGTGTGCTACTTACTGGTGCAGCTCATGCACTGCAGGAAGATGTTCAAGGCTGAGATTCCCTTCTCCAATGTCATGAACTGCGAGGACGGTGACAAGGTATTGAGTCTTGTGTGTGTGCGTTGAAGGTTTTGTGTTTGTTCGTGCTGTGATTCGCTAAAAGACTCGCCAGCTAGAGTTTCCTGGAAAATCTATTGTGTCTTGTATGATTTATTGTTTGCTTGCACTGTTGGTCTCTCTGCCTGAGTCTAACATAACATTTACCCCAACAAACCAGGCACTGTCAATGAAACTGGCAATCTGCCCAACTCGTAAGGAACTCATTGACCTTGAGTGTCTGTTAAAAAAAAAAAACCTGTGTACACTTCAATGTCATTTTAACTCAGTGTTGTTAGCTTACACTATGTACCAATGTGTCTCTTTCTGGTGGAAAAGGGTGAGTGATCTTGTAAAGTATCCACTTGGTGGTAACTTCTGAGTCATATTAAACACATTTGTGCAGAGTAAAGTGACATCAGAATCAGAATACTTTTATAATCCTTGCACAGTGAAGTACAACAAAATTAATTTCCGTACAGCCATCCTAAAGGTGGACAAAAGTGTACAGGGGGCTGCAGCTTCTAAAACGTGCTTTCCCTGTTTCTTAGATAAGAAAAATGGAAAAAAAAAACATAAGGAGAGAGGTATAAAAAAAAAGATCTCTCACACCGTGTCCTTGACAGGGCATGGTTTGAGGCATTAAAAAACTACCACAGCAAAGCAACATAAATAGACATAATATGTATGCGTGTGGAGTGGGTAGGGGGTGAGGGTCCCAGCATGGCCTCCAGGTGAGCAACACAGTCCTTGGCACCTTTGCATCTCCTAGGTTGCTGCACCAGGGGAGGCGAGGGAGGCCATTGGAGGCATTGAGTTTGAGGGAAGGTCATAGCACAGCACAGTCCAGAGACCTCCCCCTAACCATAGTCCTGATAAGAGGTGTTTGTTTATCAGCCAGCTCAGTTGAGCTCTGTCACAGGTCCACGACCTTGGGGAAGAGAGGGGGTGGGGAGGGGGACAAAGCATCTTTGTTTCCATAACATCCAAGGAGAAATTTGAGATAGTTCACCTTCCAAGGCCAGGTCCAGATTCAGATGTCAACATTGTTTTGGGTCAGGCTGATCTCATAAATGTCTGTGTCTGCCTTAACAGTCTCACTAGTACATTCTCTCATGGTACCTCCAAACAGCCAAATTTGATTACTTACGCCAAGTCGAGCTTACAATTTCTCCAAGATTTATTCCTTCCAACCGTTCATGGCCACTGCCAGAAAGTTCCACAGTACTGATAAGGATCAGCCGGCTCAGCTTTGATACAGCACCACATATAGTTCACACAGAGTCTGAGTGCTGCCAAGCTCAGCACATTCTCCACATTCTAGGCAGCTTAAACAGCTGCTGATGTTTCTGAATTTGTCGACAATCCAGATTTCCACCAATTCCAAACTGTAAAATCCAGTTATCATAGATTCAATTATGTTTCCGTCGAATTAAGAGGGTTCTCCTTCACCCTGACTACCTGTTGAGAAAAAATTGATCAATTTCATTGAGAGACCAGCTGATCAAGTCCTTGGTTGCAATTCAGACAGTACACAAAAAAGGAGTCCTGAAAAAGGTTCACAAGACAAAGAGCAAAGCAGGGATGGAGCAGAGGACACAGTTGCCTTCGAGAGCAAGCAAGAAAAGTGTTAATACAAGACATGTTAAAACAATGCCATTTACAGGTCAACAGAAATACTAAAAATTTCCTGGAGAAACATTGACAGGGACTGCCATGTGGCGACCATTTAACAATTTAGTTTCGACTGTACTATATGTTGGGGTTCGGTCTCAGCTACTGCCAAACCAAATTTCAACTTAATATGGCCAAAAAAAACAAAAAAAAAAGCTTTATGGTCATTTTTTCTTGTAAGCTATGATGACCATCTTGGATTTTTGATTTGGATGCAGCATGTGATGTAGAATGTTCTCAGTTACAATCAAACCAAATTTTAGCTCAATAGTTTAAAGAATGACTGAGTAAGAGTCAATTTTGACATTCTCAGATAGCTGTGGCAGCCATCTTGAACGAAAATAGCTCCAAAAATTAATCAGTGTTTTGTTCATGGACCTCTCCACTCTAGGTCATGTGACCTCACTATGGCAGTTAGAGGCCATTAAAAGATCCATCAGGCATTTTCTATGAGAAAATGGCATATTTGTTTACAAATTACGTTGCCATGGTAACTCAAAAACACTAATAAAAGTACCGAAGTAGCGCACATCACGATGCCGAGCCGGTCATTTTGATACAGTATAATATTTGTGGGGGTACATGTTGCGGTTCAGGCCCCATTAAAGTTGAAGGAAGAGCAAGACCCTTTTCAGGTGGATAAAAATAGGTGGCTGCCATATAGGCAGTCCCCAATAAATGCAGTTTTGTTGTTGCTGTTAGAGATGTGGTTGTGCTACTGAGTTCATCCATCCCTTATCTTTTTACCCACTTCTTCCTTATCGGGTCACAGGGTTCACTGGTGCCCATATCCAGCAGTCACTGTGCGAGGGGCGGGGGACACCCTGGACAGGTCGCAAGTCCAACACAGGGCTACTGAGTTCATTGTGAAAATGCAAAATCAGCAGCAGCATCTGCAGGCAACTCTGTTACATTCTTACAAGTAACCCTAAACAAATAAATGGTGGTAGAAACATGGTAAAATGGGGAACACAACAGAAAAATAGGGAAACAGTTAGACAAGACTAGACAAAAATAAGGGTTAGGGCAATGAGACATATGTAGCACGAGAGGAACGAATGACGTAAATGTGATATTAAAGTGTTAAAAGATGCAGAATATAAGAAGTACAGTTGTAGACACAAGAAATAACATAATTAAAGCTAGATTTTACAGAAACAGGCAGAGGAGGAACATGACAGAGGTAGTTGTACACAACCGTCATGAACTCCTAAAAAGTCTGATGATCTTTACTTACTCCCCACCCCCACACATGTTGAGCTAAGCTGCAAAGTTCAAGAAGCATGCTCATTTACACGTACACAAATCTGCACACACAGACACACACCAACTACGTCATGTAATGTGGCTTTGCTCCACTGTTTTGCAAAGCTGCTCATTTTGCCTGCTGAAGACACTTACACATTTGATGATGAAGTTAAGTATGAAGGCAATGCTCTAATTTAAAAGTATAATCAGCTGCTCGTGCTTACTGTTGACTCTTCTTCGCCCTCATTCCTAATATGATAATATCGAAGCAGTCCAGAGAATAAAGAGTGCAGCAGTGCAGTTATATTAATAAAGATTTTTATGTCACCCCTTTCCAGCGGAGGGCCATGCGTACAGCTCCACAGAAGCTGAGGAACCACAACAATGCTAACCAGGCTAACGTGATCCAGAGCAGTCCCAGAACCAGGGTCAACCGCTACATTGGTCGGCTGATCGAGGCCCGCCAGACCGAGTCGGACACAGCAGACCTCAACTTCCTCACACTCATGTATAAGTGCTCTGAGCGCGAGCAGAAGGTAAAATATTGACACAACATGTGCCTATTCCCTGATTAGCTGACCTTTTAATCCTTGATGAGTGAGTAGGATTAAATAAACTTAGCATTAAAGGATGGCTCGAAACTTTTGCATATTTAAGTTTCTTGAAAAGGTTAAAGTGAGTGAATGATGCAAATATGTAATATTTTGTTATTGAATCCTCTCTTTTTTTTTATAGTACCACCAGGTTCCTGATGAGTACTTCACCAGCGCAGTGGTCCTCTCTCTGATCCTAGCTGCCTTGTTTGGCCTTGTTTATCTTCTCATCATACCCCAGTATGTACACCAGTTGATATTCTGGTTATTAATGCTATTGTCATTGTTTTATAGATATTCTGTATTTATTTCTTTTATACTAATTCCTCCATTTTTCTTTCTGTTTTGTAAACTCAGGGGCACAGTGGTACTTGTCCTCCTCGTCTTCTGCATCTGCTTCCTAGTTACTTGTATTATGTACCTCCATATTACTAGAATACAGGTAAAAACAGATTCTTTTTCCAACTTGATTGATTTTCTGTATCCACATCAGGGCTTAATTTGAGCCGGATCCTGCAGGAACAGGATCCGGGAACTCTCTTATGTTGACAGGGTGCGTTCCGGTAACTATTTGCTCGGTTCCAGTAATGCTCATGTTTACTAATAATAAAGTTATGAACAAATATGACTGCCTTGAATTAATAAAACTCCTTTTGGATATATAAACTGACAAAAAATTACATAAACACTCATTTTAAACACAACAGCCACTTACGAGCTTCTTAATATCATATACAAGCTGCCCCTTCAAGTAAGCATTTCAGCTTCTACACTTAAAAAAATCTCTGCCCCTAAAAGTCCAAAGTCATTGTGCAATTTTATTAAAAAACTCAAAAATACAATGAAACAGCCCAACTAAACTGCAACTCAGTTTGACAGTTTAAATGGATCATTAATACAATTTTTGATTATGTATTAAAAATACAACAAGAGAAATGTTTGATGTTTATTATACAGATCACGGCGTTAATTTGTCAAAATAACAGCGATCAAAATGTCAAAAAGACAGTCCAATTTACTTTCATAAAAAAAAAAAGGCTTCTCGTTGTCCTTAGTTGGACAACCGAGAATTGAAGCACCTGAAGGCAGTGTCAATCGAGACTAGAGCAGGAGCGAGCGAGTGGTGGGGGTGAATGCCGAGATAACCAGGCAGTCGTATGCAGGCAGACCCCCACAGGCAGCCGTCATGAACAGACGGAGGAGGTACCTGGAGGTTTCACATGTGGAGTTAGACAACAACGAGCAGGATGAGCAGTTCAGCGGAGAAGAGTCGGGCTCGGAACCGTCAAGTAAGGAGGAGTGTTGGGGTAGGATGCTTGACAGAAATGAAGTGTTTACAAACGCAGGTAAATGTAGATGTTGACCAACCCATGAAAATACACCAAAATGCAGTAAATAGCATTTACTTATTCAAAATTTTCTGGACACTCACCCCCACCACTCGCTTGCTCCTGTCTCAATTGTCCAGTCCCGATTGCCACTGCCTTAAAGTGCTTCAATTTGCGGTTGTCCAACTAAGGACAATGAAAAGCCTTTTTTTAATGAAAGTAAATTTAACCCCAAAACCCGGCCCACCCGCTATTTGTGTTTCGGCATCGATCAGTTTATAAATTAAGCCCTGATCAGCATGTATAGAATGCTTCACGGTTCAGATGATAAATATATAAATTTGTATTCCTCATGCTGTTTCTGATCATTACCCTCCCTGGCTTTGTCTGTCAGTGTTTTCCAGGGTGCCTGACCATTCAGATTCGTACAGCTCTCTGTATTCTCATAGTGCTCTTAATCTACGCTGTGGCCCAGGCCTGTGTTGTAAGTCTCTAAAGCATCGTTACTGTTAGAGTCCACATTCAATGTTGAAAATGTTTTGTTTGAAACTGGTAGGACATCTCTGTATGTTTGCCTTTGTCAGGTGGGCTGTATGCCCTGGTGGTGGGGTAGTGCCAATACAAACAGCTCCATCGTCATCATCGATGTGGACAGCGAAGCTAACCGCACCATGACGGAGATGCCCTGTGACGGGGCCCGCTATGCCTTCCTCTCCTGTGTGGTGGGCACCCTCACCTTGGCACTTTTCCTGCGTATCTCTTGGCTGCCAAAGATGGCGCTGATGCTCCTTGTAGGGGTGCTGTATGTCACCGTGCTGGAGCTCAGCGGCTTTCGCAAGACTGCAGGGTGAGGGCCGTGACACAGCATGAAAACGCACACTTTAGATTTCTGTTATTTCATAAAGGTGCATGACATCACTTTGCATTAAAGTTTAAACCAGGTAGGATGTGTTGTCATGCAGGCATCATGCAGACGGATGCAAGCGTCGAGCAGTCATCCTTTATGTTTGTTTAAAACAGAAACGCAGACTGGTAAACAGGAGCTCGAACATTTACAGTACATGTGCTGAGATGTATGTGTGTAGAGGAGTTGTTGCTTGTCTTCAGCCCACACACTCTTTCATTTCCACCCTTTGAAGGAGCACACATGCTTATTAGCTCCAAATCAGAAGCCTGAAAGGACAATGTGGGCTGGATGATGGGAGCATGTTAGCTCTGCTCAAGAGCATGGCTAATGTTATTAGAGCTCGGAGTAAAAAATTATTGTCGTGATTTTTGCTTTTGAGTTTATCATTAAAAGTTCAGTTTGTTTCAATGCAAGTGATGCTTCGTGTTGTGTTTAATGAAGTGGCAAAATGCTTTTTTTTTTTAAATCTCCAAAAAATGTTGTTTTTCTCTTGATATTGTCTTTCAAATAGTTTTGTTTTTTTTACTTGACTCATGTTCTTCCTCGACGCTGTGGTGGGTCCCGTCCACCCTCACATGTTGTTTTCGTTGTGGTCTGCTCTATTGCTGACTTCTGTGTGTGTGTGTGTCTTTTCCACAGTGGGGGGTCCTTCCACATCCGGGGCTACGAGCCCATCCTGTCTCTGTTGCTCTTTGTCAGTGCGCTGGCCCTCCACTCCAGGCAACTTGACCTCAAACTGCGCTTGGACTTCCTTTGGGCTGTGCAGGTCTGTAAGTTTGCACTGATGTGTCTGTTCAAGCATGAAAAGGCTGTGGATGTTGAGATGCTTGAATCTTACATTTGTAAAACAAGCTTTAGCGGGAATGCTGCCACTTCAGATCTGATATATTGGGTTAAGTGAGGAGGATGTAACTATATAAGCTGCCAGCAGCCTCTTTCTTGGCAAAAACAAGTGCAAGAAGCTAATTTTGGCCTTGTTTTGTGCAGGACTAAGCATGCCACATACTGGGACAGAAGCACAAAATCTAAATTTTAAACAGTTTACCTTTTAACTAGAAGCATAATTATTCTTCTGTTCAGTTGTGACACTTGAGTTGAAGTCTCTGAAGGTTTTTTACTGACTCCATGTGGTGAAAAAGTGGAACAAGCTGTGGTGCTCCCAGCCTTTATTTTAATATTTTGCTTTGCCTTCAGGCAGAGGAGGAAAGGGACGGGATGGAGAAAGTAAAGCTGGACAATCGGAGGATCCTCTTCAATCTACTGCCTGCCCACGTGGCTCAGCACTTCTTAATGTCAAACCCTAGAAACATGGTGAGCCACGCTAACAAACAGGCAGGCAGTCAGACAGACAAACAGGTAGATAAAAAAGGCAGCAGACAAAAGTTAGGAGAACTTCCGAGGACATCTTTTGTTTATTTCACCGTTTACTTTGTTTCCTGTTAGGATCTGTATTATCAGTCCTACGCTCAAGTCGGTGTCCTATTTGCCTCAATCCCGAACTTTAATGATTTCTACATTGAACTGGACGGCAACAACATGGGAGTGGAGTGCCTGAGGCTGCTGAATGAAATCATCGCTGACTTTGATGAGGTCTGATTCTCTGCTTCATATTGTGCATTATCTGTTGTCGTTTGAATGCAGTTTGCACCTTGGTGTTTGTTAAACTGAACGTGTCTTGCAGCTCATGGATAAGGAATGCTACAAAGACATTGAGAAAATCAAAACCATTGGCAGCACATACATGGCAGCCGTGGGACTCGTCCCCACTGTTGGAAACAAGGTGGCTTTCCTTTTCTGTTTGTTTGACTGTTTTTTACTTGCATAAAATTATGAGCATTATGGGAATCATTAGTGAACCTTTTAAAGTAATAGTTCTCATACTTTGAAGAGGAGCTTTGTGGATAAGTTTTGAGCAATCATTCAATATCTGATCTGTTGTAGGTCAATTTAATAGTGAGCTGATGGCTAGTCCGACAAATACACCTTCTTACTGTACTGCTTGCGTCTTACAATTTCAAAACTCTTAATGCAAAAGTTATTTTATGAACCTTTGCAACACGGTCAATTTAGTATTTCATGGTCACTCCAGCAGAATCATTAGAGTATATTTCTACCAGAAGTGTCTGAGGCTGATTTGCAACAGCTAACTTCTAATTTGATTTAAAATGTCCTGATTCATGCTCAGTAATCCAGGTAGATGGATCTAACAAGGTTGAGTCAGGTCCTCTGGATGGATTCTTCTTTGTTGAAGCGTTTTTGTCTTTTGTCCAAAAGTCTTCTTCAGTCTTCATTTAGTCTTCAGACTGAAGAAGTCCTTTGGATAAAAGATGAAACATTTCAATAAAGAAGAATGCATAAAGAGGACCTGACTCAACCTTGTAAATGATCATTTGATTACTTTTTGCTTGCAAAAAATGGTAGTGTCTCAATACAGATTATGGTATAAGTATCAGGCTCAAACAAAAACTTTGCAATATTTCCATCCGATACCAATTTTATGTTTTGTCACATAATTTTCTTTTCCACATCACAAGTAACAAAGGCCAATAAATAAAAATATGACTGTTGTTTGGAAATGTTTTGGAAAAAGCATAGGTGATGTTAAGACAGCAGACTGTTTGCTAATCTCAATAAAATATACAGTATTTCTAAAGTCATTGAGTAATGTTTAAGTACTGACTCATTAAGTACTCTCTGTCGGTACTTAGTATCAGCAAGTGCCCAAACTAAAGAACCTGGACTTCTACTTCTACTTGTACTTGACCTGAAAAAAATAGATAAATGACACCCCCTACTAAACAACTGAATTTTATCTAAATCATCATGTAAAATTGACTGAAGTGTGAAGGTTTATTTAAAAAAATAAGGTTTTGCATGGATCATGATGACATTTTTGAGACTGAATTTGTTTAAAGACGGCAGTAATCTGTTTTGGTTTGAACCTGATTAAGACAAGCCACTAGTTTATTAGTCTGGTCATAGTTAAACATCCATCCATTCATTATCTTTACCCACTTCTTCCACTTTGGGTCATGGGGGTTGCCGATGCCCATGTCCAGCCATCACTGTGTGAGGGGCGGGGTACACCCTGGACAGGTCTCCAGTCCATTACAGGGAAGCATAGAGATAAATGAGACAAACAACCATTCACTCTCTCATTCACACCTTGAGACAATTTAGTTAAAAATCATTCTAACATGCATGTTTTTGGTCTGTGGGAGGAAATCGGAGTACCTGTAGAAAATCCATGCATGCACAGAGAGAACATGCAAGCTCCACCCAGAAAGGTTCCCGGACCGGGATTTGAACCAGGGTAACCTGCTTGCTGAGAGGCAGCAGCTCTACCAGTTGTGCCACCGTGCTGCCCTAATTAAACATTATATCTCTAAATTAAAATCATTTAATGAGTCATCTAAAGCAGATAAGATATTAATTGATCATAAACTTTCCACAAATCCCCACTTCAGAAGATTTGTGTTTAACTGTGTAGATCCTTTCTAACTACTTCTCTCGTCTCAAGGAGAAAAAATTGGTTTATGACCACGTGAGCACATTAGCAGACTACGCCATCGAAATGTTTGACGTCTTGGATGAAATCAACTACCAATCATACAACGAGTTTGTCCTGAGAGTGGGTGAGTTCACCTGCAAAAGAGATGTAATCTGGCACAGAGAAATGCCAATGTAATTAGATCTGTCTTAATGTTTGTGTTAATTTGGACAGGTATCAATGTGGGTCCAGTAGTTGCAGGGGTGATTGGTGCACGGAGGCCTCAGTATGACATCTGGGGTAACACGGTCAATGTGGCGAGTCGGATGGACAGCACTGGTGTTCCAGGAAAAATACAGGTGGTTAGAACATCGACAGCTCCAAATGAGACAACCCTAACATAAGATTTTACATCAGGTTTTGTCAATTAAAATCTACCTTAAGAGCTGTAACATAGTTGTGAAAGTATGATTTTTGACAACCATGTCATTAATTGAGCCAAAACAATTGGGTTAATGCAGGGGCGATTCTAGTATCTGAACTTTAGGGGTGCTTAGCCCCCAGTACTTACGATGGCACTTGGCTTGAACAACATAGTGGCCACTGACTTCAGAAGCATTCATAATGTGGAGGGGACACACTGGGGGGGGAGTCCCCCCCCCCCAGAACATTTTGAATAAAGTACAAAGTAGATGTCATTTCCTGCATTCTGGTGTATTTTAACCTGTTGTTAAACATCTATGTTTATCCACATAACTAAACACTTGATTCAATAAGAAGATTCATAAAGAAGTAGCGCTAAGCTAGCAGCTTGCGATACAGATGTGCTAGCTAAGACGCTACAGACGTAATACTCTGCTGTACACATCCTAATAAACACTTTGTACAAAATCAGTTTAGTGTTAACTGATCGTAAGAAACAAATACTAAACTTATGCAACCAGAAGTTGCAACATATATCTACATACAGAACACACAAAATAAAGTACAAGCATTTAATTTAAACATTAAGCATACAACGTAACTATGACAGAAAATTGAGGATTTACTTGAAGTTACCTTTGTACAGATGAACATGTGGTACTTCCTGTTTATCACTGTCATAGCAATGAGGTCGGCTGCAGGGCTTTATCAACTTTTACATTTTTACAGGCTCAGTTTAGGTTTTAGAAATGGAATAAACTGTATTTCACCCTCAAAATCAGGATTATTCAACTAAACTGCTCAGGGGGGCACAGTTACTGAAAGCAGCAGCTCAGAGGCCGGACATCCAACAATTAAAGTCATCATGTAAATAAATCAAGTATTACAATGATCTGTTAACTTTTTAATTTGTTAAGTTTGTTGCATTGAATCATAAATACAACCAACAGAACCCAAACCTAGAACCGTAAAACAAACAAACAAACAAAAAATATATATACATACATACATATATATATATACATTTTTTAACCTTGTTTTTCAGGAGTGCTGAGTTAAAAATTTAGGATTGCTTGAGCACCCCCAAAAAATAAGTTAAAATCGCCACTGGATGAATGTGAGAAAAGTTTCAAAGGATAGTTGTATCCAGTGAAAATAAACTATAGTGTTCCTTAGCATTGTCTCTTCATAGCCTGTGTACAACCTTGAAGATAGAGTTAACAGCTTTGCAGCTTTTAAATAATAACAATAATAATAATAAAGCAAGTTTATAGCTTAAAATGTTAAGTTCCCCCCAGTAAGTGTCAAATTAAACTTTTCTAATGTTTCTCTTTCATTTTCCAGGTCACTGAGGAGGTTTATCGGCTACTGAACACCAACTATGACCTGGTCTGCCGTGGCAAGGTCAGCGTAAAAGGCAAAGGTGAGATGTTGACTTACTTCCTGGAAGGGAAGGTGCAGGGCATTGGCACAGCAACCACTTCATCAGTGATGCGTTCTGCCAGCTTAGCACGCCGCATCCACTCCTGTGGCAAGACCAGCGTCCCAACCAATCTGGGCAGCGTCTCCTCCGCTGCCAGCCTGAGCGTGGCTCACACGAGCACAGCCAGCAATGTTCAGATTAACATTGGCAACAGCCAAGCGACAAGCCTGCCCTCTTCCTGCGTGCCTGCAGTGGGTGAGGAGGAAGATGAAGAGGACATAGAGGTGACGCAGATCCAAATCGAGGCTGTGGCAGCCATTGCAGATGCAGCAGTCTAAGAAGATGGACGAGACTGTCTCAAATGCAACAGGAGCACCTGCAGTGGCCAGGCCTGCCCAGGAATTTACTATAAATCCTGACTATACCGGCACAACCCAGGATGTGCTCATTCAGGACGTAATCCTCCTGAGACACGAAGTGATGGTGTTGGACAATCACACTTGCTTTTAGAGATTTTTTTTCACTGCTCGCCACTTTTCATAAATGAGATGTGGGGAGAAGAAAGGTGAACCCAGAATCTGAACTCTTCTTTAAGCATCTTTGTAACAGATGATTAGATTTGTGGCGTTCTCGGGTTCTTTCAGGTCCAGGTATAGCGTGCATCTTTGTGTTATATAAAGTGCATCTTTCCACATGCGGGGGATATGTACGTTGGTTCTCAAAAAAAAAAAGACTGCTCATGTATTTGCTTTTGCACTGTCCTTCTGATTATGCCAAGGATATATTGCATTATTTACTGAGAAAAAATGTGGTCCTTCTGTGTGTGTGGGTGTGTGAGTGCATGGTGTGTACTTGCGTGTGTGTATGCCTGTGTGAATAATTTTAAATTGTAACAAAACAGCACAAATTCCTTTTTTATACCCACTTTTCACTAGATGGATTAGGCTTTTTATGATGTGTGGCGTATTAATAGATAAAACAAAGGATGACTTTTTAAGAGTTGACAGCCATAGTAATGAAACTCCTGCTGAAAGAAAACCAAAGTAATGATCATTTCATAGAACGTTTACTACTTTTATTGCCTCCACAAAAGAGGAAAACATTTGTTTGACATGTGGCTGTTTTTTTTTTCTTCCAGATATCAATTATGGACCTAAAAAGTGTCCAGACTTGATGTAGTTCTGATTCACAAAGGTTTAATGTAATGGAATTAAAAACAAAAAAAATATTGGCGTTTTAACAGCAAGAAAATAATAAAGCCAACAGAAGGACTTTATGCCGAAAGTAGACAAATAAAGAGAATATTTCACATATATTCCTCATGACATCTATTCCTAAAGAAGAGAGCACATACACATGAAAATAAGCACACCACGTCCATAAATGCATGACCTTTAAGTGTTTCAAATGCTCCATGTAAGTCCGCATACCTTGCAGCTGCACCCACTTTGATGCAGAGTCTAGCTGCTGTTGTTTTTCAGCCATTTGCATTACAGTGCTATTGCTTTTCATCATATTTAAGCTGCAGCTTGAGTTTTCTGTGAACAACCTTGACTCTCCGATGCTGCTTTGGACATGCGAGGCATGCTGCATACCCTTACAGGCCGCATCTTAAAGTGCATCGACATTTCACTTGATCTGCAAAAGTGTGAATACATTACGTTTCAAGTTCTTGCCTTACTCAATAAGCTTACAGTGACTGCAACCTGCCTTTATAGATTTAGTCACTTTGATATCCAGATCGTACTTTTTTTGTAAATAGCCAAAAGCTGTAAACTATGTTGTATCTTGTACAGTTTAAAGTTGGGTTATTGAATATTTTGTAATAAATACTATATTGGTGTATAAAATACCTCATCTGTGTGCTTGTGAATACCAGCAAATGAAAGTAATTTCTGGCATACTGGGTCACAAAACAAGTAAATCTGATAGGAGTGGAAATTGTTTATTATTATTATTTAAAGGAATAGTTATTTTATTAAAGTGGGGTTTATGAGAAGGTTATGAACTAAAAACATCTTACCTGTTACTTGATACTTTACACATACATACATATGCATACACCACATTAAAAACATTAACAGAACTGCCTTCTGCGTAATATCGCTAAAATTAGAAACATCTTATTTAAAAATTATGCAGAAATACTGCTTCATGCTTTTGTCACATCTAGGCTGGACTATTGCAATTGTTTATTATCTGAGTGTCCAAATACGTCTTTAAAAAGTCTTCAGTTGATCCAAAATGCTGCTGCCAGAGTCTTAACTGGAGTTAGTAGGAGAGATCAGCTCTCCAGTTTTAGTTTCTCTCCAATGGCTCCCTGTCAAATCCAGAATTGAATTCAAAATCCTACTTCTAACCTACAAAGCCCTCAACAGCCTAGCTCCATTTTATATTTGAGATTGAGATTGAATTAAATTGAATTGAATTGATTTATAGCTCTTTAAATGAGCTCTCTTTTGGTAGAATTGTTTAATTCTCACAGGAATGATGAGCTAAGTAGTCCAAGTAAAACTAAGACTAAAGTGAATTGCAACCCTTTCAAACTGAATCTCAAAATCCTGGGTCACTTCTGATAGGAATCTTATAATAGTTTTTGCAGAATAACGAAATAATTTAAAACTGACAGCAATGTGGTGTTTCTAAAATACCATACACATGAACTGCTTGAGGGCAGCACGGTGGCACAACTGGTAGAGCTGCTGCCTCTCGGCGAGCAGGTCCCTGGTTCAAATCCTGGTCCGGGGGCCTTTCTGGGTGGAGTTTGCATGTTCTCTCCGTGCATGCGTTGGTTTTCTCCGGGTGCTCCGGTTTTGTTCCACAAACCAAAAACATGCATGTTAGGTTGATTGGTAACTCTAAATTGTCTCAAGGTGTGAGTGAGACAGTGAATGGTTGTTTGTCTCTACCTGTATGTGTCCCTGTGATGGACTTGCGACCTGTCCAGGGTGTCCCCCTCCCCTCGCACAATTGCTGGACATGGGCACCGGCGACCCCCGTGACCCAAAATGGAAGAAGCAGGTAAAAGATAATGGATGGATGGATGAACTGCTTGGAAACTTTGAGGCTGAAGTTGATTTAAGATGGAAGAAATCCACTTTTTTCTCTGTTCTGCTTGAGCAGTTGGCTCATCAGTCTGGTCAAAATTAAATTCCATTTCTTTTAAACTTATGTTCAATTAGTTATCTACAACAGGTAACATATTTAATATTTATAATCTCTCCACAGTATCCTACTTCAAATGATCTGAATCATTTGTTGAATGTCTATCCTGAAACACATCTTTACCTCACACACAGCAGTGTCTGAAGGTTAACATTGCTTCTTATTTTTATTAATATTATTTATACTGATGGCTCCTAAAATAGCTTTTTACTCCACATAACCAAAAGCATTAAATAAGGAGATTTTTTTCATTTGGTCAGAGCACCTCAATGACTCATTTTGCAATGTCACAATGTCAAACTCTGTACAGGGGCCAACATTGTTTTTCCCAGCGTTGATGTGGCGTTTGTTGGGTTCACTCGGTGTAACAGTTAAGTCAACAAACACCTGCCTTGTGCAACCTTTTTATGCACAGTGCAACACTGGAACTGTTGTTGCTTTGCACTGAAGCTCAACAGATGCTGGTCAGTTATTAACAGCTCAGAGTAAACAAGCTGTGTCTTGACAACGATTTGACTTTGTAGAAAACAGTTTTATTGTGCAGCTTTTAAGGTTTAAGAAACGAAAAGGAAACAACGAGGGTCACCAAACACCACTGAAAGGGTCGGGATGGGTCAGCAAAGTTACTATTTTTATTTTTGTTTAGATTGAGCTTGATTTTCAATAAAAAAATATAAAATTTTAGAGTTTTTTTATTTTGTTTTGTTTCAATTTTTTTATTGGTAGGTGGGGCAAATAGGTGATATTCACTATTATTTTATTTTTTTTACTATGAAGAGTTTATTCATACCCAAAAAATACACTTATTGTTTTTGTATTATTTTTTTATCAGGGTGAATTTATTCCTCACCTGGTAACACTTTACAATAAGGTGCACAATATTTGCTTAACTATTAGGGAACGCCTCAGGAACGAATCAGGAGCTAATGGGTAGTTAACCAGTACTTACTGGGGAACACAGGCAAACCTTATCAGGGGACTACTGGTTTGTTACATTGTAAATGAAGATGAACTAATAAAGAACTAATGGGTAGTTATCAAGGAAACCAAAGAGGAAGGAATCAGGAGCTAATGGGTAGTTAACAAATAGGTTTACAAAAGAGAAAATCCAGTAAAATCAGTAGCAGTCACTAGGAAACAGGTTTTTGACTAAACGAGCTGTGACCTCACTGGTACAACGTTTATTCAGAACCAACATGGAGAATTTCTCTGTTTATGTTGTAACAAACCAGTAGTCCCCTAATAAGGCTTGGCTCTGTGTTCCCCAGTAAGCACTGGTTAACTCCCCATTAGCTCCTGATTCGTTCCTCTTTGGTTTCCTTGGTAACTACCCATTAGTTCTTGATTAGTTCCTTTTCATTTACAAGGTAACTAACCAGTAGTTCCCTAATAAGGTTTGGCTGTGTGTTCCCCAGTAAGTACTGGTTAACTACCCATAAGCTCCTGATTCATTACTGAGGCATTCACTAGTAGCTAAGCAAATTTTGTGTACCTTATTGTAAAGTGTTACCCCTCACCCTATTTTTCTTATGTGCTTTACATCTTCTGCTGATTTTTTTTTTTTGCACATTAAAGGCTCCTTTTACACTAAAAATCAAAAAGTTTATTATGATTTGAAAGTACCATAAATGACTAATGTTACAATTCTGCATAATAGGATTTGGATAGGATGTTAAACATGTAAATATTAAATAAAATGTAGAAATGTGTGTGATTTAAAACACTGAAATGGACTCAATTAGATTTCTTTATTACAAAGGTTAACAAGCCTGGTGCTTTGGTCTTGTTGGTAAAATAATTATGTGTTGTTGAACAAAGAAAATGAATAAAATTAAATTAAAATTAACAGACGCAACAAACTTTAAATATTACTCAGTTTTCACAATTTTTAAATATAAAAAAACAGGAATCTTCAATACAGGCTCAAGATTATTTTTATCCCTTGAAATGTAAACTAGTATTTTAATTCATCTCATCGTATTATAATTATTTATTTAATTTATTTTTGTTGTTCTGCTTCATATCTCTTTACAACATTTGTTTCATGGGGTTTTTTTTTTTTTTTTTTTGGCTGCATGTCAAAATCTCCCTGCTGTGATGCAGGTGTCTCATTAAGCGTCCGCACCTGATGGAAATATTCAATTAACAAACATGTGGCCACTCTCACTTTAGACTCTCTGGGACTTGTACAATAACAAAGCCTCATCAGCTAAATGGACACCCTGCAGCTAACTGTAAGTCTGGTTTATGTATAGCTAGGAAAAATGTTGAACTTTATTAATAACTGGTTCACATGTTGATCTGTGTTGTTTTTTTGTTTTGTTTCTTGTTAATGTAAAATGGTGGGAAAGAGACTACCTCTGGAGCCAATAGAAGAAGAGTCAAAGCAAGAAGATGAATCTGAAGGAGCAGACAGAGAAGAAGAGAATTTAGAGTCTCAAGTGGATGCTGAGACCGAGGAGGTAGTCGCTGAAAATGAAAGAGGAGAAGAAGAAGAAGGAGAAAATGATGATGATGGGAGTTTCCTTTTTCTGAGACCAGGACGGGTCTCTCGTTCTGTAAGCCAGAAGAGTTTCATTCAAATTCAATCTGACAACCAGGTGAATGAAAATAATTCAGTGTCAGATTTGAGCGCCCGTGCTCCAGATCTGAGCGATGACGACGTTCCGCTACCAAAGTCAGCAAAAGAGAAGCGTTCAAGTGGAGAGAAGCTGAGACTGAAGGCAAGAATTCTGAAGAACTTCATACTTCTATTAAATGTGCAGCTGTTGTAAACGGGTTGTTATGATCTGTTTTTTTTTTCCAAGGTCTCCAAGAAATACTGGAAAAAACAGACAAGTAACTCATCAAGGAAAAGGAAAAGAAAAATCAACAAGGAGCTGGTAGTTTTTTATTTATTTATCAAGATTCTTAAAAAAAAAAAACTGTAAAATTTAAATGTATTGCAAGTTAGTTTTTAACAATATTATTTTGTTCCCAAATATTTTAAAGGAGCCATTTCCAGAGTGGGTAGTAAACCTGATGGTCAGCATTGAAGAGGCAACAACTCATCAGCTTGTGGTTGAATAACACAGTTAATGTAGAACATCATCCTGCTGAGACGATCAGTCCAAATTCTCTGTTCAGGGCTCCCACTGCCAGTGAAGTCCGTTTGTAAATTAGGTATAATCTGCCAAAATAAGGTACAATCAGAAAAACAAACGTATTTAGTCATTTTGAAAGAGGAGTTCATTGTCTGGTGCAATTTTCTGTTTTTTCATTGCAATAGTCAATAAATCTGTAAATTCTTTAAAGGGCAAGATTCAAGATTTTTCCAATTTTTTTTTTTTTTTTTTTAACTTTTCATT
>NC_056506.1:29654652-29664686 GCF_014905685.2 Nematolebias whitei
ATGTGTCTTTCTGATATAATATGTAACTCCAGTGTTAAAAACATCAGGTCTATATGTCCATAAAGTCTAATCCAGAGGTTTTGGGATCTCGCGATTTCATTTAAACACAAACATATCAGAGCTATCCAAGCCGTTGTGAGGTAACGGATAGACCGGTTAGCATTTTTTCTACCTCTGCAGGTCTACTCATTAAATATGATCTTGTATAACATCTATTATTTATTTGTTTTTGCTTTTGATTGCTGTTTTGTTCATGTGGACTGAATTTTCTGTGAATGCTATTTAATAAAAAGTGATGTGAGACATTCATAGAGCTAAACCATGGTGTATGTTTTAATTGTGAATGATAGTGAATAAAAATTTCATAAAAAAAAAACATGTTATTGTGTTTACTGTAGTGATTGGAAAATAAAAATAAATGCATGGGTCATTTTTACTGCCTTTATTAGGTAAAAAATAGACTTTGAGTGCTGGATTGTACATGCAAACATATCAAAATCTGACAAGTACAGAACAATACCACTGGTAACACAAATAAAAAATCAAGAATATATGGCAAAGGCCTTTAATCTCAAGTATTCAGCTGTTGCAAAGTGACATCAAATTGGCCACAGCACAGAGTAAAATGTCTCTTTTTCCTCACTGTGGCTTCAAACCCCACATAAACACTTTAAATACATGGTGCTGTTTAAGCTGCACAATCACATCCGACTACCTGTAAAGCAGGAAGCAACAATAAAATTCATACAAATAGGAATTCATAGTAAGGCACTGCATGTTGCACAGAACTACGCATCTCATCACAGCCGCACGCAATGTTTGTGTAACAAATCACAAGCATTGAGTTATTGGTTATGCCTATGCAATGCCATCTATTTGTGCGTAAATGTAGGAACACTTATCACTTGTTGTGATGTGTCTTTTGTGTTTTTTCGTCATCACTTTAAGGCTTCGGAAATTAGTTACTTAAGCTTATCATTTTACCAGAAGCTCTCCAGTTGGAGTCAGAAATAAAACAGCTTATAAAGAGTCTGTCCGCAGCATCAAATTCCAAGCTTGTTCTCCTGATAAACCTCCTCTGCTCTCCATGCTCTGCCTCGGGGGGGAAAATGTCCCGCAGGCAACAGACAGAAATAGCAAACATCCATATATCAACTGAGCCATCTTTTGACCTCGCCTCCAGTATCCTCAGTGTTTGTTTACAATTCTTCTTGTTCGCTTGCAACCTCCCTCCCTCCCATTCTTCTTCACTCCGACCGGCTTGGGAAGCTGTAGTGCTGGATGTCTCCTCGCGCCTTCTCATCAAATCCTGGCAAAGGCTGCCCGTATTTGTCCACGCACCAACAGAAGCCACGCTTCCTGCCCTTGGATGGACGGCACTGGAAGTACACAAGGGCACAAGTTGACGACGGATGAGGGCGATAGCGCAGACAAATGAAATTAAAGCAATCAGCTGAACGAGCGGTATTTTAAGCAACGAGCCACTTTTGTCAATGAAGCATTTAGGAGGCATTAATGGCTAGATTGTGCTGAGTTGACGAAGTCTTGGCCATCCGACATGCTGTGGTATTTTGAGCTGCTTTTTACGGTCTACCTCCAGTTACAGACACATATAGGGAACTTTAAGGTAAACAGAAACCTGGTAAAATATTTACTTAGTCCCATTTGTGAGCAACTGTGAACCAAGATCTATTTTCAGAAGCTGGTGGCCAGAACGAATCATCTGTTGCTGATTATACCCCACAGCTCCAAATTATGGGTACTACAAATGACTTACAGAGTCTGTGGAGCTACCCAAGGGCTGTTATTTTACTGCCAATTTTACTAAAGGTCAGCCTCCACTTCAGTAAAACATGCAGCCATTCATTTCAAGAGCTAAGGCACCGCCGCTCCACGGAGGGGTTAGGGCTGATCAGGAGGAAGGACATCCCTATTTAGCACAATTCTTCAGACAAGAGTTATTAGAGAGGATGATGAAAATCGTACTCATATGAGATCTCAATAACAAAGCACGTACAGTGAGTAAATATTTGAATACCATTACGCGTTTGGATTTTTAAAAGTCTGAATTTGGAAAAGGAGAATTAAAACCCAAATATTTCAAATCCTGATGACAATGTACCAACATAAAATCCTAATTTAAGCTAATTTCCATCCTTTATTAAAAAAAAAAGATTTTAGTGTCAAGAAAGGTGCCTTTTTTAATCAAATTCACGCATATGTCAAAAATTAAACGGCTGGCATTTGGTGCCTTGAGCTAGACGTGATAAATGAGTCTGGTGTTGCAGTGCTGCTAATACGATGATTGCAGGTCAAACGGGAGTGTTTGATATGCAATAAGATAAACAATCTCGGTGATTCAGTTGAGTGGGAGCCCCGAGCGCTCTCATGTGAATGCGTCAGAACCACTCATTTATTACAACCCAATCGTGGGTGAACCATGTTGAGGTGGGGATGGCTGCAGCTCTATTTCTGTGTCTGCCTCTCAAAAGTCCAGCAATTATGGGGCGAGCTCGTGGGGTGCCAGCGGCCACCTTGACGTCTGTCTCCCTGGGAGGGGAGGCAAGGCAGCCGCCGTCCCAGCCTTCAGCACTGCTGGGGTTTGGCCCCTGTGGTTCCTGTTTCCAGAACCAGTGGCTAAGGTCTGCCTCACTAGTGCGGTACAGTGACAAAGCTTTAATAACTACTGATGAATACATGAGACAGCAACAAAGCTGTAATTGGGTTGCAGGAGCCCTAATGTTTGAGTCACTGGCTTGGGTATTCATTCTCAATTTATTGAATAGCAATGCAAGAATAAGCTTTTGTCATACCTGTTTTTTCTTATAAAATCCCTTCTTGTCGCAGTTTGGTATGCGGAAACCTCTGGGGTTGAGGATGTTGCTTATTTTCAGGCTGCTGAGAATGTTCTCAATCTCTCTTCGACAGGGTCCCTATAGAAAAAGGAGTAAACACATAATCTAGTTTTACTTTTGCACGTCTAAAGCGCTAACTTTGAGAAATGCAACTGCAAGTTGTGCTCTTAGCACCACTGGTTTCATTTAGCGTAATTTTGACATTTCTGTGAAGAAGCTAAAGCTGCCTCACGCTGCAGAACACACTGCCCTGCTGTAATACCTTAATAATGATGGCGGCGATATGAAAGAGGTGGCGGATCAGGAATCATTTCATCTAACTTGCAGAGGCTTAACCTTTTGCATAGCTGCTTAGAAGTCTTAACACAATGAATGGGGAACAAATTGAACTCAAACGGCTCAATGATGGAGCCAAAAGGCTTGTCCTCAAGTCCAAGTACTCCAGTCACTAATCACAGTAGCCAGGCACAGCCATTACTAGAGTGTGCTCACTTCTCAGGCCAAAGACAGATCAAAATAGCAGCAGTGCTTCCCAACAGGCACTCGCATCAGCCAATCCATCATCCGCTGGCTCTCAGTGCACCCGGCACGCGGACGCCTTGTGGCCAAACAACCGCCTGACCCAGGTCAGCCGCAGGGCCGTGGTACATGCTCGCTGCCATGTCACTCTACTGCACCAGGTCCCTGCCAACCGTCGCCACCGCTATCCAAAACATTTCATCACCCACAAGCGGGAGGAAAAACACCAAAACACAGAGAAGAGGAGAAAAACATTCCTTTCGTGTGTTTGGATGACATAAAAATGTTTGTGGTACTCACATATTCAGGCTCCTGTTTGGTTTCGAGAGCAAAGTTTTGTTGGTCTGTGATGAGTGGTCCGGGGAGATCCTCCATTTTAAAGCTCTGGGTTTTCTTCTGTGGTTCCTGTCTGAGGACGTCTGACTTTGTGGAGGAGAAGTAGGGGGGATATGGAGGTCTAAGTGGTCCAGCGTGACTGTTGTATGAAGTTTGAAGACTTGAGTTGGTGGAATTCTGCTCCTTGTCCTGAGTCTCTGTATGTTCTGCTGAAAATTTACAACAGTGGATTTAGTCCCCAAAACATAAGGATTTTTGCAGTTTAAGACATGATCTTTCTTATTTTTTTAGATAATTTGTGAACTATTATCAAACTATACGAAGAAAACAAACAATACCACAAATTATTAAATATTTTACACTGTGTCTCTGAGGACTAAAATCTAAAATTCACAATATTTGAAGTGGTTCACAGTTGCCTTAGAGAAGGGGTCTGCAACCTGCAGCTCTTTGGTTCAACTGTTGTGGCTTTGACCAAAACCAACAATCAATTGAATCACTTTACATGTGTTAAATTTATGCCATTTTAACTACAAAAAGTGGGATACTGAATTATATTTGCCATAAGTTAAAAAACTCACATAGACCTGCAAAGTTTAGTATTGACATTTTTTTTTTTTAATCAAAAATGGTATATTTCATTCTTTGCATGAATATGGTCTTTTTGGGGCAGCTGTGGCTGAGTGGTTAGAGCAGTCGTCCTCCAATGCAAGAGTTGGGGGTTCCATTCCATCAGCAGTCACATGCTGAAGCGTCCCTAAGCAAGACACTGAACCCCTCATTGCCTCTGATGTGTGTCCCATCAGTGTATGAATGTGATAAAGTATTGATTATACTTTGTATAGATCTAGTAAAGTGCTGTATGAATGGGTAAATGAGGCACAGATTGTAGTATAAAGTGCTTTGAGTATCTTGATAAGATAAAAGGGTGCTATGTAAGTACAGACCATGCCATTTATCTTTTGTCCCAAAATGTGAAAAATATCTTCAAATGTTAAAATTCATTATTTATCATTGGCCCCAAAACAAAACTCCAATGAATTCACAGTGGCCCATGAGCCACCAATTGGTAATCACAGCTGTAGGCTTTGCGGTTCTGAACACATTTTATATAGTGAGCAATGGGGCAGAAATGGGTATTGTTATTAAAAAAAGTTGCAGACCCCTGCACCTGAACGTAAAAATCAGGTTTAAGACTAAAAAAGGACTTGACTGAAGGTTAAGGAAAGCCCCTTTGTCATGAGTGTGATGAAACTCCATGCACGATTTATAACACACAAATGCAAATTTCCCGATGGACGCATGTCCAAAGTGCAACCATACCTGGCAACTCATTGACGGGAGGTGTGGGTCTGGCTGCGGGTCTCCTGCTCGTGGCGTTCATGCACACCCCGCGCCCCTCGATCAGAGCCTGCAGAGGCTTGGTCTCACCTGGCTGGGGCTGGCAGGTGAGTCCGGGACCGCATCTGCCTGTGTACACTCCGCACGGCTGGCCGAAGCTCAGCGCGCACGTCAGGCAGCAGCCGCAGCCCGGCTCGCGCACCTTCTCGGCGCAGTCCCGGGGTAAAGGCTTGCAGAGGAGCCGCGCCGCCGCGTCGCAGGGCTCACATCTGACAACCGCTCCGACCGCACCTGACCTGCGGCCGAACGATGCCACGAGGAAAGCCGCGCACAGTGCCACGAAACGAGAAGCCATCACAGTCAGGGAGGCTGCAGGAGAGGAGAGGAGGAGCTGTGGAGAGTTTCCACTGGTCAGCTTCTCATTCACATACAGCCCGCGGACAAAACATCTCAATATATAGACACCAATGACTGAAGTCACACCCCCGAGTGGCTCGTGGGTGCTTTGATGAATTACATGAACTCCCCTAATTCTCTGCAAATGGGTTGGAGTTATAGAAAGCTGCAACTTCAAACATTATCTGTTTTGATTTGGGGTGTCCTCGTTAATTACCTGAGATCATCATTGTCAACAAAAACGTCCATCCTGAATAGTATTTATTGACCAAGTATCAGGGAGATATAATTACTTCGTCCCCGCCCTCACATATTTAAGTGACACATAACATGTACTTTTCTGTGTCAGCAGGATTTATAGCAGCCTTACAATAAAAATAATCAACCATGCTCAGTGTCTTGATGGCTCTGTGTCATTTTAGGGCCATTTAATATTGCACGTGTGACCTAATTTCTATGCAGAAAGCCTGTTTCAGGTGTGTTGCTGATGTTGATTAGATTTTTAAAAGATATAACTATTTTTGTACTTCGTAAATGTGACTGTATCATGTTCAAGTTCAAGTATTTTTATTGTCATTCACATCACATGTTGTTCATGAGGTGGAACAAAATTGTGTACATACTCAAGGTCCCAGTTACACCCGAAAATAGCAAAATATAAAGTATAAAAAGAAACACTATACAAGGATCTGAGATATACACTAAACACTAATAATGTCAGAGTCAGAGTCAGAGAGTCAGAGATTCGTTATTGTCGTTCGCACCACATGTGGTACATGTGGGGGGACAAAATTATGTACACATGGGTCCCAGTTACATCCAACAATAAAAATGTAAAAGAAAAACAATGATAACATCTAAGATATGAACTAAGAAAAAACATCAACTAAATATACACTAACCATAAAAACATTAGGTCGAACAGCAGCACAAACATGAGTCTGTGTGAGCAGATGAGCACGCATGAACACATCAACATGAAACAGATCAGCAGCAACATAAAACAGATCAGCAGCAACATGATGTGATTCTTCACAGTGATAGTTCTGGTTAGAGATTCATGAGTCTAACAGCCTCAGGGTAGAAGCTGTTCCTCAGTCTAGTGATTCTACACTTAATGCTCCTCAACCTCTTCCCTGAGGGGAGCGGGGCAAAAAGTGTGTGTGCTGGGTGAGTGGGGTCCTTCATGATGCTGGTGACCCTCTTCCTGCATCTGGAGGTGTAGATGTCTGTGATGGTGGGGAGGCTGACTCCAACAGACTTCTGTGCAGCCTTCACCACTCTCTGCAAAGCTTTTCTTTCTGCAGCTGTGCAGCCTCCATGCCACACGTTGATGCTGGAGCACAGGATGCTCTCCACTGCACACCTGTAGAAGGAGGTGAGGACTGAGCTTCCCAGACCAGCTCATCTCAGCCGCTTGAGGAAGTAAAGTCTCTGATGAGCTTTCTTGATCAGGTTGGTGGTGTTGTTGCTCCAACTGAGGTTGTCATTCATGTGTACACCCAAGTACTTGTAGCTGGAGACCACTTCCACCGCAGATCCTCTTATGTTCAGGGGGGGTGTAGGTGTGTTTGTTTCTTCTGAAGTCCACAGTCATCTCCTTTGTCTTCTTCACAATGATGTGAAGGTTATTCTCTTTGCACCAGCTCTCCAGGTGTTCCATCTCCTGCCTGTAGCTGGACTCATCATTGTTTGTGATTCATCCTACCACCGCTGTATCGTTTGCAAACTTTACAATGTGACAGCCTGGATGGGTAGCTGCACAATCATGTGAGCAGAGTAAACAGGAGAGGGCTCAACACACATCCCTGAGGAGAGCCGGTGCTGAAGGTTATGGTGGAGGAGGAGAAGTTGTGGATCCTCACTGACTGTGGTCTGTTAAGAAGTGTAGTACCCAGTTGCAAATGGAGGGGCTTAGTTCTAGTGTGAGTAGTTTATCCATCAGGTAATGTAAAACTATACCAAACAGCAGCCCGAGCATGAGTCTGTAGTGAGATGCATGAACACAGCAGCATGAGATCAGCAGCATGAGATAATCAGTAGCACAGATAAATCACATATCACATATAAAGTGGCATTGCAGTGACTTTTTTCAGTGATCATCCTGGTTAGAGATTCATGAGTCTAGCAGCTTCAGGGTAGAAGTTGTTCCTCAGTCTAGTGGTTCTACACTTAATGCTTCTCAACCTCCTGCCTGAGGGGAGCAGTGCAAAAAGTCTGTGTGCTGGGTGAGTGGGGTCCTTCATGATGCAGGTGGCCATCTTCCTGCATCTGGAGGTGTAAATGTCTGTGATGGTGGGGAGGCTGACTCCAACAGACTTCTGTGCAGCCTTCACCACTCTCTGCAAAGCTTTTTTTTCTGTTGCCAGAAAGTAACTAATATAACCTAACATTCAATATTTCAGTAATGCTAGAAATTCCAACAGCGTAGGCAATAAATGCTTCATTTGCCTTTCATTTTGCCAACTTATTGTAAAAACGTAATTGGAAAAAAGTCTGCTGTACAAGTTGGAACCATTTGGAATCCATAATTTATTTATGACATCTGATTTTACACTTCAACCAACAGTTAGGAGTGTGTCAGTTATTTTTGTGCCCACGTTATAAACTAATTATACTTAAGGTGATTATTTTCTTTTTGCAAATGATGTGTACTTCCATCCATCCATCTATCCATCCATCCATTATCTTCCGTTTATTCCGAAGTCGGGTCGCAGGGGCAGCAGCTTGAGCAGGGAAGCCCAGACATCTCTTTCCACAGCACCTCTTCCAGCTCTTCTGGGGGAATTCCAAGACGTTCCCAGGCCAACCGAGAGACATAGTCTCTCCAGCGTGTCCTGGGTCTTCCCCGGGGTCTCCTCCAGACATGCCCAGAGCACCTATAGGGAGGCGTCCAGGGGGCATTCTTACCAGATGCCCGAACCACCTCAACTGGCTCCTCTCGATGTGGAGGAGCAGTGGTTTTACTCCGAGTCTATCCCGGATAACTGAACTTCTCACCCTTTCTCTAAGGGAGAGTCCATCTACCCTGCGGAGGAAACTCATTTCAACCGCCTGAATCTGCAATCTCATTCTTTCAGTCACTCGGAGTACCTCGAGTCCTACAGGACATTCAAAATCATTCATGCTTAAGGCACTTCCATATTGGCTTTATTTATCAGAAGATTAAAATTTTCATACAGACTGGAGTTTAAACAAAGTGGAAGTTAGGGACCCTGCTGTTGGTCATGATACGCCAAAGTCAAGGGCCTAAGATGATCTGAGGAAATTAAATGCAAAACATATTGCTATTTGCATATTTTTTTTATCATAGTTAACAGGGAATAAAAATAGTATAATAATAAATGAAACTGCATCACTCTTGTTTCTTATTTTTAGGCTACAGTGCTAACACCACAGTGCCAGTTTGCTAATCCTCAGAACCGGATAGTTTTTATATTACAGGAATAACATTAAAGTTTAACTTTGTAAAAAAGTTAGTTTTTAATGTATGCTCCTTTCAAATTTGGTTTCAGCAACACCAGTCTCATCACTGAAAAGACTGAAAAGCGGCAGGTCTGCAGGACAGTTTAAGCTACTTTGTTTTTCTTTCTGTGAAAGTTCAAAAGTGTAAAAGTCTAACAGTTGAAGTTTAATCCTTTTAAATGTTTTACAGTGTAAATAAAATTGTAAGTACAATATGCCAAAGATGTTAACAGAAAGGGCAAAAACTTACATGGTTTTTATGTACATTGAAAACCAACAAAACTACAACACATCAAAACTTTACTGCACATATAAAAGAAATGTAATGAAGGTTCAGAAAGAAAATATTTCCTGCATTCAGGCTTTTTTAAAATGAACTGACACAAAGTGGAAAACTTACTTTTAGACCTTTTTATTGATAACTAAACCGGTTAAAACTCTGGTTTGTGTCGCAGATGCAGAAGTGTGGATGCAGCAAACACCAAGTTAAAGAAGAAAGCAGAAGCAATTTATACATTTGCATTGCACTAACAAAAATTAATATTTTAGCAAGGTTATGCTCCTCTGTTTCATGGAATTTATTTCTTATTCCAGCAAGACAATCCTGAACCCCATTCTGCAGGTACTTGTTATACTTTTGCTAGTCAGTTGCCTCTGAACTTGTTAAGATGTGTGACAACTGGACCAGTTCTGCTCTTTTGTCAGCACACAATGTCCCAAAGGCTTCACCAGGAAAAACAGTGCCAAGGCTTAAGTGCAAAGTCACTTTGTTCTTTTTCTGTGAAGTCGGTGTCCAATCTGTTGCAAACGAGCCCTGGCGTGCTGCCATCTGCTAACAGACAGGTCTACAGCAGAGCAGTGCCATTGGAATGCCAAACATTTGTTTCATTTGTTGGAAAAAAAAATGGATCGCTCATTTTCCTCTCTTTCCTGCATTCTTAGCTCTTAGGAAGGGGCTCTGTTAGCCACCTGTGCATATTCAGCATAGCATAGGAGAGCAGGAATAATGGACTGCAGGAATGCTGTCCTGCAGAGCAGCCACTCAATAAAAAGGGAGTGTGAAGAATGTGCTTTTACACACACACACACACACACACACACACACACACACACACACACACA
>NC_056506.1:29664696-29683998 GCF_014905685.2 Nematolebias whitei
ACACACACACACACACACACACACACACACACACACACACACACACACACACACACACACACAGGATATTACTGTACGTGTGTTTAACATAACCTCCTGTCAAAGGCTGCGCGGGCCAACAGCAACAGCTTGTTCAGTCTTAATCCGGGGCAATTTTCCACTGCTTTAAGATGATTTGGGCAAATCAAAAGCCTTGTGAGAGGGCTGCTTTGGCTCCTGGACCCAGACTGAAGCTCACTGTAAAATATTGTAAAGTGGCCTTTTGCTAAATATAAACCAGCTACTTAATGGCTGCGTCTGGAAGAGTTGCATGCTCTTAATTTGAACTTAAATCTTGCAAAACCATAGATTGTTTTTAATTTTAATATTATGACTCACTTCCAAGAAGCTAAGGCCTTAGAGCTATAAGAAATGTCTTTACATCTGTCAATTTTAAACATGTGGAAAAATTTGGAGTGGAAGTAGTTGAGAATCATTCCGAACACATATTTTAAGTGCTACCGGTACTTAATGTACAAGATCTGTGTTTAAAACTTTAGCATTAACTGTTGGACTCAAATCTATCTTCATTATTTAGTTTCTTTACCAGGTTTCTTCTGTTAAAGTTGCTCAATTGTATATTAAAGGCTTTAAAATACAAATTTTGCTAAGGATTTAGACAAAAACCGAAACATTGACTGGTTTTAGTTGTGCATTTTATTCATTCAACCTTTATTCATACTGGTTAGTCTCATTTAGAGAGGACTAATATGACCGTGAGAGGACTGAAGAGAGGAGGCAGGAATATAAGGAGATACAATGTAGAGCAAAGAGGGAGGTAGTAAAGTCAAAGCAGAAGGCGTAAATGAGTTGTATGGGAGGCTGGACACTAAAGAGGGCGAGAAGGACTTTTATGATTGGTGAGACAGAGGGATCAGGCTGGAAAGGATGCACAGCAGTTTAGGCTTGGATAGGAATGGTAATGTTCTAACAAGTGAGGAGAGTGTGATGGGAAGATGGAAGGAGTACTTTGAGGAACTAATGAATGAAGAGAATGAAGAGAATGAAAGAGAAAGACGAATAGAGGTTATAGAATCTGTGGACCAGAAAAAAAAAAAAAAAAAGGATCTGTGGACCAGGAAGTGGGAAAGATTAGTGAGGGTGAAGTCTGGAAAGCTCTGAAAAGAATGAAGAAGGGAAAGGCAGTAGGATCTAATAACATGTTAATGGAGGTTGGGAAATGTATTGGAGAGATGGCAGTGAGGTTTTTGACTCAAATATTCAATGGCATGTTTGAGGGTGAGAAAATGCCTGAGGAATGGAGGAGAAGTGTTCTGCTGCACATTTTTAAGAGGAAGGGTGATGTACAGAGTTGTAGCAACTACAGGGGAATTAAATTGATGAGTCACATAGTGAAGATCTGGAAGAGAGTTGTGTAAGCTAAACTTAGAAAATAGATGACTGTGAGTAGCAGTATGGGTTCATGCCAAGAAAGAGCACCAGAGACACCATCACTGCTTTGAGAATGCTGATGGAGAAGTACAGAGAGGTTCAGAAAGAACTCTATTGTGTCTTTGTGGATTTAGAAAAAGCATATGACGTGGTGCTGAGGGAGGAGGTGTGCATAAGAAAATCTGGAGTAGCAGAGAAGTATGCTAGACTGATACAGGACACAAATGAGGACAGCAGGACAGTGGTCAGATGTGCTATAGGAGTGACAGATAGCTTCAAGGTGGAGGTGGGAGTGCATCAAGGATTGGCTCTGAGCCCCTTATTGCTTGCTCTGGTGGTGGACCAACTAACGAGGTCAGGCAGGAATCCCCATGGACTATGGTGTTTGCTGATGACATTGTGATCTGTGGTGAGAACAGGGAACAAGTGGAAGATAACTTGGAGAGGTGGAGGTATGCACTTGAAAGAAGAGGAATGAAAGTCAGCCTTAGTAAGACAGAGTACATGTGTGTGAATGAGAGGGAGGAGGTGGAACAGTGAGGCTACAAGGAGCAGAGGTCAGAAAGGTGCAGGACTTCAAGTACTTGGGGTCCACTGTCCAGGAAAATGGGGAATGTGGTAAAGAGGTGAAAAGGAGAGTCCAGGCAGGATGGAGTGGATGGAGAAAAGTTTCAGGAATGATTTGCAACAAACGGGTGTCAGCAAATGTCAAAGGAAAAGTGTACAAGACAGTGGTGAGACCAGATATGTTGTATGGTCTGGAGACAGTGGCATTGACAAAAAGACAGGAGAAAAAAACTTGAAGTGGCATAAATTAAGATGTTGAGGTTCTCCTTAGGAGTGACAAGGATGGATAAGTTTAGATATCATCACAGCACAGTTTGAACAACTGGGAGATAAAGTTAGAGAGGCCAGACTGAGATGGTTTGGACATGTCCAGAAGGGGGACAGTGGGTATATTGGTAGAAGGATGTTAGAAATGCAGCTGCCAGGAAAAAGACAAAGAGGAGATGTATGGATGCAGTTAGAGAGGACATGGAGGAAGTTGGAGTGAGGACAGAGGATGCAGAGGACAGTGAGATGGAGGAGGATGACTCACTGTGGCAACCCCTGATGAGGGAAAAGCTGAAAGACGAAGAAGAAGTCTCATTTATGCTAATGCAGTTGACTTTTTAACACAAAAACTGGTCCTTCACAGCATTAAGCTCTTGGGAAAAATGTCCAGTGTTTTCTTAAGACCTGAATCTGTCAAAATATGTGATACATTCAGTAAAAAAGATAAATACACATTATCAGTTTAGGGAATTTAGGTGTGTCATATGGGAAAAAAGATGATAAACTACTTCTTTTTGTTTCTTTTACACTTTCTGCTCTGACAGCCTGGAAGGTTGAAGAACAATGTTACTGTAGAGACTAGAATCACCTAAATGAGCTCAGAATAAAAAAGTTTGTCTGGAGGTCAACAAAACATCTCAGACTTCAAATCAGGTGAGCACATACATGGCCTAAATCTTCAAATACATCTTCTTTTTTTTTTCCTGCTTTTAAACTTGGGGATGACTGGAAGTCTTGTCTGTTAGTGTTGGTGACTGCTCTGCATGGAGGTGTGTTGGAGTTAGAGAGGAATGAAGGCTGTGGCAGACCACATGACAAAGTCTGGTACATTTACAGTTTTCTCCCCCTGCCCCCAACAGTCTCATGACCGTCTCTCATATAATTGCTCCTGTCTGAGGGCTTTTGGAGCAGACTCTCATGTCAAACAAATTGGAAGCCAAGGTTGCTATTATGATTAATATGATAATCTGTTCCCTTTGATTTTGCTCGGATTGGCAGCCGTACAGGACTTCAACAATTTTCTGATTATTAGACATGGAGACAATATAAAAAGCCACGAGGCCAGAGGCCGCCTTTCATCTGAGGCCAGGGTCGCTTAATCATTTTTTAGAGTGGTCTGGTTGTGGAACTGCCGCGGTCCCCATTTCTGGAAGCTTGGCCCCCGAGGCACTCCCAAGCTGTAATTAGGCCTGAGCAGAGTGCGAAGGGAGAGGAACTCCCAGCACTCAGCCTGAGTGAGCTGAATGTGCCCCAGATCCTGCACACTCGCTTAACCGAGTTCTTACACTTCCTGTGTCTCATTTAAGCCTTGTTGCATTCTCACATATTCTCTGTAAACATAAGGGAACATGACTTTACTACAGAGCATCATTCAAATGCAAACATGAATGGTTTATGATTCAGCACAAAATATACTTTATTAAGCTTTCAGGAGTGGAGAAACACTTGGAGTTGACTCTGTTTGTCTGTTAACAAAATATCTGATGAACTATTTGGTTGATTTTAATGAAACTTTCAGAAAATAATCATTGGAAGATAACCAACAAAGGATTTACTTTTTATCCTAACTTTTATCCAGAACCTCGTGGCAGCGATTCACATAACTCAAAAACACCTAAAATAAAGCGTAAAACCAACATACGTCCAACATACGATCACTAACAACAAATTCAAGGAACAGAAAGGAAAAAAAACTCAGTTTATAGCAAGTGTGAATTGTCTAAAATGTTTAAATGCTTTCTGTTCAGAGCAGCGTATTTTCAAAGCATCCTCTCCCAACCAAGCTGGAACAAGAAGATCTTTCAGTTATCAGGCTCCTCTTTTGTGGAACCAACTTCCAGTTTCTGTCCATAAGGCTGACACATTGTCCAGTTTTAAGACTGGGTTTAAGGCTTTGTTTGTATTTGTAATTATTCTTTATTAACATGTGATTTCTGTCTTTTTGTCTTTCCTCCTACCTGATGGCCTCCACCCTGGACCTATCACTGTGTGTCTGTTCCTCCTTCCTGTTCCTCTCAAACCCAACCGGTCAAAGCAGATGGCCGCTTGTCCTGAGCCTGGTTCTGCTGGAGGTTTCTTTCTCATGAGGGAGTTTTTCCTTTCCACGGTTGCCTCTGTGCTTGCTTAGGATGGGAGACTGCGATGAAGTGAAACTCAAAGCAAACTGTTGGCTCCTTGGATGAACAGCCTATTTAACTGACTTTATGTGAATGTTTCTGTTCAGTGCCCTAAGGTGACTTCTGTTGTGATTTGGTGGTATATAAACAAGATGAATTGAATTGAACTTTTGGAGTCAACCCAAGTCAACATGACTGTCACAGCCAACTGACCTTAGGAAACACAAACATTGTTATAATTCAGTCAGTCTTACATACTTTCTGTGAACATTTGGTGTATTTGTGGCCGAGAGTCATTTACAACACATACAAGTGCTACGCTTTGTGCAAGATCTTTGTGTGAAAATGTATCAACAGTTTGAGTCAACTGTTTGTCTGTTAGCAAAATATCGTATGAAGCTCTGGATGGATTTTAATCAAACTTTCATAATGTAATCACTGGATGCACATTTACACCTGACTAATTTTTGAGGACAATTCAGTTCAAGATGGCCAGCACAACCAGTTAAGATTATCAAACACATAAATAGTTACAACTCGATCAATTTTATAGATATTTAGCTAAAATTTGCAGTGCTGGAAGCTGAGTTATTTACAACACACATTGAAACTGGCATCAGGTGATACAGCATATAATTGTGCATAACATTAATTCGTAGGTTTCACCAAAACACTTGCGACTCCCTCTCATTAGATGATTTTACTTTAAAACTCTGGCGTTAAAGGTAGTGCATTCCTTTTAAAAAATACTGAGTGTTTAATTTATAAGAAATGACAATCTGAGGTTAGTTATTGACAGAAAAAGACAAGAACTTATTACTAACAGCTCAAAACTTTATAAATATATTCACACTTTGTCACTGTTTATGACACAAAATGTGGAGTTTTGACAAGTTCTAAATTGTCACCTTGGTTTGTTTATCCGGGACTTGTTATGAAATGTCTGTGTTTGTTGCACGGTATTTTCTGTGTTTTTGTCCTCTGCAGAAACCAAGCAGGGAACCTCTCGTATTGTGTAACTATCCCAGGATGAACTTTCTATTTTTGTCCAGAGCCTTTGTTCTGCCTCAAATGAAAAAGATGAGCCCATGCCCCTCTAATTAAGTGATCATGAAAAATGTTGCATGTCTGGGTGCTGAAGGGATGAGAGCGAGTCCTGTCCACCTGATAAATGGGATTGGGGGGGGGGGGGGGGTCTGGAACCTGTCATTGACTGCAAAATGAAATGAAGAGACTGGTGAAAAGCTGTGAAATTACAGGTGCATCTAAAAAATTTAAATATTGTGAAAAAGTTCTATTTTTTGTCAATCATTTCAAAAAATGAAACTCTTATACAGTACTGCATACATTCATGGAGAGAAATATTTCAAACCTTAATTTCTTGTCATTCTGATGATCATGGCTCATTTTCTGAGACACCATTTTTTTTTCCATTATGAAAAAAACTGAATTCAGTGTGTCAGATAATTAGAATATTTCATAGCCCATAGTGCTTAATTTGAGCTGGATCCTGCTGGAACCGGATTCAGGAACTCTCTTATTTTGACAGGGTGTGTTCCAGTAACTGTTTGTCTGGATCCGGTAACTCTGTTTTATTAATAACAACGTTAGGAACACATTTTTCATTCAACCTTTATATATACAGGCTAGCCTCATTGAGCCACGGGGACTCATTTACAAGAGAGACTGGCCTCCCTCCTTTTGCACCCCCATTGCAGCAACCTAGCCGAAGGCACCAGTGGCTGCTTCGCACATTTGGGCGCCTTGTTCTGGGACCCCTACCCACTCCACATGCATATGTCTTTATGTCACCAGTATGTTGCTTTTTCTTATACTGAGGTTTTTTTGGGCAACCTCACACTGTGTCCCGTCCAGTGATGGTATAGTTACATTGAAAAAGTAGCTTTAATCGGAGTATTGATTACTCCTTGAAAAAGTAACTTGTGTACTTTACTGATTACTTGGTTTTGAAAGCAACTAAGTCAGATTACAAGTTACTTTATTAATTACTTCAGCAACTGCTGACAACAAGCTTCTGCCACCTCAACATAAAAATTACATTGCACTTTGCCAACACTTAGTACTTCCAGGTACAAAATGTGTATCTTTCACCTCCCTCCATTGTTTGTGTTTCTGTCGCAGTGTGATATCATAGGTGCTGATAATGTGACTGAATTGTTGCATAGACCAGACGTCACTCCCCGAGAGGCATAGAGGAAATAAAATTCAATTACTAGAAAAAAATGACAAAAATAGTAATGCACAATAATTTGGACAAGTAATTTTAATCTGATTACTGGATTTCAAACAGCAACGCGTTAGATTATTCATTACTGAAAAAAGTGGTGCGATTAGAGTAACGCATTATTGACATCACTGGTCCCGTCAAGGACACAGTGTGAGATATGATTGTTTTAATACCTCCCCTTTCCTCACGTTTTCCCTTTTCCTTATCTAAATGAAAAGGGCAGCGCTTCACACGAGGCTGCAGCCTCAGGCATCCCCGTCTACCCATGTTATTTTCTTTGGACGGCTGTACTGAAATGTAATTTTGTTGTGCTTCTGTGCAATGACAATAAAGGTCGATTCTGATTCTGAGTAAATTGTTGTACAAGTGCCTCTAATGCTGAGAGTTTTACTAAAATCCATCCAGTGATTCATGAGATATTTTGTATAACAAACAGGGTGCAATGTGTACAGCTCAGAGGATGTGTTGGGGGTGACTCGCAGCTACTACCTCACCAACACTTAGGTCAATATCTGTAGAATTACCTGAGATGATGGTTTAACATGTCATACTAGGAGTATGTATACACCTTGTGTGTGGCTTTGCTGCACATTCTCAGTCCAAAACATCTTGAATGTCAGGCTAAACACCCGAGTCCAAATTGATCGTAGGACTGAGGGTGCATGTATTGTTTGTCTTTATGCTGAGAGCTGAGATAGACTTCATCAAAACATAAAGCAGGTTTGAAAATGACATTGAGTCTGTCATATTATCGACATTATTTGCTTGCAAATGTTTCTCAGATCTAATAATCAAATGCATACGTGGAATACGGTGGATGGTGGAATCAAGGTGTTTTTTTTCCCCCACAAAACTTTTATTCATTTTATAGCTTATGTTTTATAGATTCATTCAAACATAATGCAATCCAAATTCAACTGAATTCTATAAAACTTGATTCACACTCCTCGTTTTCTTCTATCCAGCTAAATTACAGATATTTTTGAAGGAGTCCTGACAAGGAAGTCTTACAGCATTCAGGTAGGCTGTATCTCTCACTTACTGCACTGTTATTAACTGTTTGAAATATTGTCTCTCCTGACAAGTTGTAATAATCTTATCTGGTGTTTTGGACTTTCCCCAGCGTCTTTTATTTTAAGGCCACTTCGCAGTAAATGACAGAGGAAAGACAGGCCCTGAGCTCTTGGCTGTCACCACACCTGGGCCTTAGCATCCTTCCTGCCCTCCCCGGGAATTCTTCTCTTTCCCCACCTGCAGAGCAGTAACGAGGGGTGAGTGGGAGGAAGAAAAGACCTCTTCGTTGCACCTTTCCCACCCAGCTCTGCAATTTAATTCCCTCTCAGCTTTATTAAAGCAAACTTGTACAGACTTGTGGAATCCAAGCGTATGAGACAGGGCATGTCTGGATGTGGGTGTATCTGTGTGTAAGCCTCATTAAAGGTTGTGATGATCCACTTTGGTGAGTAAAAAATACTAGGTTTTTTTCCCCTTCTTAAGAAACAAACAGAAAAAGGATACCCCCCTCTCAGTGATAGTCCAGACTTTTGTTGTTAGTGTCCTCTACTGGCTGTAAAATGAACTGAGGCTATTACTTTCTCTGCACAGTTAACGTTAAGGATCTTTATTTTTTAAATTTATTAAAATCTTTATTTTACCAGGGAAGAAATCCATTGAGATTATTAATCTCTTTTACAAGAATGTCCTTTATAACTCCAAGAAAGTTCATTCAGGTCATATGGATTATTATTTTGATTTTTTTAGACGTTTCGTCCTTCATCCAAAGGACTTCATCAGTCCAAGGAGCCACAACAAACTCAGTCCCACAAGCAGCACACTCATATAGTGGACCAACCAGTTTGCTGGTGATAAGATGGTTTCTGTGGCCCGCCCTCTTCCCCGTCGACTCCTCTGAGGCAGCCATAGCCAAAGTGGTTCAAAACATAAAAGTTCACGCTCAATAATCCTGGTAAAAAATATACGAAGGATGAAAATGTCTCAACAAAAAAAAGCTAACGTTCAGATGACCTGACTGAACTTTGTTGGATTTTTTTATCTGGATTATTGAGCATGAACTTTGAACCTTTGTCACAGTTCTTCTAACACGTTCCATTGATTTGTAAGACAAGAAGTCCTGGACACATTTCATGCTGTACACTTAAGATAGCCCCAGAAGGGAAACACTAAAGAAAATAAAAAGAAAGAAGTGAAAACCTGGTGACGGGAAACATTTTGTGGCCAAAACATTCAGTCTTAAAGGTTGAGTCTTGAGATAAGGCACATAGGAGTATTTAAATAAAATGTTGTAATAAAGAAGTTATAGCAATAAGAAAACACATAGGCACTCAGCATTTCAATCATTTCTCATTTCAAGGATTGCTACAGATACCTTTAATGACATTTGGATTTGGGAAACAGGTGAACCAGTTCGCATCTTAAAACCAATTATTTTGTTTTCATGTGTGCTTATAGTTTTTTTTTTGTTCATTTGTAAGCTCCATTTGTAGTCCTTTTAGATTTCCACAAAAAAAAGGTGATAGATCATGGTAGATGGCGCATTTCTTCATTATTCTGTTCATTCATTTCACAATAGTTGCCATTTTGCCGACATGAAAACTTACCGTTATGTAAGACTTGCCGTATATCCTTTAGATGTTTTTTTTTTACATAACAAAAAGCTGAACAAGAAACAAGTTCATAAAGATTACACAGATGTTACAGTTTATTTACATAAAAAGTAAAACACAGCAATATTACAGTAATACACAAATACGCTGTTTACATGTAACATGTTAGACACAGAGGTGCAGCCATGTATGAAATTATTACAAAGCACAGATAAAATATCTTCAAAGTAACAAGTGTCCCCATATAACTGCAACAACAGGTTTGTTTGGAGGTCCTTCTCGGGTTTCCAACATAAAAATAAAAAAAGATGGTCATCATCTCATATACAATTAACTCAGACGATAAGAAGCTTTTTCCTCAAAGCAATGGTATTGTATACGTCATTGACAGATGACTGCATTTTACTCCAATACAGCAGCTGCTATGTTCTTTAAAGTAGAAAGTTGAGGTGACAATGTTTTGTTATTGGCCACTGGTCCCAAGAAAGTCAAGGAAAAAGGGATAAAGTTGGCAGTTATACACAAAATACCTCCTGTACAAATCTTCTAAACAAAGTGATGATGTATTTTATCCAGTTCGAGTCAATATATATAAATATTACAGTCTAATAAAATTATTTTTATCTCATTTTTCTCAACTCACATATACTCACAGAAAGAAATGCTCCGAGAAAACTCTTACAGCAGCTTTTAAAGTGGTCATGTTCAAATCCATCAAAAAACAAAAACAAAAAAACCCACAAGTACCATAGTCTAAAATCATTATTGCATAGATAAAAGAACAAAATCTTGTTTGCAATGTTCCATTTCCAAATTACACAAAATTTTGTCTATCTGCCATTCTGTTTTTAACGCCATTATTAAAACACAACGTGCAGCAAAAAGTTGCTTCTGTGATCCTCACAGCTGTACAGTTTGTTCAGCCCTTAAATTATGGAAAATGTTAGAAAAATACAGATAACTACATACACAAGTTCATTTGAGTTGTTCATAAAATGCCATGCATGAAGAGTTACAATGAATATATCTAACTGTACAAAACACGAGAACAAGTAAAAAACATGTCTATTATTTAGTTTTTCTTTCCTTTCATGACTAATTTACAGTTCATATGAGAAAGGATGTGTTTTTACATAAACTTATTATCATGTTACCATTAACTTTCTTGACAACATCCAGTTAGATTCCAGGACTTAAGGTCTCAGCTTCACCCTTTCTTCAGTCTTTAAACCGCTGCTTCTTTTGTCCAGTACATGTCTTCCCAGCTGATCAGTCCCCCTCCTACTTACTCCTTTGTGAACCAATCATCACTTTGGACACAAAGTTGACTATGGCACTTGCAGGCTGCTCAGGATCGTGCTCTGCAAACAGGTGACATATGTTGTCTATGGAAGTGCCGGTTTTCCTCGCCACAAATCCAAAGATTCTGCAAAGATGGAGTAAAGCACTTAATAGCAGCACTAACTACACATTTAAGAATAGCTGTATAACCTGTTATTTACTTACTTTGCTGAAGGGTATCCATCTTTTTTCCACCTATGAGCAAGAATCGTAGTGTCAGCAAAGCAGAATATGGAAATAACACCAAATTTACTTGGATGACATCATTTTTTCAACAATAGATTTGAATTATTTTTAAGCCAGATTTTCTACAAACAATGTTTGACAAATATTGTGCAAACCAAGTGGTTATAAAACAACAATAACAACACTTACTTTCTCTCTTGAGGGTCCAGAGCACAAAATATAACTGTGTTGACATTGTAATGGCGCCTGAAAAAGAGCCTAAAAACAGACAAATTCATGGTTGAGACATGTGGATTATCTTTGAATGAACAGTTTAAGGTCAAATCCCATTTTACTCCTTCACTTAAAATATTCAGCCCTATTAGGTTTAGTGCCAGTTTACAAAAATAATGTCCAGGGAGACATTTTTTGTGACCAAGTATGCAAATAAACCAATAAAATTCAGTTTTATGACAGTTTTGGTCAAAGCTTGAAAGAGCTGCTGAAGAGGGACCAAAGAGCTGCTGAAGAGGGACCAAAGAGCCACGTGTGGCTCCAGAGCCGCAGATTGCAGACCCCTGTTCTAGAAGAATATTTGTTTCCTGTTCAATACCCTTTGACTGCTCTAACCCAGCTGTTGCCTTTGGGTCAAAAGGACCCAATAGACCTGAAACTGAAGCATTGTGGGTCATTTTGACCCAAGAGCAGCAGGAGGGTTAAGGCTATATGAATTTCTGGAAATAAAATGTTGCCTGTCTATGGTCTAGTTTGATGTCTACTGATGTATTATTTTGATATTATTGTCAATTACTCATGAAAAGCTTTAAAAATAACAAAATGTGTCTCATAATAGTTATATTATAGATTTGTTTATTGTCTCTACAGGCTTTCTTACATCTAGATAGAAAACCTTGACATTTTACATTTTGGTGTAATTGTTGTTTTATTCTAGCAAGCATTAAAAAAAATGACTACAACTAAGTTTCGATACATTTTGACACAACTGATGATGTATTTGCTTCTTGCCAGGGTGTTTCATGTCACAATGAAGTACTTTAACTCTATGACTTTGAAATGACAGCTGGGGGGGGCATGTCCATACAGGGATGGAATGGGATTTGGCTGAAAAAGTGTGCTGCACTCACTTCCTCTGGTTGTCTGTCAGCGTGATTCCCTGAGAAGACACTTTGAAGTGGACCACAGTGGAGTTTGGTAGAGGGTTTGCATTCAGGGTCATGGTAGTGGCTTTCTGCACCGCCTGGACCCCGGTAAGCGACTCCATCTCCACAGAGCCGAGGTACCACACGTTACAAGCTGCAGGCAACAAACACAAATCAGATTCCACTTGGATTTTCTTTGAACCGTGGCGCTTAGTGATAAAAACAGAGCATAAGAAAAAAAAAACTATTTTCAAAACCAGCCCTGAAATACAAGGACTGCGTCAAGTGTTTACTTGTTGTCTCATCATCTTGTGTTCGACATAATGACTATGCTTAGTGAGTGATGTAAGAAGCCTGGTTACCTGCACCCTGTTTTAGTAGCTCCGCAGCAGAGTTTGTGACAGACTGGGATGTATTCTCCACAACATCTTCAAAAGGATCTTAAGAAGAAGAAACAAACACTAGAAATCAGCAGCTACACAGATGGGCAACTGAATGGCCATACTGATAAATTACCTCACAGGAGAGCCAGATTAAAAAAAACAATAAATAATTATCTTCAATAAATGATATGTGACAAGTGTTTGTGTGTGAGTGTTTACCTGTGTCAGGTATAATAAGTTTGCAGGGAAGGGCCAGAGGTGTGATTGAGTGCTGGCAGACCAAAGCAGTTAAGCTTCCTGTAACAGAATCGAGTACGAAAAATTAACTAAACCAGGGGAATTTTCAAAGTAAAAGGATGTAAACGAAGAAAATGTCAACTCAGACATTAAAGGTCATGCTCAATAATCCAGGGGAAAAAAAACAAAGTTAAGTCATGTCCTCTGAATGGTTTCTTTTTGGGCCACTTTTTTGGCACCCATGCCTCAGACGAGACAATTGGGGAGAGGGTGGACTCTAGAAAACATCTTATCACCATCAAACTGGTTGGCCTATGAGTGTGCTACTTATGGGACTGAGTTTGTTGTGGCTCCTTGGACTGATGGAAGTCCTTTGGATGAAAGATGAATTGTTTCAACACAAAAAAAACATCCAGAGGACCTGACTCAACTTTGATGGGTCAACTCAGCCAGTTTCTAGATAAGGAAAAGGAACAAAAATTATATACTAATGATAAGTGCTATGTGCTGTCATCATTGTATGTTCCCATACAATAGCAAAATTAGTTATCTGCATTTAACTCATTGCACCTGGGATGCATCCAGGTGACACCACAACATGTGGAAGATGGCTGGGGATTGGGCATGGGGATTCTGGGTCCCGGGTCGGCTGCCCTGCCTCTACTCCATTTGAGCCCCCAATTATAATATTAGATCATGAAATGCTTCTATGAATTCTTTTTATAGAGCCTACAAAATATAACTGCGTTTCATTCATCCAAGATGAACAAATCCCACATGACTCAAACACAACAACTAGAAAGATCTGTTAGCTTGATTGATGTTTGGGTGCCAGGGTTTGCAGCAAACTACTGGTACAGAGCACCGTGCACCAACAGAGGGCAGTATCAGTCATGAAGTCTTAGTATTTAGCTGTAGAGACTAGAGGCCAAACAGACAGATGGTGATGAACTCCAGGTTTTAACTGGACAGGTACTCACCAAAGTAGGGCTCATTGGGACAACCCTTCAGACGCACTCCTTTCTGCGTGCACTCGATCAGTAAGTGGCGCACCAGTTCATTGGACAGATCTCCTCCTGTTAGAGAATAAATAATCTGTTTTCAAGATTTATATGGAACTTATTAAATAGTCAGTTTGTCCAGAGATTAGGTGGGAGATGAGTCAACACAAGCAGCCCCCTACTTCCACCCCCCTCAACGTGGCAGCAGGAGGAATGTTAGCACAAAAGCTTGTTTCTTGAAGTGGGCTGGATTTCTCACTTTCAAAGGAATCACAAAGCTCCAAGACCAAAGATGGGCTGTGGGCTGTGAGGTGACGTCACCACAGGTGCTGCTGGATCGCAGAGGGGCGGCAGCAAACAAAAGGACAGGTGTGAGTCGGGGGCAAAAACGATAGGACTGAACAAAGAGTTCAGGGTGCATTTGTCTTGAAGGTTTCTGTTGAGCAAAATGATTGCTATGTTTTGTTGATGTGAAGGTTTCAGACTAAAACTTGGCATTACGTCACACAATACAAATCACTGATATGTTGCTAAAATTAAAATAATAACTATGGTACTTTTCAATCATTATATTATAAAATTAAAATAAACATCACCCTGACTGAAGTAGAAAGTCTGGAAATAAAACTAACAACCTGAAAATGTCTGGTTTCACAAATTGCGTAATTAGTTTTACATTTATTCTATTTTTGGGTTCATTGACCAGGGAACGTTTTTTTTATCTACAAAAATAAGTTCACTTATGAAAGAATTATGTTGATTTTTATTTTTGATGTCTGAAAACTACATGCTAGCAGAAACTAAGAAGTAATACAAGAACTGTGCTGCTTCCTGTTCCGTGGCTTCACTTTAACTGCTTTTACAGCAACTCCGCTGTTTGTTTTCCTAAAAAGCATTTTGGTTGTCTATAATAAGGTGGCCCTAAGGTATAAATGAACAACATTTGAAAAAACGGAAATTACATTTGAAAAAACGGAATTACATTAGAAAAAATGGAATTACATTAAGCCAAAGTGGAAGTGGCCAAAGCAGAAGTGGCCGAAGCGGAAGTGGCCGAAGCGGAAGTGGCCCGAATCACATTAGAAAAAACAGAATGACATATAAAAAACGAAATTACATTAAGCCAAACAGGAAGTTTATTTTTTTATTATTTTTACTTTATTAACAGCATAAAACTGAACAACAGAACTATATACATAACAGAGATACAGTTAAAAAGATAGCCTGCTAACTGTATCTCCTTTGTGTGTGTACTGTATATTTTTCTGTTGTTCGGTTTTATGCTGTAAATAAAGTAAGAAAAAAAAATACTGTTTGGCTGAATGTAATTCCGTTTTTTCTAATGTGATTCCTTTTTTTTTCAAATGTAATTCTGTTTTTTTCTAATGTGATGCCGGCCACTTCCGCTTTGGCTTAATATTAATTCCGTTTTTTTAATGTTGTTCATTTACACCTTAGGGCCACTGTACTATAATAAAAGACACATTTATTAAAAGCCCACCTCTTTCCCCTAGCTATGCAACAGCCAGACAAGTAACATATGTTGACCCTGATACTAGAATACAACTTATACACTGTATACAGATAAGTGGGGCAGGGAGTTTTCCTGAAGAATGCCCTGGCATCAGAACAGCCATGTCCTTTGTTAAGAGTGAAACATTAGCTGCACATCTAAGACTATCAGGCAGCAGAAATCTGGTTTCATAAAGGTGAAGCCCAAGAGAGATCCACAGCATGATGAGTTCACTCACAAACAGAAAAAAACAGTCTCAAGTTCTATTGTGAATAATTTACCCATTTACAGCGGGCTGTAAAAGAAGACGGCTGTAGGTGTGACTGTTGTTCACGACCCCCAGGACGTTTGAAGTTCTGCACTAACCTTTGAGTTTTTTAGCCATAACATTTACAATTATTGAGCATAATTGAATGCAGAAGTCAGCTAAATAAAAAGTAGTCTAATGGTAATTTTTGTGCAAGATTTATCAAACAAAAGGAGCATTTTTCCAAACTTTATATTCAACACTTGCATAGCTTTATTTTTAGGTCAAAAACACAAAAAAATTCTGATTGCTTTAATTTAAAAAAGACTGCAAGCTAGTCAGTTTTGAGACATTTTACTCACAAAATAATGGGACCAAACCACACATGTAAAATACCTTTTTTGCTTTGCTGGAAAACAGAGGGAGGGGGTGTTGCCACCTTCATGGCCAGACCGTACGCCCCCTTGAAGGAATGGCTGTCCCGAACAATAAAGCAGCCGGGCTCCTTGTCCTTTAGGACTGCAATAGCTGAATAAAGAGGAGACATGCTGACAGTGAGCTGACAAAGTTAATTTTCTTTATTAATATGTAAAAAAAAGTGAAAACTGCAAACCCACCTTGATCCCTTGAGATGTCTGGTTTGTACCAGAATTTTGACGTGTCCTGCACAAACTTTGCAGTAACCTGCTTGTTGGCAAGAACGTCTGGAAAGCAACGTAACAATCCATAAAGCATCTATGAATGATAATTGAAGTAATGGACCTTAACAAAATGATTAGTAATAATTTATTTACCTGGCAGAGGTGAGGCTGCGCATGGCGTCTGAGCCGACAAGTCAGGCAGGACATTAGGGAAAGGAATACTCAGAGAGCTCCCACTGTGCGGACTTGAGAATCCACTGAGGGCAGGAGAGGCTGTTCCCAGTGAATGCTCCCCATCCGAAGCGCGTTTTTTTTCTGGTAGCAGAGGAGGTTGCACCTGGGGAGTCAATGACTGATGATGCCTTTCCACGGAGGATAAATTATCCCTATCGACGCCCACATTTGGACAGTCCGTGCCGTAGCCATGACCCGAGTCGTCTTGCTCGTCAAAGCTTTGAGCGGAACTACGGCTGAGGGCATAGCAAGCCATCTGGCTCCGCTGGCTGCTTCGAGGGGAGCTGTGGGCATTAGGGGCTGGGTGGGCGTGGGGGTGGTGTAAGGGAGGAGAGTGGTGACCGTAGTTCAGAGACATGGAGTGCTGCGGTGGCTGTCGGGCAGAGGGGTAATTACCCAGTGAGGTGTGGCGGCTCAGGACAGAATGCTCTGGCCAAGACTGATTCACAGAAGAGCTTAACAAACAAAATTACAAGAAAAACAAAGTTTTTATTGACTTGCAGTAATTAATACCATTATATCCTTCCTTTGGTGAGAAAAGCACAACTTGTGTTGCTGTAAATCAGGTCTGTACCTGTCTGCGTGCTGATGGCTTCCAACAATGGAGGCAGAGTGTGTAGAACTCAGCATCCTGTGGCAGCTGATGGAGGAGTCTGGCAAAGTCTCCAACACAACATGATTGATGTCAGAATATCCTTGGGGTTCTGCAAGGGCGCCAAGAAATAGGAAAAAGGAAAATTGCAGATTGTGTTAGGCTAAACTGAAAATAAAAACTAGCACATGGGGATTTGGAAAAAAGGCTGCTTAAAAGAATCAGATATTTCAGCAGTTAGCAGAACTGCTTACAGTAAAATAAGTTTGAGAGGAAAAAAAGAACTACCACTAGACAAAATGACTTTTTTTTAGCACTTGTAGAAGTCAATAATAGAGTTTCAATGTAATGGAAACTATTCAGATTGCATTGTACCTACTGTGGCATGTTAAAACTCCTAATTAATAGAAATACAGCAAGTCACTGATAACCCGTGCCAAAACAAATCAACCCTAACAGCAGCTAAAATCTTTATTTAAATCAAATCTGGAGCCACTGACATGAACATCGAGATTCGTTTTACAGTCCAGTTTTGTTCAAGTTACTAAAAGAAAGCAGATGTGTAAAGCTGAAAGGGTTGCTGGTTTCTGTATCTACCTTTTTCTCCTCTTTTTGTACACATAGATACTTTTATGGAGGAAGACAAGTTTTCTTTTTGTGTCACGCTTCCTTAACTCACAGTCACCATGGAGATGGAGCTAAACTGAATGCTGGGATTCTTGCCGGCCTGTCTGAGGCACAGCAAGGGGCACAGATCTGTGCCCAGACCATAAAACCTTCTAGACATACTGTATATCTCCGTGGAAACGAACATACAAGGTGATAAAGGAATAGAAATAAAAGTGAAGGTTTGGTGCTCAAAGGGTTTGTGGGGGAGGTTCGGACAAGGGGTTACTTAACGCAAAATATTTGAAACATTGGTAACAAAAAGAAGGATGCGTTTAAAGACTAATTCATTATTTAAGAAGTTGGAGTTCATAACTCAGACTAGGTGAGGCCTTTCAAAGGACTTTACAAACACAGGATGTGCTAATCTTCAAATTAAAACCGCAGAAGGGGAAAACTCAATAAAGAAAGACAGCACAATTTTAATCTTAAAAAACAATAGAGTTGTGCTCAAAACTGTTTTCCCTACAAACCAAAACCACACAGGCATTCCAGAGAAGGGTTAGGAATCTCCCTGCTTTTGTGCAAGAGCTGTCTTTGTTTTCAACCTCTGTCCTAAACTATTGCAAAATAGATGTGTTTATGTCACCTTGAAACAATGTTAGCAGTATTAAATGAATCAAAGATGAAACAAAGATGCCCTACGGTAACCTGCTGTAATGGTAGCAGCACAACAAACAAAAATAAGACTATGCTTTTCTCATAAAGCAGGGCTATTCAACAAAACTGCTCAGGGGGGCACAGTTTCTGAACGCCAACAGCTTGGGGGCCGGACATCCAGCGATTAAAATCACAGAAATAAACCAAAGTTTACATTGATCTGTTACCTTTTATATGTTTATTTTATTGTATTGAATCATAAATGCAATAAACAGAACCCAAAACCCAAACCCACAAACAAACATGTATACTGTACATATATATCTATATATATATATATATATATATATATATATATGTATATGTATATGTACTGTATATATACCGTATTTTTCGCTGTCTAAGTAACGTTTTCTTTTGCATAATTTACATGCCCTGTGACTTATATGCCAAAACGACGTATTTATGGATATTTTTTCCCATATTTATAAACCAATTTTTGGCTGATATGACCATTTTCATTCATTCAGACTGAAAATATTGAACGCTACTTGGGCTAGATGGCGCCAGACTAGTATAGCATGTCGTTGTGTCATGTAATAGGTAAAAGTGGCTATTAATGACACAGTTGTCTTGCCATAGCCTTCCACCTTCGTCCATCTCACTTGGAGCAATAGTCAAATCAGCTTCATTTTGCTGCACCACCCTGTCGAAATGCAGCTAATTTGACCAATGAAGTCCTTTTATTAAGTAAAAGTTCAACTGAGACACACCTTTACTATAAAGTTGAGCAAACAAATAATTGTTTTAAGGTGTTTATCTTGTTAAATTTTGAAGAAATGAGCAGCGGCTCATCCCTCTGCGTGTTCCTACTTCCGCGTATCGGCTTTTGAAATGCAGCTGATTTGACTGTCAAATTGTAATTATTAAGCAAAAGATAGACTGAGACACAGCTTTACTATAATTTCGAGCAAACAAATTGTTTTTAAGTGTTAATCTTGCTAAATTCTTGTTAAAGTCCTCCTGTGCACCCTCCTGCGGCCACCATTTGGCAGGCAATCGATTTTTGGCACAACACTGGCCCATATTTCTGGATCGTCAGCGGTGACGCGTAACAAACGAGATATGTCTGCGGTGATGCATAATAGATGCAACGTATATGGCGAAGTGACGAATTTATGGATTTTTCCATTTTATTAGACATATTTGAACTGATGTGACTTATACAGCGGTGCGATGTGCACTGTGGAATATATATATATATATAT
>NC_056506.1:29688998-29707818 GCF_014905685.2 Nematolebias whitei
TTGTATATTTATACTTGTGACTCAAAAGCTCAATGTGATTAATCTGTATAAATAAAGGTTGAATGAATATAACAGTAAGTGCATTTTAACTAAAAATATCCCTAAATAGCATTAGATCTGTGCAGCCCAAGACAGCAGCAAAAGTGTGCTACAACAAGAGTTGTACCAATCCACAAAATATCAAATATTTGAAAAGAAAAACCTACCCCGACTACAGATTATTTATCCTGTAAAATAAACACCATCTTTACTAAATAAAAAATGCAAAGGCTAGGTAATAGTTTACTAGGTAATAGTTTAAATAATTTATTAACATTCCTGGTTTTTGTGTAAATGAACAAACGGAATCAAAGCCCAAACTCGTCACAACTTTTTTTTTAAAGCTAAAAACACCAGTCATTTTCCTCTTAAAGCTTTTTAAGAAGCTCCTGCATCGATATGTGCAAACAGGTACGCATTTGGAATCACATGAAAAAAACCACCGCCTGCGGGCTCACTTGTTCCCAGTGTGGAAATTCCTAAGGCCTCACCATCCCCCTCCTCTCCTCACCACCTCTGGAACCACATGCTCTGATTCATGCAGCTATGTTTTCTATTCATCACTGGGTTTTAGTTCAGCTGCATCTAGTTCAACATGATCACCTGTACCGGTTGTCATCTTTGAAGCAAAAGAGCTACAGGATCGTGTCACTAATGTACTGTTTTCTAAGCTTTTTTATTGTTTTCTATTGTATGGGTGTACATATGGTTATGTTATGTTTTTAATTTTACTTTATTTGTGGGTGTACACAGGCTTATGTCTTATGTAATGTTCTCATTTTTACTTAATTTTTACTTAATTTTTACTTTATTTTACTTTACTACTATTCGCACCTTATGTCGAAGCAAATTCCTAGTTTGTGAACCTCGTTCATTGACATGGCGATAATAAACTGATTCTGATTCTGATTCTAATGGGAATTTTCTTATTTCTATTAAATTGTTCATGTCTAAATGCAGAAATACTTGCAGTGGGTACCTATTGTTCATATTCATTAGATGGTTTAGGTCCTTGATAGAGCACACCTTCAAACACGACAGTGTTTTTTTATCTGCATTTCTAAAGTGGAGTCTTAATATAAATGGAAGAAACACCAGAGTTCACAAAGACTGATAAAATGCTGCTCATGCACCTTACTGATCCTGCACTCAGATAGTTACACCTACAAGTCTGGACAGCGCTCCATCTGCAGAAACACACTGAAAACATCTGAAAACCTGGCAAGAGCCCTGCTATTTCTGTCACTCAAACATGCTGAAGGAGAGGGAAAGAAGATAAGCTTTGTTCAGGCGAAATAAAAACAAAAGTTATGGTTGTGAAGACTTATTCAGCTTTTAAATATTTGTAGAGTGTAATAAATAACTTCTTATATTTATTAGTCTTCTCAAGGCTGACAACTTTTCTGGTTCATAACAACACATTTCTGTTTGTGATCACACATCACTCGGTCTGTCCGACTATCTTACCTGTCTGCTGTGTGTTTTTCAGGGCTGCTGATTTACTGTCGTTGAATCGGAGATTGATGCCGTTTGAACATTTGCTGTCTGAACTGTTGACCTGTGTTGCGCCATTTCTCTTGACAGAGCTGCCGTGGCTCGACACTGGTACGAAGGTGGGATCCAGGTCCATGATCAACTGATTGAGCTGATCGATGGAGTTGTCGATGTCCATCGTCAGCGACTTGAACTCCTCATCCTGTTGTTTGTTGTTGTTATTGTTCGTCACCGCTTGTTCTTTGTAAGAGGCAGAGTTTTTAATGGCGTCGGCCGGGGTGTCCCTGATGCGGTCTTGTGGTTCAGCGGGCAATTCTTTGGGTGAACTTCTCACAGGCTTGTTTCGAGGGTATCGCTCCGTTTCGTTCCCATTCTCGGCCATGTAGATAAACTGCTGCGCTGCGACCATCTGCTGCTGACGGACCCAGGACTGTGTAGAGTAGCTTCCTTGTCTGTACAACTGCTGCTTGGGTGGGGGAGGGCCGCTGGGATTCGAAGATGCCACAGAGTTGCTTCTGGAGTTTAGAAAGGCTCTTTTGGCCTCCGTGTAGGATCGCTCATACTCCTCCACGGGAGGAGCATGATGCAGGTGGTGCTGGTTTGGATGCTCCTCACCTCCAGGACACCCAAAACCATCTGACAGCAGGGAGTTCTGACTGCTCTTGTGGCAGGAGGACGACAGGGTCCCTAGGCTGTCCACACTGTGCAGATCATGACCCGTAATGACATCATCATCAAGGATGTCCGTTTCCCTCTCTCGGGGCCGAGCGTCTCCGTTATAGTGCACTTGTGATGGGACTGTCTGCTGCAAGCCCACTTTAGTGTCTTGATCATCCATCTCCTCCAGCGAAGGATCGTCAAGACCAAAACCATTAAGGAGGCATTTCAGTTGGACCTTCTCCTGTGGGCTGGGTCCCTGGTTAGCCCTGGTTGTGGTGGTGGTTGTGGTGGTGGTGGCGGAGGTGACAGGTGTGGGTCTATCTGCCCACAGTGATGTGCTGGACAGGCCCGAGTCACTGCTTACAGAGAGTGTGTGGTCACTGTGGTCAGGGCTCGAGGTGGCGGAGGTTGTGCGGGTCCCTCGTCCCAGCGTGGCCCCTCCTCCTCCGATGGGGCTCCTCTTACTAGCTGCTTTGTCCTGGCTTAGGCTTTGAGACCGTTGTGCTGCAAAATAGAAGAGATGCAGCGCTTCATACAGTCAGCCGGTATGGGCAACACGCAGAGACGCACAAACAGGAGACTCACAAAAACAAAGACAGGACTCTGTAAACACGCACAGTCTTGTCTGTCTGCAGAAACTGTGATTGACAGGGACAACATCTAATCACACCACATCTCATGAGAACAACATTCCAGACAAAACAGATAACAAATAACCAGAACATTAAGATGACAACATGTTCATCGTGTCACTAAATTTAATGTCAAATTCTAGAACTCATGGAGTCTTTTTCTGCAAATGTCCCATTGTCCCAATGTTCCCATTAAGTTTCTGGCAGGTGTGTAAAATGAGCAACATTTAGTGTGTTCATCATAAACAGGTAATATATTTTAAAAAATTTATAAAATCTGCAGGTTTCTGCAAGAATGAGTCAACAGTGGGTCTCGTCTGACCCCTGAATTCCTCACCCTGCTGAGACGCAACCCACTCTCACTTGCCCCTTGACCCCAAGCATATGTCCAAACAACCTTCTTAATCCTCAGAAGTAACAGGAAAAATCTAAGGTCAGTCAATGAGCATGGCAGCAGTTGAAGAAATCTGATTCAGGAAGCAGACTTCTGTAAAACGACAGAAAGTGAATAATGACTTGTAAATAACGGAGCTGTATTTTTCTGTCATTCTCTTTCTGCTTTAACACAAAGGGAGCTGGAACTTGACTCCTTTGCCTCAGCCTCAACAAACTGTCTTAAAACCATGACTGGAGGATCCAAATACCAGACACGCATGGTAAAAGCTCCCCCCTCCCTCCTCCTCTTTCTGTAAAAGCTCCCATTATGTATGGTTTGCTCTCCAGCCTACACTCCACTCACACAAGCCTGCGTCGTGTCTTGAGCAGCTCTGGTTCAGAGCGCAGCGCAGGTCACTTCCATCACAAATCCTTCTCGTCACATTCCATTTAGCAAAGTGCAAACTGGGTTTTAACCTCTTCACCTGGATTCTTGCCATTTTTCTCTGTCACCCCTGACATCAACACTCCCCCCATCACCCCACGCACAGCCCTCCATGACCACCCGTTTGCCTCAAGAAGTGGATCTCTCTTACCTTCGCTGTCCTTGCCAGGTGCGCATACGAACCGACCTTGGTCTCCAGGTAAAGCAAACTCGCAGAGGAGGAAAGACAATGCAGACACGTGAGAGTGGACATGGATTTTGAACCAGTGGATAGTGGTGAGGGGGCCAAGTCAAGAGACTTTGAATGAGTTGGCCCGTTTTCTTTCTCTGCTGAGAAGGTGAGAGTGTTTGCACTCTACACAAGGCAGGGGGGCGAGCGGGCGGGGGGGTTGAGATCTCCAAATAAGGACAGAGGAATGTAAACAAGTGAGGCGGGGCGATGAAGCAGAGGCGGGCTGGAGGGAACCAGTAACCCGACCTCTTACCCCTGTGTGAAGGGACTACCCCACTGGTGAGAGAGAAGAGGTTTGGTGGGATGGGGGGGTAAAATGAAAGAGAGAGAACCAGAGAGGATGAAAACAACATTCTTGGAGCTCAAGACATATCCACTCTGTAAAAAGACACTTTGTAATTAAAGCAAAGATTAACATCAGCCCAAAGCAATTTTCATGAAAAATGGCTGCCAAGTTGTTTTTCTCCCACTCCTGTGTGTGTCAAAAAATAACACGCTTGCTGTCTTTATGCAACAAACTAGACAGAAACAGATGTTCCTTAAATCCTTTTAAGGGGAACTTTAAAAAGTTTTAACTATCCGAATTACACTGAAAAGCCAGCGATGGTTTACCAAACATGCTCTTAGCTTATGAACTTGAGAGGAATCAGTCAAACCATTTCAATCCAGCATTCATCACATTGGTTGTTATGGTACACTCAGTTCCTAAATAAAAATCCACCAATTATAGTGCAGAAGAGCAGAAAAACCACAACTGTTCCCCAAGTTGCTCTTGAATCAGGAGGTCTGGTTGTGTACAGCTATGTAATTACCCAACCCTTTTCCGTTTCGTCTCGTTTAGTACCAGTCCACACCTTTTAGATGCCAAAACAAAAACAAGGATTATTGTTTCTGTCTTGTACAGCTTAATTTTCTACAAGTCTTGGAAGATTTCATTAGAGAAATGTTTTCTCTTTTCAACCGTTCCTGATTACCAAGTCAGTTTTGTAGTTGGACTCAAAGTATAAAAGACATTTAGAACGAAAGAACAGGAATACACAAGAACACCATGCACACATGGTGTCCTTTAAAATACATTTTGTTGCTAGAAGTCTGACAAAAGTAAAGTCATATTTAGTGCAAAAGGAATAATGTATGTCACAGGGTCAGTTTGAACGCATTATTTTGTCAGTTTTTATAAAGATTGTTCACCCTTAAACAAAATTAATACTTAAATATCTTAATTCTTAAAGTAATTCATACTTGAATATCATCATGCCTATTAATATTAAAGGGTAAGCCGGGTTGTTTTGCAGACCTTCTGCTAGCAGCCTGCATTTATGTGAATGTGCTAACGTTGCATCCTGACACCAACAATAAAACTCCCATTCAAAAGGTGGCGTCAAACACACAACAAACAAAAGAAGGCTGTGAGTGAACGTACGAGCAAAGGAAGAAAAATACGATGAAATATGAAACACCGTGTGATGTGTGTTATCCATGATTAGAAACTATATCTCTCAGGGGCCATAAGGACTGAGAAACCATGTTGTTTTCTAGTCATAAATCACTTGTACCTGCAGTTCTTTTCTACTTTGTCTTTTGATCAATCTGCTGAAAAGCCTGTGCATTATCACCACCTTTGTGCGTGAAATGAACTAAACTTGTGATCTAGTCATGTCCCTGTTTGGACAACTGGCCTGAAGCCTTTTGTATGTATCTCTTGCCATCAGGGGATTTTATATCAAGTGACAAAAGAGGATCAAACTTCTAACTATAATAGGTTCTCTTTAATCTTTTAACTCTTTTTCAACTCCTCCCTTTTATTTGGGTAGCAGCCAACACCTACTACAAGATGTGCGTGACCATAAATGACTAGACTTATGAAATAAATAGGTTTTCTCTTGTAATTTGAGGAACACTGACCTATAAAAGAAATCGATAAAGACAGAAATAAATACCCAGAAACATTAAAAGTTATGCAGAGGCGACAACCTGGTTTACAAATAAACTAAAACTTTCATGGTCTTTTAAAAAAATCTACCTTTAATTACCACTTTAAGATATCGGACAATTGATGAACAGCCACTTAAGTAAATAAAGACTCCTCTTCACAACTTTAGCACTAAAGTGTAAAAAAAAATCCAGACTTCCTCCTCCGTTATAACAAGTCGTGAGAGTGTGCTTGAAGTAAACTGGGTCTGCATGAAAACGGCTGGTAAGTAGATGTAGAATTTCAACAAACGCTTCCATAGTCTTCCCTCTCATATGTGGTGTTTACATGAGAAAACAAAGAAGTAAATATCCCACATGAATGCTTAGGAACTACCGCAATACAAAAAAAAAAAAAAAATGTTATTTTTAGTTGATGTCTTTAATTTGGTGAATTCTTACATTTGTGAGGTTGTGCTTTTGTTGTGTAGTGGGTAAACAATTCAGGGTGGGTGTGATGAGGTATTTTAAGTAAAAAATTAAAAAAAGAGGTCTGGCTGTTTTCATGAAGCTTGGCCTATAAAAACACTCAATGAAAACGGGAAAAGGGTGGATTTGTGTTTTAGCGCTGCCTCTATTCTTGGAGGTTATTGTGAATTCTGTGGCTCAGTGGAAAGCAACAACCACAGCGAGGATGGGACGCCCTAACAAGGTGGCTTGGAGTGTAAGTATATGTGTGTGTGGGCACTAGTGAGAGTGTGTGTTTGTGTGGGATGGCTAAAGCATCCCTATTTATTTCGAGAGTCAACAAAACGGAAATCTCTTGAGAACTATCTGCTCTTCCTCTGAACCCAACATTCCTCACATAAAACAACACTCCTCTGTACTTAGAAACAACTTTCTTTGTCATCCTTATCATGCTGCACAGTGAGGTAAATTGTAGCCTCCAGTTAATTTTCTCACCATAATAAAAGGTCGCCTGCCAGCCAGTCGGGTTTTAAGTTCCACACAAGCAAAGTCCCTTTAACATCAACTGCAACATGAACCAAGCTAGTATCCTGGCAAGAATGCAATCTCATTGAAGTCCCTAACAAAAATGTTGCCACAGGGACCTGTCCCACTGTGTTAATACCTTGTATAAGAAAAAATAGTTTTTGTTTTTGGTTATGTATAACAATATAGAGGAGAAAGGGGAGAAAACTACATTAAAGGGCTAGTCTAGTCATTGTTGAAGTGATGCTCTGTAAGTTATTATCAACAGCTAGTACTTTATCAGCTGTGACATCAGTTACAGAGAATTTTGTGAAGAAAGAAGTAGGAATGTAAACAAAGAAACAAATAAACAAACAAATTTAAATAAATAAAGCAGGAGCCTTCATCCTGGCTAAGCTATGGCTAGCTAAACAATTGAAGACACTTAAAAAATGCACTGCAGCTGACTTTCTAGATCAGTGGTTCTCAAACTAGGGTCCCCGGACCCCCCCAGGAGGACCACTACACCTCCCCCCACCCGCTATTTGCGTTCCGGCATCAATCTGTTTAGAAATGAAGTCCTGTTACTTTGTGTGACTACTGCTGTTATGATTCTGTTCAGTTTTTCGTAAAGAGTTTTCTGTAATAATTTAAAATGACAACACATTTATGTTCATTATGTGAATAGGTAAAGTTTTAAAGTGGTTTATGATGCTGTTAAATTTCTCAAAACTGTAATTTTTGGAAGTTGAAATTGAAAATGTTGTTAATTAAGTGTGTGTTGAATGAAAAATAGCCCATGTTTAAAAGTATAGATTATATTAACACTATTTAAGAACAGGTCTTAAGTATTAATGTTACACAAATATTTCCATTGCATTAAAGAGACAAACTGAAGAAAATTAATGAATAACATGAGTGTTATGAGGGGGGTCTCTGAAAAATTTCCTTCCCTGTAAGGGTCCCTGAACCCAAAAAGTTTGAGAACCCCGTTCTAGATGGCGTGTATCCTTTGTGACTTCAACTTCCTGCTTCCAGTCCTGTCTCTAATTATAACACATGTCAATGGACTAGATGCATTCATCAAGCAGAGGAATGCACTGGCAGCTTCAAAACCATCCATCCATCCATCCATTATCTTTACCCGCTTGTTCCTCTTCGGATCGCGAGGGTCACTGGTGCCCATGTCCAGCCATCACTGGAACCATTGGCATATAAAAGGTTTATGCTCTGCCCATGTACAGCTGCCAAGTAACATGGGCATTTTCCAGTTGAGAAAACAGTAACAAAGTAAACAATCTGTGTCATTTAACAGTGTAAATGTATAAAATATTAGCTATTGCAGCCATCTTTACTATCTGTGTCTCATTTTTGAGAATAAGTGGTTATTTAAGCTTGAAGAACAAAAAAAAAAAAAACTTGCCTCCATTTGGCTACCCATTTTCATAGCATGGATGAAGACTTTTGCCTTTTTCTTCATATACCAGGCTCAATGACTTATGTTATGGATTGTAAGGTACTAAACAATAGTTCAGAAACTATAAGACTATCTCTTTAAATGTCTCAGTAACACCTGTGTCGACTGTTGTCACTGATAAAACTTCTAGTGGTGTCTGTGTTCAGTGTCTGAGGCATCGTGTAGACCTTGGCGTTGTTAGAACAAAGGCTTTGTGAGTCATGTTGCGACTAATGCAGCGCAGCAACTGTACCTTCACCATCGCAGATGTTCTGGTACGAGTCCCAGCGGGTTAGCGGATCGGCTGTGTTGTAATCCACAACAACATCTGGGCCGTTTTGCCATCTGTCAGCACCTGGATTAAAAACGATCATTACTGTAAATACTGTACATCCGTATGATTTTTATTGTTTATTTGTTTGATAGTCTTACTTCAGTTTTCAGGTGTGGCAGATCTGATATTCACAAAAATGTATGTTTCTTGCCAAGAGAGGTAAGTATGGTTGAATTATAAGATGGGTTAAAAGGGTCAACAAAGTCCATGCCCAATAATCCAGGTATACAATCCAACAATATATTAAAAATACAGTCAAGTCATACTGAAGGTTTGCTCATTAATTATCCACCACAATGAAAGATGGGCAACAATGTAACCGCCCGTAACTGTATGTGCATGTATTCGTTTGTTTGTCTGTTAGCAAAATATTTTATGAACCACTGGACAAACTTTAATAAAAAAAAAATACAACTGGATAATAGAGATAGAACTAAAACTGATCAACTTTCCAAGTCCTCTCAGTTCAACATGGTCGTTAGAGCTAATCAACCGTAGCAAACACACAAATGGCTACAGCTGAATCAGTTTCACATATACTGAGCTAAAATTTGATGTGGAAGTAGCTGAGATTTTATTCTTCTTTCGGCTGCTCCCTTCCTCAGGGGTTGCTACAGAGAACTAACTCACATAAAGACTTGGTTATTGTTTTGTTACTTTATGCCGGATGCCGTTCCTGATGCAACCACAGACCACCAAGCTACCACAGCCCTCTGTGTGGAGCAGGGGGCTACCATCTACAGCACCCAAGAGAGCAGATGGTGGGGGTTAAGGGGTTTGCTCAAGTGCCCAGAGTGGGGCAAACAAGGGTGGCAGCAGGTGTGGGTGTTTCACCTTTCACACCCACATTTTGATGTTGTTGATCCAGGGAGTTGAAACTTCTAACCACAGGCCCACCTTCTCTAACCTCTGCGCCACCACTCCCCGTGGTAGTAGCATTCTTGTTAATGTCTTAAAGCTCATTTCAGATTTTTTTGCTGAAATGTGATTTTTTTTTTGTGCGTGGCTGTTCACATTATCATTAAAATGTGACCTCCATCAGACTCCGGCGTGAACTGTTTACAGTTTTCTTGACGGATCCTCCGGTGCAGCATTGTTTTTTTGTTTTGTTTATTTTTTTCGGGGGGGGGGGGCGGGGGGGGAGGAGGGATGTGCTGAAGGTAGAAACAACTCAAATATCAACCCCATCATGTTATTATCAATACGGTCCAACACCAACGATGGTATCATATGTCCGTGAAGATTCTCAGTCATCCAGGAAATGGGAAATTAAAAGAACAAAGATGAAGCAACTGGACTTTTGTTCTGTAGCTGAAGACATGCAGATTCCAAGATTTCAACTGCACGAGGTTGTGGTATGAATATTATTAATACTTGGATTGATCTGCTTACTTCTACCTCACTGATGTAAAAGTCGGATGAAAGGCGACATGACAGTTCAGACTGCCGATGATTTGAAAAATGTTGGATATATATTCAGTACAGTACCACATATGATTTGGGGGGAAAAAAATTGGATTTGTCACATTTAGACTGTCATGATAAAATCAGATATGGGTCACACAGAAGCAAAAAAATCTGATTTGGGCCACATTTGACTGCAGTATGAACGTAGCCTTAGAGTGCGAACAGGTCACTTAAGATCTTATTAAACATTTTGCAATGCATAAAGCTATTTTTTAAAGGATGCTATGGTTTTCTTCTATTTTAATGATATTCCCAGAATGTAAAGACCAGTGTGCACAGATGCATATATAACACCTAATAAAGTCCTACAAGCCCACATAGTTTCACTGCTGTGGTGTTTTGGGGCGGCGCACGCTGTGCGTCTTTACCCTTCTGTCAGCACACACTTCACACTACATTTCCCCTCTGCAGCATTCCACATCGCCTCTCACCATGGGGCAGAGGGCAAAGCACAAAAACGAGAGAATGGTGTCTGCTTTTCAAAATACTCCTTCCAGAACAATGTTTTTCATTTTGAAGCTGAGAAAGTTAAAAAAATAAACAAATAAAAATCTACCTGGAATCCTCTCTGGTCCCTCGGAGAAGACGAGCTCAACTTTTCCATAGTCTGGAAATCTGGGATCTGGAGTGACAACGCATACAGGAATGCTATAAATGTAAACCGTGATTCATTGTGGAACGCCTCTTGGTACATGTAACATGTTTGGGAAAACAAGATTGCTGGGCTAAAGTGCCAAGCCTAAATGAAGTCCAGACGAAGCCCTGCAGATGTTATGTGGAGCTGAAGAGCTGCTGCAAATTGAGGCCTGTTCTGACCTTTTTCTTATTGTATGGATGTTTATGAATCACTCACACTATTGTGATCCATTTTTCTTCCGTACATATTTCAGCATCTTTCTCAGTCCACAATTTTTTTGTGCTATTTCAACAAATTATATCAAAAAGTTCAGCTCTTTCAGGACAATCCTGCTAAGACTTTTGGTATTGGTGCAACTTTTGCTTTTTGAAATATTTTGCCTTTTTTGCCACTTTGTTTCTCATAGAAAATTAATTGAGCTCATTTTACATCCTTCAGAACTTTAGATCTGTTTACAACCTTTACTGCTCCTTTCACTTTCTGTTCTGCTTCAGCTTCTTTCAGCTTCCTTGAACAAATTTAAACTTTTTTTCAGCTACTTTCAGCTAATTTCAGCTTTTTTTCTGCTGTTCTGTGCTCCTTTCGGATTCTTTCTGCTAACTACAAAATCTTTGTGCTTCTTCTAACTTCTTTCAGCTTATTTCAGCTTGTTGTGCTCCTTTCAGCTTATTTTTGCTAGTTACAATAATTTCAGCTACTATTTAGCTGTTTTATGCTACTTTTAGCTTTTTCAGTTAATGACACATTTTTTGCATTAATTTCAACTTGTTTCAGCCTAATTCAGCAAAAATACTCTCTCCACATCCTTCTGGTAATTTAAGCTTCTTTCTGCATTTTTAGCTTCTTTTCAGATGTTTTTTTTTTTCTGTTGTTGCTAATTTCAGCTCATTTCAACTTTTTGGTGCTCATTTCTGCTTCTTTCATCCTAATTGGGCAAACATGTTCTTTCTGCTTTCTTCTGCTAATTTAAGCTTGTTTTATGTTTTCAGCTACCTTGTTAGCATGTTTAGCTAATTCAGCAGTTTACATGTAAATTCAAATTTTTAATTCTGCTACCTTCAGCCTGATTCATTTCTTTATACTAATTTCAGCTTGTTCTGCTCCTTTCATCTTAGTTATGCTAGTTTCAGCTATTTCAGCTACTATTTAGCTGTTTTATGCTATTTTTTTTAGCTTTTTCAGCTAATTCCATATTTTTTTATAGCTCATTTCAGCTCTTTCTGCTTCCTTCTGGTAGTTTCAGCTTCTTTCTGCCATTTTTTTTGCTAATTTTAGCTTTTTTTTTAAGTTATTTTAATCATTTTTGTGCTCATTTCTGCGTATGTACAGTATACCTAATTCAGTAAATATGTTACTTTTGCTTCTGCTAATATAGACTTGTTCTTCCACTTAAGCTACATTTCAGCATGTTTTTTAGCTAATTTCAACTGTTTCTCAGCAAGTTTTTTCCCCAATATGGATTTGCACTGCATTTTCTCAGGAAATGCAATTTCTCTAGTTTAGTTGTACCTTTGTTAGCATTCTCCATGTCTTCCTTTTCAAACATCAGGTTGTAACCCTGCACTGCTCCCGTGTGGAACTGCAGCCGGAAAATAACCTCCCTCTGTGGAGTTACGTGACTTTTATGATAGCATTTAATCTGCAAAGGGGAAAAACACTGTGGTCACTGAGGCCAGAGCTGATGGTTGCTATCTCTGGGAAAAACAGATCTTGTTTATCTCCTACCATGATGTCCCCTTTCAGGAGCTGGGCCGGCTCCAGATTGATGCAAACTCGGTCTCTGTGGCCTGTGCCGATGTGACTAAAACACAAACAACAGAACGCACGGTGAAAGGGAGCCCGAGCGTGGAAGCAATTACAGACGTTTGCACACTTTACACGCAGAGAGTTCAAATTAACATTAAGCTAATTTCACCAGAATATGGCTTTTAGGTATTACAGCATCCTTTGAAGTTCACAATACTGTTCAAATTACTGCAAGCCACATACTACTTACTAGACTCCAGATGAGTACACGGCCTGCATTCCTTGGTAGACCTTGATGTATGGGCGACACACTAAGAAGAAATAGGAAAAAAAAGAAGTTTAAATAGCATGAATATTCTGCCGAGAGCTGAAGTGTGATAAGCCGCTGTCGTGAGAAAGAGATTTTCGCTACGTGATGTGACGGCAACGTTTGTTGACTCAATGAAACGAGTGTAAACAGCAATTTCCTTGCAGACACATTAATCGACCTCCCTTCCAATTCTGCTGGGAGGTTCTTCTCTTCTTTGCTTTTTTTTGTTGTTTTTTTTGTACCCAACTATTTGCCTGAGCGAACAATTGTGTGTTGGTGAAAGAAAGAGGTAAAGTTCTTTAAGGCTTCGACTGATGTGGTTGTGTTTAAATTCTTTTTTTAAATATAATTTGCTCGGGCAGATATATGTTGCAGGATGCTTTAGGAGTTGAACCTCTGGTGGCGTCGTCAAAGTTTGGCAACCCGTGAAGGATGATGCAGTGCAGGAACAAAGGAGAGGCGTTGATCTTCATGGATCCACTCAGTAAACTGTTGAGAATCCAGACATACCTGACAGACAGAGACAGGATTATTATTATTATTTAAACACCAAACACTGAACCGACACCGACGTCTAGCATCGTACTTATTCTTCATTACAATCTGAGTAATTTAACATTTATTGGACGTCTTGATTTGGTCTTGGTTAATTTTGTGGAGAAGTTAAACTGTTTATTGAAAGCGTTTTAAGGTCTGAACTAATAAGACATTGCTTTAAGGTTCTATTAGCTGCAACACTAATTTACTTTTTATGAGACAAAGGCAGTCATTCTGCAGTGCAGAGTTGTGTAATGAATACACCAGACTAACAATATACACCAGTCTAACAATAGATCATTTAAAATAATAAAATTGTGTTTTAAATGAAAGTTTTATCCTTCCATAAGCAAAACTGGCTGTTAAGATGAAATAACAGAGTTATAGCCTTGAAAATGACATAGTTTCATGTGATATTGTATTCACACTCAGAGTATGTGTAGCGAAAAAGTCTTAGCTACTACCACGTCAAATTTTAGCTCAGTATCTAATAAACTGATAGAGTTATAGCTAATTTTGCATTGTCTAATGTTGATTAGCTGAGGCTGCCATCTTGAAATGGATTGACTCCAAGAGTTAAACAGTTGTAGATATGCATCCAAAGATAAATTGCTGAAAATGTCAATAAAATATGAGCAGAGGTTCATGAGATATTTTGCTAACAGACAAACAAGGCTGACTACAACAGCTTATGCTGAAGTTTTAAGCAATGATCTCATGCAATGAGGAGTACTTTGGTATTGTGAATGACTCTCAGCTACAACCACAATCCACCCAGTGATTCATAAGATGTTTTGCTAACAGGGTTGACTGCAAACAGATACACAGTGAGCAGTAAACATGGTGTCAAACCTACAATCTTTTCAAAAGAAAGCACAGAATAAACACTTCTGGATGACGTTTAAACTGCTTCTTTGTCCTGTAGATTAAAAAAATAAATAAATAAATCACAGATTTGCCACTAAATCTATTATTTCACCAAACAAACGTCTTGGTTGAGTTAAAAATTGATAATCTTACGCCAGAACTTTGAAATCAGAAAGGTCTGGTCTGTTATTTGTGACAACTTGAATTCTTTGAAGCTTGAACTTCACCAATAAAAAAACAAAAAAAACAACTTCAAACAGCTTTCAGCTTTTATGTCGAACAGTTTACAGAGCAGGTTTACAGGATGAAGCTTCGTTATGAAGAATCCTTTTTTTTTTTAACATTCAGATTGAATATTAGCGCGTTCGCTCGTCAAGTCGATGGGTTTATGGAAGAAAACTTTGCATGTGTACAGTAGAAATAATCACTCCTCTCTCTGTTTTTTTGGTTTCCAACCACAAAAATGACCAACAACTGTGAAGACGGGCTTGTTTTTTTTTTCCATGCAGTCACTTTTATATGATTTCATCAACTTGCACCAAACAAAAGTTTGACCCTCCTCCCTCTGAACGCTGCAGGTTCATGACTCATCACTGAATCTCTCTCTCTCTGTGCCCCCACAGCTCAGGACTGCTTCTCTTTTAGCTCATCGTCTTAAAGTTTTCATCTGTTTTTCTTTATTTAAACTCCACTCCCTTCAGCGTTTAGCCACAAATACGAACTTCTTTTCCATTCATGTCGTTCTCATTTTTATTTCAGGCTCATTTTCCTTTTAATTATTGGTCATTTCTTTTACAAATAAAAAAATAACACAAAGCAATTCTTTAATTTTTTTTTTGTTTTGTCAAGTTTGAGTAACTTCCTTTTCCCATCTGCTTAGACCAAAATTAACAACATCAGTGTCACTCGTTGTTTCTAAAGCGTGTTTTTTTTTAATTCTGCGAAACCCAAATGTTCACCTGCTAATGAAACCATTTTTATCCCTTTTAATATACAACACAAAACATAGGAATAAAGTTTTTTAAGTTGTTTTTTATATAAATACAGAGTTTTGCTGGTCAAGGCTAATTACTCTGGTCTACAATTGATGCACAGAAACAAATAGGACTTATTACGGTTTTTTTTCCTCGTGTGCTTTTTAGATTATAATTATTTAAAATGTGGTATAAATAAAGAGATCAAATTTAACCTTGTTCTTTCCTCTCTTATGCAACTTGATCATTTCTTCTTTTTTTTACTGCCAAATGTAGGATAATAAAAGCAGCAATAAACTAAAATAAACCAATCAGCATTCATGAAAAAGTTACAAACAATATGTAGGAAGATTGTTTTGAGTAAAGATTTTACCAATCTCATCTTGACAAGCAGATGGCTCCACGGATTGCTGACAAAGGAAGAGCAAATAAAAACAACCACCACACCCACTAATCTGAGTGAACGGTTAAAGCATGAGCATAAAAAATGGCCAATAATTGATTAAATGTGTTGAGCAGGAATTCAAAATGAAAGTGGAAATGATCAAGGTTCAAGGTGACTTTATTGTCATTTGCATCACATGTACATGAGGTGGAATGAAACCGTGTACTCCAAAAATAGACCACCAAAAATAGCAAAAATATAAAGTATAATCAAGGCAGCAGTGTTGGATCTTACCAGTGTAAAGTACTTTACTGTAGTTAAAGCAAGAGGAACGACAGAGTGAATGAGCTGCTTTTCTTTGGTTCCCATTAACTTTAGTTTGGTTTTACCCATTAGCACCTTAGTGATGATGGAGCTGAATGAACTGGGGTGGAGCACAAACAACCCACTACCACCTCCTTACTGAATGTACAAACGTGACATCCTCCAGATGTTTCCATAGGATTTTCTGTGACACGTTGATTCAAAGTAAAACTGAGAAAAATATTTTACGCAGTTTCAAGCAGAAGATTTCTAACACTGGAAACCGATGTAACCATAGCAACCTTATGAAGGTCGTTAAACAACATTTTTGATCAAAAGAGCTATTCCTGACCTTTTTCTCTCTAAGTAAATTGTATACCGTGCTGCAAAACCTGCTACAACTGGGATTATCCACTGGTGGCCCATGGGCCGCTTTGAGTTTGATGGAAGGAAAGTTTCTGGCCAGTGGAGGTGACATTAAAAAAGTATAAATATATAATTATTTTAACATTTACTGAATTTTTTGCAGGTTAGGGCAAACAGAAATATCATACTTATGCGAAGAAGGAAAAAACATCTAGTTTATACAATTTTTGATTAAAAAAAAACCCATTTAAGTCTGCAGGCCTGTATGTGTCCTCTTTTTATTTGTAGAACAATTATCACACTTTGAATTAATAAAGCACAAAATTAAAGTTAGAATAAAACTTAGGTTAGTTTTTAGGCTAATTGTGACTTATTAAATATTTTTATTTAAAACAAATGCTGGTATTTACTTCAAAGTTAGTTATGTTATCCCCATAATTGTTTCTGTTATCAAACTGACTTACTATAGTTCTTCTAAGCAACTTGTCTTCAGCGCATTCCAAAAGTTCACACTGTAAAGCCGGACATTGGATAGACCAGGGGTCTGCAACCTGCGGCTCTGGGGCCACATGTGGCTCTTTGGTCCCTCTGCAGCTCTTTCAGGCTTTGACCAAAACTAAAATAAAACTGAATTTTATTTAAATTATTTCCAACAATAAAAATGGCTAGTTTTAGCAGAATTCCTGTCATTTTCAAATATGTGAAGGATAGTATAAATATACGGCGTAAAACATGTGGACTACATCATGCTAGTACTTTGTTAGCCACTTAAAGTCAACTTCAGTCTCACAGCGTGATCTTTCTCTCAAAATCACCAAAACATTTTGGAATGTCTTTAAGACAAGCTGCTGAGGAGGATTATGGTGAGTAACTTTGATAACACTAAGAATAAAACACAAAAAATTACCGTACTTGCTGTCGTACACGTCACACCACCATATATTGTAAGTCGCATCAGTCCAAATATGTCTAATAAAGTGGGAAAAAAACATAAATATGTTGCTTCGTTGTATAAGTAGCATCTATTATGCGTCTCCGCTGACACATCGCGTTTGTTACGTGTCACCGCTGACCACCCGGAAATGTGGGCCGGTGTTGTGCCAAAAATCGATTGGCTGCCAAATGGTGGCCGCAGGAGCGTGCAAGGGAGGACTTTAACAAGAATTTAACAAGATTTACACTTAAAAATAATTATTTGTTTGCTCAAAATTACAGTAAAGGTGTGTCTCAGTTGAACTTTTCCTTAATAAATGCACTTGGCCGGTCAAATCAGCTGCATTTCGCAGCGTCGCCCAGGTGAAGTGCAGCTGATTTGACGTTTGCTCCAGATGTTCCGGAGCAAGATGAAGGTGGCTTGGTATGGCATGCCAAGTGTCTCATTAATAGCCACTTTTACCTATTTAATGAGACACGGTATGCCATTTTAGTAAAACACCCTCTAGTGGGTGAAACTGGTACCGTTCAATATTTTTCATGTCAGAATGAATGAAATCGTCAGATCTCAGCCAAAAATTGTTTTATAAATATGGGGGGAAAAACATAAATACGTTGCTTCACTGTATAAGTCGCAGGCATGCTAATTTATGCAAAAAACTGTGACTTAAACAGCGAAAATTACGGTAAGTAAACAAAAACATTTATTTTTCTTTTAAAATGTAATTGGATATCCAACAAACTGGCCTAATTTTAAGTAAGATACTTAATTCTTCAACAATTAAAAGAACTCACATCGGCCCGCAGAGTTCAGTGTTTAAATTTTTTATAAAATTGTTAAAAAATTATATATATTCTCTTTCTTTGCATGAATCTGGTCTTTTCTTTTGTATTAAAATATAAAAATATCTATTCATGTTAATAATAGTTCACCATGTTTTGTTTTATATCACCCCCACTGGCTGGAAAAGCCGTCTCCAACTAACTTGTAGTGGCCCATGAGCCACCAGTTGATAGTTGTAGCAGTTTTTGCAGCTCCAGACATCATAATTAGTAAGCAAAGTGGCAAAAAATGGCTCTTTTTATCACAAAGGTTGCAGACCCCTGGAATAAATGAAGTGACTTATCATGTTTCGCTCCTTGTATTAGTAGCATCACAGTATTGTTTGTTTTGATGTAGCAACAGTTTTCCATTCTTTGTTATTTCGCTGCAGAGTGAGAAGAAACTTTTCCCAGACTTTACACATCAGTAATTATCGTCATCACTGAAGGTTTGTACAAACAGAAAGGCAAGACTGCTTGAAGTAACCACTTCTGCCCATTATTGTGATGAATCACACCGGGTTAGAATTACACCAAGTCACCATGAGATCCTCGTTCTCATTTCAACTACAAACAATGGCTGCCTTTCAATGACAACAAAAAAAAAAAAGAAAAAGAAAACACACACGCAAGCACAGAGACGATGAATGTTTTCTTTTGAACGTGGGTGTCGGTACAACGTACGTGTCTGACTGGAAGAGAGCGCTTGTGTTTTGGGTCTCACCGTTTCTGCGAAGGTGTCATCAGAGCTGAGACCTTATCATCGTAGTACTTCCTCATGGCGAAGCGGTCCAACGCCTGATCAGCACTTTGAGAGAGACAGAAAGACGCGCTAAGCACTTGAGGTAATTATGACTCATGACAGAGATTACGCTCTGAACTATAATTGACAAACTTCAACTGTAACTCACACACCCATATAT
>NC_056506.1:29708218-29721324 GCF_014905685.2 Nematolebias whitei
CACCCCCAGAATGCATGAGGCAAAATAGATCAAGTGTGCTCTACGAAATGAGCCATTATGAACTGTTGTGGCTTGCTGTTGATGTTGTTCACTGAGAACAGAGCGCAGGTGCTCCATCATCATGATGAAGCTTGACTCGAGTAGCAATTCTTGAAGGAATGCTTTTGCCCAAAGCCTTGCCTCCCGTTGTTCAAACAAAGAACTTGTGAGATCTGTTAGTGCTCAGAGTATGTGTTGAAAACAACTCCCACCTACCACCACAACAAATTTTAATTCAATATCTGCAGAAATGACCAAGTTAAAACATTTTCTGCGTTTGTCAAAGCTGATCATCTGTGGCAGCCATCTCGAATCAGATTAAATCTTAAAGGTAATCAGTTGTAGATGTGATTCAAATGATTACTTTCAGGGAGGGTCAATAAAATCTGTCCAGTAAGTCACGAGATATTTTGCTAACAGACTGACAGATGACACGCACTCACACACAAACATACAATTGCATTAGCTTTTATGGCAGTGGACTATAAAGCATTTAAATAAGAACAAAACATGAAGATTGGGACACATGTTTGTGATTACCTGGCTGATACATCAGTGAAATGCACAAAAGATGAAATGACAACACCAATTCTTCCCTTGCCACCCTGGAAAAATAAAGAAAGAAAGAAAACACGTGAGAAATGCCACAAATGGTCTCCAAGTTTCCATACATTGCTGAAATTACACTGCTTTGGGGGTGTTTTAATAGTTTTTTTTACTAACCAGAAGCCAATTTTCAGTTTGATTGACTGTTTGGAAAAACTGAAAAAGACATTTTCTTTATATTTATGGTGCGAGATTCAACTATTTCTGAGCTTCACTGACACAAAGTTGAGTGGATCGAGTTTTATAAAACTCTTGGGATGAGCAGAAAGAACAGTTAAGAGTTTGTTTCCGTCCATCTTTGAACTCACAAAGTTTCCTGCTGTTGTTCATAATAAGAGAATCCAACAAGTCATCCCATGTGACGGACTGAATGATGCACCACATGTTCTCCTGGAAACATCTCCTTGGACGTGACTAAAGAAAGGTAGAATTTTGTGCTACCCAAGTAAAAACCTCAAGCTGTTTTTAAATCTCTTTAAATACAGATTAAGTGTGCATTACTAAATGGTTCAGGTGTTTGTTTGTGCCTCTGAAGTCCAGAATGTCTAAAATTCTGCTTAGTTGATGATTTGACGATCTTTGTACCTCATTTTCTAATATTGAAAAAAAAAAAAAGATTAGCCATCAGCAATGTGTTGAGAAGCAAATATAATATGCCATAATCACATATTCTAACAAATAATGAGCTTTATTCCACCATACATAGACAGCGATAGAACATAATGTCTTTGTGTTCTGTTTTTGTTCACTTATATCTATATTTAATTCCAGTATTTATTAATAATCATATTTATTTGTTGCCAGTATTTGTTGTCTCCTTTGCAACATTACAAATATTATAGGTGTGATAAAAAAAAAATTCAAATGAATTTGACAAAAATATTGCATCATCACAATCGCTGTAAAAGAAATCTGAAGAAACATCAAGATTTGTATGTATTTTAGCCTAAATATTGTTTCATACTTATTTTGTCAGAAACATATACAGTTACAAATGAAACAAAGCATGTCCAACATTTTGAGTCAACTTACAAATGTAAAACGGGGATAAATCAGGATGATGTAACTGTATGAAAAGCAGGAAGTGAAAACCAGAGTAGGTCAAGGATGCTCACCCTGCAGTGGATGACGACCACGTGTAGAGGGTCAGCATTGAGCCAGCTCTCCATGGCCTTACAGATGGTGCAGATCTTGTCCAGAGGAGGAGCGTGCAGATCTGGCCAACCCGTGTCCAGAGTCTACAAAACATTATTTATCATCACAAACACCATCTATTTATCATGCTCTCTGCCCCTCAGTAGGCTACAATAGCAAGATAGGTAGACTTGATTCAAGATGAAATACAGTATTTTGATGAATATTATGCACAGACCTTTAGTGCTCTTTCATAAATTTATTATGCTGTTGACAAAAGGTTCCCAAAACAAAACAAAAAACTTACCTTCGGGTTCATTTTAGAGAGGTCATGCCTTTTCTCTGACAGGTTAATGATCTAAAAAGAAAAAACAGAACATAACACAATGCATGACTTCTAATGACCTCTCTGCTGTTTTCTGCTTAGCATGAGTTAAAACACACAATCTGAAATTGATCCTTTCATTCAGTATCCAAAGGAAGTCCATCACAGTTCACATTGATAACGTGCAAACTTTGGTGGCACATTATAAGGCAATAGTGCAAAAGCACTGACCAGGTAATTATCTGCATGCTTGGACTTGAGCATCCGCGTGACGTCCTTCAGGTTGTGCGAGTAGATCTCCTCGGAGCAACCCCGGGGGAAGGAGACAGCAATGATCCGTTCTGTGATGTACGTGAGGTCCAGCTCGTATCCCTCTTCCATTGTGAATGGCTACTGCTTAAAAAAAAAATCAAAGCAGATTTGCAGAAGGATAAGACCGTTTAATGGTATTACACCATTCCCTGTTTTGGCAGGTGACTTTACTTGAGTCAATATTTAATGGTCAAAGTCCTTGGCTTTAGTCATCCAGGCTTTCTACAGATATCTTTAGAGTGACTTCAGCTTGAGACTGTATAGAGAATGTCTTGTTTACATAGCAACGGCCAACGAAATGTGTCACAAGTACAGTACTGGTTGAAACTAAGCAAGGACCTTTTAGAACATGACAGATGATTGCTACTTATCTGTGCTGTGAAAAGAGCAACTGGAATCAGAGATTGGACCTGACAATCTGGTTACCACAGACAGTCAGTCGCAGCAATGATGACAAAGGTAGAAATAACAGATGAGTTCCAGTTGAAACCAGTTGTTGTAAATCCTAGTGTGGCAGGGTGCACCCGTGACCTCATAGATGTGAACTTCCTGTCTACATCTGCCACCTCACACACAACCCACAGGCACATCTTTGTGCAATATTCTGCTGGAAAACCTTGAGTCCTCACATTATTACAGATGTACCTCTACAGAGGTTTGGCCTTGTTAAATACTAATCAAAAATCAAGCATTACCCTTTATAGTACCGGTAATACATTTTCCCAAGAACAACTCATTCCCATCATAAAACTGCTCAAGAAAAAGAAGGATGCAAAACTCCAGTCCAACTGAGCATTAGGCACTAAAACAAGGTCCAAGTCTGCAACTCAGAGGCACTAAAGGATTTTCCAGACAACACAGGTCACCTCAAGAATTCAGAGGTACAGAGCTACTTCCATAGCAGAAACCTACTAAATACTCAAGGAGATGCTTGTAATGTGGTAAAGTGTTCTGTATTCTTTAATATTTGTAGATCTAAACTTACTGGCATTCAGAACATTTCTCCAAATAAAACCCACTAAAACCCAATTCAAGTGACCTCAGCTGTTTGCTGTAATTAAGTGATCCACAGTCAAGACTATCCGTCTGTTAAGTTTGAGATGGTTCAAAAGTACAGTTCATCACTTTGAAGGGGTGTGGTGAGAGAAATAAATAAGATGCAGTGTAGCCATGACTGAAACCAAACCTCAGAGTGGAATGAAATGGGCCAAGTGCAGATGTCAACTCTGTGGGAAACTGGGCTGTGTTGTTATTCAATGGGAATGAAGTCATGGGCAGATCCTCAAGGATCGTTGGAACAAAAGTTTGATTAAGTCTATAACCTGTGGGATTTGGCCCCCGGACCGCCAGTTGAATAGCCCTGGTCTAAACAACATACTTTAAAGAACTAGGTTGGCAATTTAAAATGATCAGCATTTGAGTTCTTTAGAGATTTTAAAGAAAATCTTTTATTCCACTCCGTTAGGCAAAACAATAAAACCAAGATTGGAGCCGATGGATTCCTAACTTAGTAAAAATTGTTAGATTTGATTGTGCTGCACCTAAAAGTCCAAATATTTTGTAATCTTTTAAATAAGCATTTCAAACTATGCTAATTATGTTGCTAATACAATGAAACAAATCAAAATTAAAAAAAATATATATTACAATCATAAATATGTCAAGTCTCTTTTTAATTGAAGATGTTTGAGACATTTTGTGCAGCTTTATCTGTGAATACCTTTTGAGACTGATCCCAAGTCAAATTTTGGTGTGCTTGATAAAATTTCAAGATTAAGTTTTAAGGTTTTTTCAGTATTTTAGAGGTTTAAATTCTTATGCATTTGGACTAATGATTTCACTTAAATACACAGTCACATAAACTTAGATGTTATTTACTTGAAGAAACGTAGATTATGTTTGTGTGTGTGTGTGTGTGTGTGTGTGTGTGATTTTATTAACGGGAGTTTAAAGATAAAAGTCAGCAGGAAAAGTTCAGAAATGTGTCACTTATCTTAGTAAATAAAATGTGCATCAGCAGTCTGCACTCAACTGACAAACTGTACAAAAGATAACTTCAATTTCAATTTCAATTTTAACTAACATTCTGACAGATAAAAGTGAATTAGACTTGGTAGAAGACAGTCTATCAGTTTCTTCAGCCTTTTACATTCAAACAATAATAAAGTAAAAGTACTGAATGTCCTTTTGAGTCCTTTTGATTCAGTGTACAGGAAACTTTCAGCAAGCATCCAGTTGGACATATTGGAGACCAAACAAGAGACTCATGGCTCATGCAACACGTTCTTCTATTGATGCAAAATACCTAGATACAATTCAATTACCAATGAACCTAGAATGGATGTTTGTGGTCTTTGTGAGGAGTAGCCCAAGTAAACCTCTGCAGGCATGGAAAGAACAGATTCACCCATAAAGGTCCCACACCAGGATTCAGTCCTGCAGCCCTCTCGTTGAGAGCCAACAGCTCTAAAAACTGCACCACTGTGACCTCCCCAGTCTATAAAACTTCACATTTAAACTCTTTCATGCTTTCTCCATGCTTTCTGGATGTTGTAGGGTTGTGTTGCCTTACACGACTCTGCAATATTGCGTGGACATCGGGGGAAGTTCCCCTGAATTTGCAGACTGGGGTGGTGGTCCCCCTATTCAAAAATGGGGACCGTAGAGTGTGTTCCAACTACAGGGGGATCACACTCAAGCCTCCCTGGTAAGGTCTATTCGGGAGTTCTGGAGAGGAGGGTCCGTCGGATAGTCGAACCTTGGATTCAAGAGGAGCAGTGCGGTTTTCGTCCTGGTCGTCAAACATTGGACCAGCTCTACACTCTCAACAGGGTCCTGGAGGGTGTGTGGGAGTTTGCCCAACCAGTCTACCTGTGCTTTGTGGACTTGGAGAAGGCGTTCGACCACGTCTCTCGGGGAACCCTGTGGGGGATACTCTGGGAGTATGGGGTACCAGGACCTTTGACATGGGCTGTTAGGTCCCTGTATGACCGGTGTCAGAGCCTGGTCCACATTGCCGGCAGTAAGACGAGCTCATTCCCGGTGAGAGTTGGACTCTGCCAGGGTTGCCATTGGTCACCGATTCTGTTCTTAACTTTTATGGACAGAATTTCTAGGCGCAGCCAAGGTGTTGAGGGGATCCGTTTTGGTGGCCTTAGGATTGCGTCTCTGCTTTTTGCAGATGATGTGGTCCTATTGGCTTCATCAGATCGTGATCTACAGCTTTCGCTGGAGCAGTTCGCAGCCGAGTGTGATGCAGCCGGGATGATCAGTTCCTCCAAATTTGAGGCCATGGTCTTGAGCTGGAAAAGGTAAAGTTGGGGATGAGGTCCTGCCCCAAGTGGAGGAGTTCAAGTATCTTGGGGTCTTGTTCACAAATGAAGGAAAAATGGAGTGAGAGATCGATAGGCAGATAGGTGAAGCGTCTGCAGTGAAGTGGGCGCTGTACAGGTCTGTCGTGGTGAAGAGAGAGCTGAGTCAAAAGGCGAAGCTCTCAATTTACCTATCGATCTACGTTCCTACCCTCATCTATGGTCATGAGGTTTGGGTTGTGATTGAAAGAACGAGATCTCGGATACAAGCAGCTGAAATGAGTTTTCTCCGCAGGGTGTCTGGACTCTCCCTTAGAGATAGGGTGAGAAGCTCGATCATCCGGGAGAGACTCAGAGTAGAGCCGCTGCTTCTCCTCATCGAGAGGAGCCAGTTGAGGTGGCGTTAGGATGCCTCCTGAACACCTCCCTGGTGAGGTGTTCCGGACACGTCCCACTGGGAGGAGACCCAGAGGAAGACCCAGGACACACTGGAAGGACTATGTTTCTTGGCTGGCCTGGGAACACCTCGGGATTCCCCCCGGAGGAGCTGGCCCAAGTGGCTGGGGAGAGGGAAGTCTGGGCCTCCCTACTTAAGCTGCAGCCCCTGCGACAATGGATGGATGGATGGATGGATGGATGGATGGATGATTTCTCCATTGCTACGATGTTCTATAATTCCTGGACTATTGAGCGCACCTGCATATAAGCAGCGCAATAAATAAAAAAAATTAAATTTTGTACATATATAGGTCGTGCTTGTTTATAAGCTGCAGGTGTCCAGGTTGTAACAGGAAATATTTACGCAAGGATTTTAAAAAAACTTTTAATTAAATATGTACCGATAACATACACAGATACGTACAGTAAAAGTTTTTTTCTGAACAGTGTCTATAATGACGCTGGTTAAAAATAAATAAATACAGTAGCCAACCAGGAAACGCCTAGTTTACATGCAGCAGCTCTATTTTCTTCTTCAACAGCCAGGTCAATCACCTTTAACTTAAAAAGCTACATCATCTGCATTTTTTGTGTTTTCCATGAGGAAAGTGTGTTCAAAAAGTGCAGAATAGCTGACCTGAAGAATTTAGTGAGAGTGTGTTTCATTTACGGTAATTCGAAGTTTCATTTGTCCACTGTGACCTGTTCGGTAATTTCATTGGTCAAATTTTATTTTTTATCTTTTTTTATACAGTACAAGTAGTCTCACTGAGTCATGAGGACCCACCCCTCAAGAGAGACGTGTATTGGGCAGCTATGTGAGCGCCCGAGTGTGACGAAGCTAGGAATGTGCGATATGGCAGAAAAATTCATATCACGATATGTATTGTGAAGGGTGGCGATAACGATATATATCGTGATATGTTTTGGGTATAAAACTTGCAATAGGAATTTTAAAAAGCATAAGGTGTCCTTTTGCCATCATATATTTTGAATTAAGAAAATTCCACTACTAGGTCCAGAGAGTTTTTAAATAATAAACAAATCAATTATTAGGCTTCTTTCTTGTGCAAAAGATATCAAATGTAGTTTTAGCCCTATGTTTTAAACAAAAGAATATGTTGTTAATTCTTTTTAACAGTTTCCAGTCTTCTCACTTGACAAATGAACAGCAACAGAGCAGCATTTTACACGGAAACACTTCACCCTCCAAACCTCTGGTGGACGCCTCCTTCCGCTTTAAGGAGAGCTGACACAAAATGAGTCTGTGGCTTTGACCAGAGGGTCTCGCAGTAAAATCACACAACACAGAGTTCTTTTCACAGATCAGAGAGCAGGTTTCTCTAAAGCTGACCAACGCTTACTTTAACTTTTGATGGAAAAAAAAAAACTTTGACGGAACACAGCGTTTTGTGCATGCGTCAGAATACGGCAACACTACGGCAAGCCGGGCGTAGCTAGCTTGTAGCTTCGCTACTTAGCCCTCGAAGAAAAGACTTTCAAAAAAAGTAACGATTAAACTGACAACTCTGATTTTACACTTGAATGCCACTTGCGCACAGTTTTCAACTAAAAAAAAGTAACAATTAAATCAGACAACTCTGATTTAACATCAGACACAGCATTACTGCGGTTAGCCAGTAGAAGACAGATCTCTGTCGTAAGCTAAATTTCTATCATTTCTACCGTGTACCGTTTATATGTTTTGGTGGCAGGAAGCTCATTAGCCCAGCCAAAAAAAAAAAAAAATCCATAAATTAGCTGCAGCATTGTATAAACTGTGGGGTTCAAAGTGTGTGAAAAAAGTAACAGCTTGTAGTCCGGTAATTACGGTATTTTCTCTTCCAGTGGCATCAATAAATGGACCCTGGTGTTACCATACATCTGACTACTGAACATCATGCATTTACCAATACTTATGTGACAATCTTTTTTTTAATGACAATACCCCCTTTCCCAAACTATGCTTGCTTAATAAAATATAATTTTTATCATTCTTTTTATTAGGGTTCACAGAATCACAGCCTTAGCCTTTCTGTGGCATGAGGAAAGGGGCAGTCATCCGTGGGGTCAGCAGCTGCAAGTAATAAATGTGTAACAGCTTAGACCCCACACAGCTAAACAGATCATAAAAACATAAATATTAACTTTTTTTTTGTTAAGATCAATAATTTATTAGATTGTTACGGCCAGGTGACTCATTTTAAATATATTTATAAGCAGTGGACCAGGTCACTATGTCCTAAAGTGGGTCAGTCCTCACTTGTGACATAATTCCTGTCATTTGGTCCAACTAATCCAACTAAATTTCAGTGTTGTGCCAAAAAGTTACAGAAAAATCAAAACGCATCCATCACTAAACTTAATTTTACACGTGTCATTCACGCGCATTAATCAAACTCATTTTTCTTCTGCACCCTCTCATTTCTCCCAGTCATCACTCAAGCCAACATGACCAACTTGCCCAAGCACGCACAAAAGATAATTGGTCTTTAATTTGCACTGACGGCTTTTGTTCCTGGTTTGAAGCACGACATTAGCTCACAAAGGCAGACTAAGGTTCTCAAATCCAGAGCCCACCCATGGCCCAGAGAGCGACGCTGGCAGAGGTGTTGGGCTAGAGAAGGAGAGTCGAGGGAACACGTTGTCAGGACTGAGAGCAAGTTGTTACAGGTTTGTTAAGGTCAGGATGTTGGGGTATTAGGGTGTGTCTGACTCCCCCCCACCTGCCCCCAGCTTCAACCCCTACAGGTAAGAGCTTGACTAGGCAACGCTGTTGGCCACGTTTACACATGCATGACCAATGAAACCTTTCAGTTTACCTTATCAGTCCTGAAAATAAATTAATCAAACATTCCAGTTTTAGGTATGCTGAGCGGAGCGTGGTGGTGATGAAGAACGCTTCAGACACCACTCCTTTAACTTGGCTCACACTAAGCGAAATCATGCATTATGTACAAGCTGTTTAACTTCAAGGTACAAGATTATTCACTACGGGATCAAATGCACTAAAAACATCTCAGAATCCTGAAAACCGTAAGGACATTAAAAGGCTAAACCACATCCTAAGTATGTGAGCATGAACTTAGCTGTCATATGTATTTAAACAAGCCAAGTTGTCTCCGTCCATGTTTTTTTGTTTTGTTTATCTCTTTTTATCCTGAAGCTGTGAGTTTGAGCCCAGGTTGCATCAGAAAGAGCAACTGGCATAAAACAACTGCCAAGTCTTTCGGGCAAAGTTTGCTCCCTGTGGCCACCCTTGCAGCTAATAAAGAAAAAGAAATGTTGTTTATCTTGTTACAAATGATTTTTTTCTTGTTTGTGCAACCAAGTAGAGAAAATTAGCAAAATCATCTGTGCCACTTTACAATACGGGTATTCTTATAAAATACTAAATAATGGTGGTGCAGTTATTAATTAAACAACACTAAGTAAACCATTGATAGGGTTAAAGAACACTAACTTGTTTCTTGCACAACAGAGAGCCATTATTTACTTGTTTTTTGTCGCACTGCCTAAAGGCAAAGCTGGACAATGATCTTGCCTATGAGTGTGTGGATATGCTGTTGTGTGTCTATCTTAAAATACTTCAACTACTGGATCATTTTTATTGAAACTTGCAGAAAGTAATACCGGTAATTGAATGATTATCAACAAATTATCCACTTTTGACTGATTGTTGGTAAAGTATTTCATAAAACACTGGGTGGATTTTAATTCAACTTTCAGACATAAATCATTGGATGTATGTGCACAACAGGTAGGGATAGCAAACGTTAAAATGGATATAAATAGGTTAATTTAGCAGATGTTGAGTTAGAATTAGATGTAGCTGAGTGTTATTCACAACACATTAAGCATAACATCTTGCAATATCGCAGTGGATTAAACTTAACAAGTCAGCACAGTGGTGAAGTGGTTAGTTGTCACCTCTCAGCTAGAAAGTCACAGGATCACCTCCTGGTCTGGAGTTTTTCTGGGGGGTGAGTTTGAATGTTCTCTTTATGCACGTACAAGTTTTCTATGGGTATACCAGTTTCCTCCCACAGACCAGAAATATGCATGTTAGGATAATTGCTAACTCTAAATTGACCCTAGATGTGAGTGAGTGTATGAATGGTTGTTTGTCTCGTTTGTCTCTGTGGCTCTTTTGAAGGAGCTGCGATCTGTCATGGGTGTCCCCCGCCTCTTTCATAGTGACTGCTGAAGATAAGCTTCAGCTCTACATGATACATGATGGGATGGGTGGCTGGATGGATGGATGGATGGATGGATGGATGGATGGCACAAGGCCTTATTTTCAAAGTTCGACCAAAATGGCTACAACTTTGTCATATCTCAGCACAAGATGGACTTAAGTCTAAAACTCTGGCCTTAAAGGTGGTGGACAAGAAGAAATGCTAAGACTTTCATTCATCATTTCAAATTTTAATATCAAGCATTTGTCAGTATGTTACGTGTAAGAACTAGAAACATTTCTTAATACAAAGCTTGTTTTGGCGTATTAAGTTATTTAGGTAGAAATATGAGCAGGTAGCTCAAATGACATTTACCTAAGAAGTACAGCACTTCCTGCCAAACACCGACTATGCCGCACCCTGTTTATAACCTTTTTAATAGTGTTTACAAACTCATTAGTAACTTATTTATTAAGCATTAGTAAATCCTTCATAAAGGAGCTCGTATTGTAAAGTGGATATGATCATTTTGATCCAATCAACCATCTGAGTCCAAAGCAATGTCTGTTTATCTGAGTGTTCAACAACCAAAACTGCTCAAAAGAACTCAACCTCATAATAAAAACGACACAACCAACAAAGTTTTGGTTCGACTTTAAAAAAGAAAAAAAGAAAAAGAAAAAAAAAAAACAGAATAAGCTGGGTAAGCTGTAAATCTGGATGCTAAAATGCAAGAAAAAAAGAAAAGCAACTTCCAAACAGATAAACATTATGCCTGCACACATGTGAAAGCAATCAAGGAGCCCCCTTCCCCCAGTCAGACACCAGAAATCCAACTGACTGCTGCTGCTGGCTCAAACATCTGGAGTGTGATTGGCACACTGTGGCAACAAATTCCATTTTCGCGAATGTCTTCAGACATTTTCATGAACGTGGTAAGGGTATTACTTTAAAACTTACTTTAATGGTTAAACGCTGCAGGGGGTGATGTCTCAGCAAGAGGATGTTGCATCTGCTTTGCATGTTTGGTAACTATTCATAAAGTGCAGCTGTGTCTTTTTCAAAGTGAACAGATTATTGATTAGCTGAGCTGTTTGTCTGCAAACCTGAAAAACATTTAAAGTGTCATAAGTGCCTCAATAAGTCTGGCTGCTGGACTGCACGCTGCTTATTTAATAATTGTTGCCAGTTTTTCTTAGGTTAACTTCTAAGAGATAACACATCAGTTTTGTGTCTTCAATATGTGGCTCTGTTACTACTTTCCATTCAGATCGAAACAGCTGAATGCTTTTGGATATGTCATTCTAACCCTGTTTCACCAGGACTGTGCGGTTCATTTCCTGAGGTAGCGTGTCCACGGTGACATGGATTTTAAAGCACGGGGAAGGCCACAGTTTGTTCAGGCCTTTTCCTGTCAGGGGCTCTGTCTGTTTATGCTGTGGCTTTGACACCCATTCACGGCTGAGGAGCTGAAATAAACAAACCATGAGGGAGCCATTACAGCAAGTCACACAAGTGGATGCAAGTGTATTTTTGGCGGGTTTGTTTTGCAACCCATGGCATGCATTAGTCCCACATTTTCAGGAGAAATGCTAAAAGAAAAAAGTAACACACGCAAAAAAAAAGAAATGACAGTCTTAGTCTAACCAGATTTGTGGAGTCTGAACTCTTCCCAACTACGCCTTAATTACCATTTTCTATCTCAAGGTCATAGTGGAATGCGTTCCAAAATGGATTACGTTCCCACTCTCGCACTTATGTTCTTTTTTTTTTTGCCATTCTTGTCCCTTTTCTGTTCTCATTCTCCAGCTTTGTCTAGATTTCTTCTTTTTAATAACTTGCACATGTCATCCAAATGTCTACCAAAGGCAGCAGTGCTGTGACTAAAAGAAATGCCCATGTTCTCTCCATCCCCTCACACGATCAAGATAACCCACTCCGCTGTTGCTTTATCTGTAACTACCACCCGATATTAATACGGTATGTGTTTTTGACATGTTTATTTTCTTCTGGAGATCAAAGTTTTGTTCTTGACTCAAAATAGAACCAGCAACAAAAGCTGTAATTGCCAGTTCAGAAAAAAAAAAAAAAAAAAAGGTTTCTCTCGTCTTTCCATGGTCTGTAATTACGGCAGACCTTGACCTGCAAAGTGGTTGTGAACAACCTGTGTGGTTGAAAGAAAGGTGTGCAGGAGGGTGTGGATGCAGGTGTGTGTCTGATATCCAGGTGAGGACGGCTGTAGCTGCCATGATGTAAGCACTTCTGTACAAGTCAACAACAATGTCTGCCTGAGAAGTAAAGTCCTGAGGGCAGAAATACCGCAAAGCAGCTGGAGCTGAACAAAAACACTCCATTTTTTTATTTACCCACTGAAAAATAAATCAAACAACAAAGACCATTGTATGACTCATATCTTTTTGAGCTTTAAACACATTCAAGTACAAGTCTTTCTCAAGCGTGACCTCATGTGTTTCACATTAAAAAAAAAAGTCTTTGGTGCACACAAAACAACAAGAAACCCCAAATTATAGCCACTGCAAAAACAGCATTCTCTGAGGAAAGCTTTTAAAAAGCAGAAAACACAAGAAGGTCCAGTCAAACTGAATGGAGTTCAGTCCAAGTGCTCCCAGTAAAACAACTCTCACAGGGAGAAAACACACACACATCATAAGATCAGTTCTTGCTTAGATTGAATGACTCCATTCACTGTCCTCACAACACACACACACACACACACACACACACACACACACACACACACAC
>NC_056506.1:29721334-29723892 GCF_014905685.2 Nematolebias whitei
ACACACACACACACACACACACACACACACACACACACACACACACCCCTTTGGTTTGGGCCAAAGTAAATACATAAAGCAGTGACCTGTTTTGGACTTTTGAATAAAACAAGCAACTTATATTAGATATGACTAAATAGAACAATAAATGGTTCACATTTACTCCATTAATTTGACTTTAAATCTCTCCCTCTCTTCTGTCAATGATTCTCTAAGGAAAAGCTCACACACACATTTCAGTCTGAGTTACCTTATTAAAGTGAAAGCAGGACCCGTTTTACTTTTGTCCAGTGGTTTGGTTCCTTCACTGGCTCAGGGTTGCTGCAGGAGGAAGGTCCAGAGAGCTGCAGCCCGTCACACAGGCTGTGCGCGCGCTGAGGGGCGCATTTCTCCGGCTCTGCTGGAATGTGATCAGAGGCGCTTCACTGGGCTCTTTCTGGGACCAGATCAACCCTCTGGTTCGACTCCTTTTTAGTTTTTGGTGCCCAGATCGGTGAAGAAGTGGGGCTCAGTTTCTCAGCTTGTGCTCCAATCTCAGTTCACTTCCTCCAGTCCGAGCTGCCGCTGCAGGTTCTGGCCTGGGATGATCCTCCCACTGCTGAGGCCGCTTCTCCTGTTCCCTCCCAGTTTCTCTCTGTCTCCCCCCTCTGAGGCCTCCTCCTCCCTCTGCCTCCCTCCATTTGTTCTCACACACTCCTCTCACGCAGATGGAGAGACTTCCTGCCACTTCCACGGCACCCCCTCTTTAAAGAACATCTTCCATACCAGCATCTTTTATAGGAGGGAAGTGAGTTCATGATCAAATAGCTTTTGTTTTCTCATTTATTCCACAGTTGTATAAACGTGTACCCTTCATACTGTGTCCAAAATTATACTAAATCAAACATTCTGCAGTTTAACATGCAGCAAACTTTTTTTTTTAATTCAATCTTTATATATACAGGTTAGTTCCCATTGAGCCTCAGGGGGCTTATTCACAAGAGAGACATGTTACATACAACATAGAGTAGATGAGGAAAAAAGAACACGAGTGGAGGAAATTAAAAAAACCATGTCTCACACCATGTCCTGGCCAGGACACAATGTAAAAGATGCATAAAAAAAAAGGACCTTGCAACATAAACAGCGACATACAATGACATAATACATTTATGCATAGGAGATCAATAGTATTTGTATATAGTATAATTATTCTCTGTACAAATGTTAAGAATTAAAGCAATGTACAAAGAGTTAAGTTCTAATATAGCTTTTCAAGTGCTAAGGGAACAGCTCTGGTTTAAGTTTGAATAGAGGAAAAATAAAACTAAACAAATGTGTTGTATGTTTGGAGGGTGAGCTATTATTGCATAAAAACTCAGAAGGCCAAGTGCCTCAGCATCAAAGTTAATGCCCAATAATCCAAGTTAAAAAATCCATCAAAGTTAGGTCATCTGGACTGTTTCTTTTTTTTAAAAAACAAAAACCTTTCGTCCTTTATCCAAAGGACTTCGTCAGTCCTAGGAGCCACAACAAACGGAGTCCCACAAGTAGCACACTCCCATAGTGGACCAACCAGTTTGCTGCTGATAAGATGGTTTCTGGGGCTCGCCCTCTCCCCTGTCGACTCCTCTGAGACAGCCATAGCCAAAATGGTTAAAATCAAGTTCCTCCACGTTATTTTTTTATTATTATTATTTCTTTAAAAAAATTATAAGGTCAAAATATACATTTTTTTAAAAAAACGCCCAAAACTAAACTTGTGATGTTTCATTCATTCATGATTCAGTATGTAAAGTTTATTTTTATACCTTCAAATATCCATCCATCCATCCATTATCTTTACCCACTTATTCCATTTTGGGTCACGGGGGTTGCTGGTGCCCATGTCCAGCAATCACTGTGTGAGAGGCGGGGTACACCCTGGACGGGTCACAAGTCCATCACAGGGACACATAGAGACAAACGAGACAAACAAACATTCAGTCTCTCATTCACACCTAGGGACAATTTAGAGTTACCAATCAGCCTAACATGCATGTTTTTGGACTGTGGGAGGAAACCGGAGCACCCGGAGAAAACCCAAGCATGCACGGAGAGAACATGCAAACTCCACCCAGAAAGGCCCCTGGACTGGGGTTTGAACCAAGGACCTGCTTGCTGGGAGGCAGCAGCTCTACCAGTTGCGCCACTGTGCTGCACCTTCAAATATAAAAATCACATTTTGCAATAAACTACAATACAATAAAAAAATTTTTTTAAAAGTACATACAGTAAAAGATGCAAAAACAGAGATAAAAAAGGAAACCCTTGACTGAATATAAACTACATTGAAGTTTAAAAGGTTGTTTAAAATGATCAGAGTGTGGTTATTTATTTTGTTTGGTAATGATTGGCAATCCACAGGAGCTCAACAGGAAAGTTTGAAGAAAAAAAGTGGGATGTTAAAATAAAACACACACACAAACCCACCCACCCCCCACTCCCCCCCAAAAAAGTGTTAAAAATGAACACAGTAGTACTCTGCAATAGAGAAATGGATTCCACAGAAAATGTAAAACGGCTACTACCAGTCACAA
>NC_056506.1:29723992-29727638 GCF_014905685.2 Nematolebias whitei
GTCATAAACTTTCTCTTCTTATTTAATTGTTTCAAAATAGGAATTCAAAATAGGAAAAACAAAATGGAGAAAACAAGAAGGCTGAAAATAGTAAAACTTGTTGCATAGTTTTTTTGTTTGTTTAATTTATAGTTCTGAACATACCATGATTTGTTCTGTAGCCTCCAAAAGAATGCATGCTGGGAGATGGAGTTTGCATGTGATCTGCCAACTCTGACATGCTTTTCACTGGAATGACAAAAGAACGCACAGACAGGATGTAGAATCAAACCTACTAAAAACCTGGTTGTTACCATAGATCACATGCAGAACTTACCATATGGTGTTGGTGGTGAGATAGGGAAGGCAGGAGTGGGCGGAGTCAAGTCACTACCCACCTCCACTCCACTGTCCATATCTGTCCCGAGGGTCTTATAACTGGCACTGTCACTTCTGTACAGCACAGTATGCTGCAGCAAAACAACACAAACACACGTGACTCATATTTACAGAGAAAATTACATGACATGGAGGTCATTTATGTGAAAGAATGTGCAAAGAAGCTAAATCTACCTGAAACTGAGGGGGTGGACAGGGGGAATATGTCTGCTGGCCCCTGTAATCCTCTGTGTCAGCCCATCTGGACTTACAGAAACCTGGATGATCCAGTACATCATGCCCTTGGCAGCTTTGACTACGCGTGACACCTGCTCGCCCGTCACTGGACTGAACAACTGCATACACCGAAGCAGACAAACAGTGACATGTTGATTAAATGTTTAACAGTTTACACGCTTAATGGATTATTTAGGAAGAACACAAATGATTTTTTTTTTCACATTTAAGAAAGTGTTCAGCATATATATATACATATATACATATATCCTCCAGGAGAAAACAATTTCAATAAAATCCTTAAAATCAAACCAATATGGGTTCTACTTTACTCTTCTTTATTTCAGACAGTAACTTTACTGCTAATATTTACCTTGAGCAAAAAACTGATGGATGCCAAAGGTCTGACTGATGAGCTTAAAGAGGATGTGAAAGTTGTGTGTTTGCATGTGTGTGGTTTCAGTAAAAGAGCTGCCACTCATCAGGAGGGTGTTAATTTGAGCCCTCCCTGTGACCTCTGACCAAAAAGGAATGCTAATTATGCAGAGGTGCTAATGTGTGGGATCGCTGGTCTCTTAGCATGAATGATACACACAGTGATGGCTAACAGAGTTTCTCCTTGTTCTTTTTAATGATGCTCTTTGAAAACAGGTAATGAATTTAACACTATTCTTATGCAGAAAAGCAAACAACATGAAGTAACAAAGACATGGTCATTTAAAAAAAATAATCTTCTCTGTGTTTTATTAATCGAAAAAATAACAGTTTTTCTTCAAAATATGGTGCATCTATATAAAAAATGACCACATATTTAAATATGACACACTAAATCCTGTGGAAAGACAAATTTTTGGATGTTGTAAAAAAATAAATGTTAAAGTTAAACAAATATATTTCCAACTGCGTCATGTGACCAAAAAAATCATAGATGTCATATGAAAGGACACGCAAAATTTCCTTATTTAGTTCTGAAGCATGTTTTAAAGAAAAGTTTGTCAATCCTGGGTTTTGTGACTGTTTTTGATTCTTTCCTGCAAAGCACACCTGGTTTAAATTTATAACTCATTGCCAGGCTTTTGTGGAACCTGACGTTGAAATAATCAATTCCTTTTTATCAAGTGTGTTTGAGCAGAGACAGTTAAAACCTAGATGACCATAAATGTACGACTATCATACTTGTGGCAATTAAGGTATGCAGTATTTACGTATATTATATCCCCATTAACTGTACCTTGTACCTTGTAATACAGAACTTCAGCACAGCTTCAAAGTTTCAACAGTACCAAAGCAGTTCACCTGGTGCTCAACTTCACCATCATTAAAAAGCTTTGTTGGTAAAAATGAAGGCAAAGACTCTGTTTCACACCTCCAAATCATTATTCTTAACTGCTGCTAGTGTTTTTGGCTGGATTCACAGACATATTGTGTTAAACATATCTGGGCTTGAAGGGTTATTCAGTTCAATTGTCGCAGTGTTAATAAAGCTTCCACAGTTTTCAACCAGCTGCTGACTGGTACACATGCTAAACTTTTAGGGTATTTGTTCTGCTTATACTGGACAAGGGATGGTGGCATGTTGACTGTAGAGAATAACATTCAGAAGACTTTCAGACAAAATGATGAAAACATAGTATTTATCTAAAAGCGCACTTGAGGAGATGCAGGGTTTTACCAGCGTTGAATGTACACATGCTCTCGCCCACTCTCAAAAAATAATCGCAAAGCATGATCTAACTGGCTGGAGCCTGCCCTAAAAATCAAAAACAAATTAGGATTATAAATGCACAGGAGCTATCTTCTTTTATCATCAGAAGCCTTTGCCTGAAGCCATAAAAACTTTGCTGCGTTTAGTGGTGGTTCATGTAAACTAAAGCTTTTTATTCTTCATTCATATTTAGTATGCAATAATTTACTGCTGCTGTCTACAGGTGGGTTTCTCTGCAGGTTGTGTGATATTTTCCAGCACTAGAATGTGGTGTGGGAGGATATGAGCAATTTTCCAGAGTAATGGTCCAACACTGAAAAGGTTTTTACCCTGAACCTCAAGGCTATGGATATGTGTCATCCTAAAGATAATCCTAGCTAAGCTTGGCCCAAAAACTTAACATCCCTTACTGAGGGCTTGTCGTGGTCATCATACATCTCTAATTTTTCAGGAAAGACCAAATTAATTCCCACAAGAATTCTATAAGACTAAATCCTTCTACAAATATCTTAACGTCTTCAAATTTATTAGAACATTTTTCAAAATAAGATGCTGCCTAGCCAACAGTTTTTAGTTTTTTTTTTACTTTAACCTGAATATGATATTACTGGTAATCCAAACAAGCTCTGCAATCCTCTGAGCTCAGCTGTATTCTGTAGAAATGTGTTCATTTTATTCCCATTTTATTCTTTGTCTTTAGAATACCATTCATGCCTTAGAGGTGCAATTGAGAACAATAAAGAAGATCCAGTCTCCAGAGTAAAATAAAAAGTTAAGTTAAATAATAATAATAAATATAATAATAATAATAATAATAGCAAAACAAAAATAGCAGTCATGTTTCTTCTTCAATGGCAGGAGGTCAGAAATGACGAGTTCTCCCTTTTTGCAGATCCAAAGTGGCATTTGATCCTGTCACAGCAAACCAGCATGTTTGTGAGAGGAAACATGAAGACGTCCTTCCAAGGTGAAAGAAAAGCCCAAGCAATGCCCAATGCTTTTGAGACTGTATATATATCCGTACTATAGCTATATATACATGAAAATATACATATATAAATCTGTAGGCAGATTTATTCCATCTGAAACTGGTACTAAATGCTCATAAAACAAACGGGATGTTGTTTTCAATCAGTCCATCATTCTATTTTATCTTTGAATGGCGTTCCTATTGAGCTTGTTAACTCTTACAAAGACGTGGGTATCTTGGTCGATACACATCTCTCTTTTAAGCCTCATGTTGAAAACTTGGTAAAGAAATTGCAAATAAAATTGGGTTTCTTTTTTAGAAACTGATCCTGTTTAACTCTGAATGCTAGGAAACACCTTGTAACTATGACTTTCCTT
>NC_056506.1:29727738-29733845 GCF_014905685.2 Nematolebias whitei
TTAAAAGTATAGTTTCTTCAAATGGTTAAGGTGAATCTTTGGTGGCCAAACGTCACCATTGGCCAACCTCTGGCTCAGCCACTTGGTGGTGGATAAAATTGTTCCTTCAGCTCGCCAGGATCTGTCCCTCTGCGTTGCCTTGGACACACAATAAATAAACAAACAAATAAATAAACAAATGAACAAATACATTAAAACCTACCTCTATTCGTCTCCACAGCGCAACTCCAACCCAATTGAATATGTTGCACCAAAAACATTAAAGTTTACATGCATTTAATGTTTAATTCCAGTCCAGAAAAACACTCATCTCTAAAACTACAAACATTCACTATTCAAACCCCTCAGCGACGGGACAACAGCTTATCACATGTGGTTTTTGTTACGTTCTATTGTTGGTTCTTGTGTGTATGAAGAATGTAGAAGAATTTCTGCCACAATTGTAGTGAACAATAAAGTTTTATCTTATTGTTGGATTTTGTTCCTCATTTAAATGCTATTTTAACCTTTTTTTAAATAGTTCTTTAGTTTGTTTTCATTTGGATCCTTTATAAAAGTACAGTGTAGTTTATTTTTTTATTTTTTTGTTTGTATGTTTATTTATTTTGTTGCTGCTACTGTTGGTAAAGTTTTTTTTTTTTTTGTATAAGTTTTTGTAGTGGCTATACATATTTTACATTTTGTGGAAAGGATGTTTTTCAAGAAGCAGTTCCTGTAATTGACAATTGTATTATAGTTCTGGGATTCTATCAATGATGTATTGTGGGTTTGAATAATTTTCCTTTTAGATTTAGTTTGACCCTCAGTTTCCACATGTGTCTCATTAATAATCCGCTGACCCCTCGTTAGCTTCCCATCATCCTTTTCTTTATTTCCAAATGTTTGGTTTTCCTCAGTGTCTTAGTTGCCTAAAATCATCAGTAATGAGTCTCGCATTCCTGAAACTGCCTCCAGTGTGCCTACATTTGGGTCCTGAAACCACAGCTTACAACAGTTTGACATGACTAGTTAAGCAGATTATTGTTTGCTTTTATAAAGTGCTAATGCAAAATGTAAATCACAGCTACCTGGAAAGGAAAATGTTGTATGCACAGCACATACACTACATCTATTTTAATATTTGTTTTCTCTTAACATAAGTTTTCAATCACTACTTAATGCTAACCCTCTGACCAGTTGATTCCAGTCATACCAACACATGCAAAAAAAAATATTATTGAAGCATCTTTATTAAATTTGCGTCACTCCTTCCTTAAAAAAAATACTTTGGATCATTTGAAATTTCAGGATTGTTGCACCTGTAAAAGCAAAATTTCTATCCAGTATTGCTGCAAGCCAGAATGACAGTCCTAGTCTGATTCTCCTTTTAATGGTGTGCTTCAAATATTAATGCACATTTCAGGGGATAGAAATCTGTACGGCTTTTATACAAAATTAGGTTCTGCTGAAATACCCATGAACCTCTTAGTAAAAAGGTATTACCTTGACAGAAACAAATGTCTCTATAAGGATCTTATTAACACTCATATATCAGTTGTACCTTCAGATGATACATATAAACCACACATACAGTGCCATAAGGAAAGAAAATGATGGTGTTAGCTCCTTTTTGGTCATTAAGGCTTAAGTTGTCTTCTTTCTCACCTTAAACCTGATGTCCAGTGTTATTCTGTCCATTTGTGACAGAGTGGAAGAACTCAGCTGCATTTCTGTGCAGAGATGATATGAACAGTAGCTCCCTCATCTCATGATGCATATTTAGATCATATCTTTGCATGATGAAACTGTGCTAAGTGACAATAATTTATTTGGAATCAAAGTAATGGCAGTGTACTGATGTTGGTGGCATAACTGTTTCTCATTCAGAGCAGCCAATCAACTGCAGCAAATAGAAAAATGACTACAACTATGTCAACTTTACATGTGTTTAGCTAAATTCTTGTGTGGTAGTAGCTGAGCGTTATCCCCAAAATATAATGTGAGCGTTAACAGATCACACAAGGTCTTTGGTTAAATCTTTGGCATGCAAGGCAATGGGTGATGCAAAACAAATTCCTTTAAGGTATGCTATGTTTATTTAGGAATATTTTCTGTTTCCATTTGGTGTCATAGTTGGTATGGTATAAAGTTTATTCATTTAAAAAAATACAAAACAATTCCATAACAATATAAAAAAAATACAAGAGATTTAAAATGAAAGGCAGCAGAAAGAAGAAAAAATCTTATTATATCTGCCCCTTTTTTCAAACAATTATTTAAATCATAATAATTTTCAAGTCCATAGTTGAACTTTGCATGGCTTGTCTGAAACAAAATTACCTAAAGATCATTAGAAGTCAGGAGGCTTTAGGGCCCTTAGTGTTTTAAGACATTTTCTGCAGCGTCTCTCTTACAAAAAATGTGTAATTGAACATTTTTCCCATTTTTCCTCGGCTGCTTTGCTCAACAGTGACAATTAAATTAAATTTGTGAAGCAAATTCAGTGACAGTCTTTAATAGTTTTGGCTTGGATTCATGTTTCAGCCAGCGCAGGCAGAAAACATGACTTGTGTTGCTTGAGGGATAAATTCACAGAGCATGTGTTGTGTAGGCTGATCGCTTCGATTTCTGGTTCTGACTCAACCATTTAGTCATATTTGACAGACATCATTTGTAGTTTATAGAGTTCAAAACACGTTATTTTTTGTTGCAGTCTGTAGTTATGATACTTAACTTCTGACTTGTGTAAAATGTTACTGTAAAAGTTAAATCTAAAGTATAAAATGCCTAACTATACAGTGTCTTGTACATAAATGTCAGATCTTTATTCTAAACTTAAAACTTCTCTAAAGAGTGGTGTTAAATGTAGCTTAAGGTGTTTACAGAAACTATATTTTTTTATTAGACACAGATGGCTGCTAATTGAAAAAAAAATTAACACAAACAGGATCCACTGCCCCTCAATGTGGCGACATCTGTGAGACAACTAAGTGACATTTAGCAGTTCTCTCTCTCAGAGATCCAGCACTCTGTCACACTGTGAAAAATCTCAAGCCCACATGAAGGTAACAGTCTGCCATCAGTACAAAAGCTGCAGAGATGCAAGTTGTTCGGGACGGTTTCGTGACTAATCCCCTTCGCGCCATCTCGTACTACAGCACGAGGCAAATCGTTCACAAAACTTTCTGTTCTGTCTTGTTCCTGAACATGAGGAACAAATGAGGACTGCTAAGTTCTCCAACAAGAGGAACAAATCATTCGGTAGGCACGGTGGAAACTCTCTGCGCTTTATATTGCTCAAAAATAAAAATCATGTCTTTGGATTGTTAAGAGCTGGAGTATTTTTAGATGCTTTTTGTGTAAAATAATACAATTTAAAACGTCTGAATGTGCAATGGCCAAAGAAATAAAAACACCTGGTGTATTTTTGAAAACTGTTTTAAATTGTTACTGATCTCTGAAGCACTTTTTACATACTAGTGCATAATAGTCTGTAATAGTACATACTATTTGATAGCATATGAAGTAATTAAATTAAATTCACTTCAGTTTATTTATACAGCGCCAAGTCACAACTGAAGTCATCTCAGGGCACTGAACAGAAACATTCATATATAATAAGTTAACAACATTATCTGAGGAGCAGACTGCTTTGAATTTAACTCCATCACAGACTCTCATCTTGAACAAGCATGAAGGCGACAGTGGAATGGAAAACCTCCCTCATGAGGAGAAACCTTTAGCAGAACCAGGCTCAGGACAAGCGGCCATCTTCTTTGACCAGCTGGGTTTGAGAAGAACAGGAAGGAGGAACAGATACACAATGGCAGGTCGAGAATCGCATGTTAAGATAGAAATAGTATCAAATGAAAACTCTTTAATTTTAACATTTCATTTAAGGAAATGAGGTCAATTTGTCCTCTAGTAGTTTAAGCCTATAGCAGCATAACAAGCCACCCCTAACTATAGGATTTATCAAAAAGGAAAGTCTTAATCCCAGTCTTAAAACTGGACAATGTGTCAGCCTCATGGACAGAAACTGGAAGTTGATTCCACAAGAGGAGCCTGATAACTGAAAGATCTTCCTCCCATTCTGCTTTCGGAAACTCTAGGAACCACAAGTAAGCCTGCAGTCTGAGATCAAAGTGCTTTGTTAGGAAAATATGCAACAATAAGATCTCTAATATAAGATGGAGCTAAGTTGTTGAGGGCTTTGTAGGTTAGAAGTAAGATTTTAAATTAAATTCTGGACTTGACAGCCAAGTACACGTGCAACTGTTGTTTCTTAAAAATAAAAGGCCAAGATTGTTGGTTTTGCCGACTGAATGTATCTTTAAGAATCTTACTCGGAAAATAAACTTCATATAAATACATAAAAACGTATCGTTACTTAGCACATCCACTTTTACCTTACCAGTTAATTGTTATATAAGATAAATTAATCATACATCATATATTTTTCTTTGCAAATAACCATTTGAAATGTGAGCAGAAGCTTTAAAAGTACTTGATTTGATAAACCTTCCACCTACTACTCTATAACTCTGATTAATTTCCACCTGTCAGGTTAAAAAAGAAATTGTTGCAACATATTTTCCTTTAAATCTTTAAAGCTGTTCTTTGCTGTTCTGTCAGTGAATAAATGTTTATTGATAGCAGATATATTAACATCTTCAAAAAGGCCTCATTCTTGATTTATTAACTCTTAACAACTTCTGTTGATGTGCCGATGAGACCAGTGTTAGCAAAGCTTGCTTTGATTTGATAGTGTTCAGTCCTGTAAACTGCTTCTTTAAAAAAAAACAAAAAAAAAAAACAAGGAGAGTTGAAGTTCAGGCGGTGACAGCACCTTGACGGTTGCATGATCTTAGATTGGCTTCTTTGCAGTTCATAACCGAACGTGTCGTGGAGCCCCCATGACAATTCTCCTGCTGCTTTCTTTAATTTGCTCTGCTTCACTGCATGCATTGCCAGGCAGACAGAGAAAAGGGAACAGAATTTCTACAGCTCCTTTCTTTTCATTCCTCCATGTTTTCTGCAGGTGACTCATATGAGTCTTTAATAAATTATCACATTATCTTAAGAGGAAAATTCCATGCTAAAGGCTGTTTCAGACAAATATTCAGAACTTAATTCATTTAATTTATTTTCTCTGTTCCAGCATCCTGTTTGCAGATATAGTTGGCTTCACCAGCCTGGCCTCTCAGTGCACAGCCCAGGAATTGGTTAAGCTGCTAAATGAGCTGTTTGGAAAGTTTGATGAGCTCGCCACGGTGAGTCTGTTTCTATTCCTTCAAGTCACATCCCTCAATTACAGCCACTGTTGGCATTCAGAGCAGCTTTTTGCTTTGTCCAAACACAACAGTGTGTGTGTGTGGGGGGGGGGGTTTCACATGATGTCACAGTGAATTCTAAGAGCCCATATGATGCTTAATATGATTATCTAGTGCTTCATTTGAAGAAGAGTAGACCTCTTTAATCTCAGACAGATTTACCCTCAGCTAAACCTCCCCTCCTCACTCGTGTGAATGAACCGAGTAAAGAGATGTCAAGGAGATGACTTGTGCTCGTCTCCGATTGGTCTTGGTATGGATGTGGGAAGAGATTGCACCTCTCCCATCTGTCAATATTTCCACTCGTATATGATTTTAGTTAGGGCTAAAAAAAAAAAAAAAAAAAGTTCACTTAACTTTCTGTTATGAGTTTTACTGCTGTCAAAACATACTTGAAGTAGAATGCAGCTATGTTAAAAAGTAATCAAAAAGACTTGTGATTTGAACTTGGCTGACCCTGTAGCTTAGGGACCCTGTCTGTGTGTAATCTAGCTTCTTTTACCCACAACACAAACTTGTCAAAATGCATAATCTGCCAGAATAAAACTTACCTTCTTCTTTAACAAAAAAAACGAAGTCCAGATGACATGATTCAACCTTTTTTGTTGTTATATACTTGGATGACTGAGAAAACAAACTTTGTGTTTTTGAAACCATTAGTGAAAAGGCCAGACTTCAGGGGTATCTGAGGCAGGCTTGAAACACAAGAGTCAGGGTGGCTTCTGGGTAATACCAGATGGCTAGGCCTCAGACTGACGAAGCCTCTTGGATGAGGGGCGAAACGTTTCTTTTTAG
>NC_056506.1:29733945-29736413 GCF_014905685.2 Nematolebias whitei
ATAATGATATAAAATAAGGAAAACATTAACACATAAAAAAGAAAGGCTTTTGTGAATAAATAAGATTATGATACAGACGTCAGTTGTAAATAAAGCAGGAGGACATATTTCTTTAAAGTTTTGTTCTTTTAGATGTCTGAGAGTAGTTTGTTTAAAGTTAAGGAACTTTTTTTCAGTCTGAACAAAACGTGTGTTTTTGTGCGTTTATGAGTGAGTCCATCCCTCAGTGAGTGACCTCTTGATGGCACTCTGCATCGCCAAGAATGTCGCTGGATTCTGGGAGCTTCTTCCCGTTCCACGACGAGACACACCAGCAACGAGCCGGGGGCCCGACCAGAGACGACTCGCACTGAAACACAAAGGCGCATGAGTCACCTGGAAACTGAGGACTAATCTCTCTAAATTAGTTGGGGTCTAGTTTAGTTTTGGGGAAAAAGTTAAACATTTCTCACCTGCTTGGCCTTGTAGAAGCCATGCTTGTCACAGTTGGGGAGGTAAAAGGTTGTGAACTTGTCGCCTAGTAACTGTTGAGAGCTGGCTATCCTGTCCAGTGCTGCGTGCAGCTCAACGTGACAGGGACCCTTTGCAAAACAGAAGCAGAACTGCATGTTAATTAATATACCACATGATCTTTTTCCTTTAAACAATCAATGCTTCTAGATTCATGCACTCCCTCTTGTGGAAACAGTGCTGAATTACTTCTTACACAATCTGATGTCATATCGGTTCATACCTGCTGCACCAGTTTGTTGCGGATGGCGTTGACCTTGGCTTTGATGCTCTCCTGACCCTCAGCAGGATCTTGGGGATCAGAAGGAAGATTAAGTCCCAACAAGTAGTGCAGGGAGCCATGATCCGGGACTTCGTCACCCTCCCCTGTAGAGATTTTGAAAAAATGTTCATTGTAAAATAAAATCCTAATTGTAATGTGGGAAAAAAAAATAGCATAAATGAAAGAATCACTGAAGCTACCTTGGCCCAAGTCTTCAGTGCAGATTCCCTGTCCTCTGATCAGAGCGTGGAGTGGTCTGGCCTCACCTGGCCTGGGAGTGCAGTGGAGGCCCTCGCCACAGTGGGCTGTGTGAACGCCACAGGAAGCACCTTTCTCAAGTGCGCAGGTCATGCAGCAGCCGCAGCCGGGTTCTCTCAGCACTTGCTTGCAATCCAGTGGGACTGCAGGACAGTTGTTCAGCTTCTGTTGCGTGCAGGGGGAACAGCGGATGGGTTCAGGTCCCACCACTGGGGTCGACCTTACCACAGCCAGCACAGCGAGAACCACTGCAGCCCCAAACCTCAGGGTTTTATAGAATCCAAGCATTTTTTTAGTCTACAATTTTCTTTAAAATCTTCGTTGGTCTTGCCTCGTAAACCTGTTCTCTGTGACTGGAGAGTTTCTTCTAAAGAGATTTCCATGAACCAGCCGTATTTGTACGATGAGCTGACCTCAAAACGGTTAATGATTGACACCGTGACCAGAGATATAAAATATTTTTGACAAAGCTATTCCAAACAGTGGGTGACCCCGTTTGATGTGCGTAGATCCACGATCACAAGGTCAGTCGTCAATATTGACTCGGGAACATAAAGAGATTGTAGATCAAAACAACTTTGTTTTCGGATGACAAAATCAGCCCACATCTCCACAACTCATGTTGTGAAAGGAATTTTAATGGAGCTGCTGCTTACTACAGTAATGAGTGATAAATATTCACTACCAGAACATTCAGACCATTTTAAAATGCATTTATTATATTGAGTAATGCTAACGGATGAATCTCAGACATTGTTTTTGATAATAAAATCCTATTTTTCCCCCTTTAGACATGTTGCTTCCCTTATCATGTTGACAGATAAAATGAATCATTCCTATCGACGTGTACAACGCTAACATTGTGGATTTGTCTGCTAGATTCACAACATGTTTGTCTACAAAAAAAGGACAGTAATTGAATGTTTCCCTGGTGTAGTATTTGTCATAAATATCTGACAAATGCCAGAAGTGTGACGTGCAAGCCAGCTCCACTTATCTCATGCTGCGCTCTCCACACGGCCCCAGGCATTTCATTGTGATAGGACTGAAGTACAAAAAGCTATGATATCTCAAGCTTCTCTTTAGTTCAAAAGATTTCTACTACAAACAGTAGTAAAAATGACATACGTTCTTATAAATCCATGTACTCTAATAAAAAGGATGGAGCAGGAGATTCTGGGTGGTGTTCCCAATAAATTTATGAAGTCAAAGCGGATCCATACACAATATCAAGAATAGCTACTCATAACCCACAATTTGGAAGAGTATACTTTGGTTCAGTTCACATAGCTGATGGTAGTTTCTGAAGGTCTACATAAACTTCCATGACAGGAAGATGGTGGTCAGTTAACAGGTTGAGTGGATAAATTCACACCAAAAACAATTCAAGTCCAAATACTGTCATCTTTCAGTGCCAGAACACCTACAAATCCAACAA
>NC_056506.1:29736513-29737776 GCF_014905685.2 Nematolebias whitei
CGAAGGAACCTATATAAAGTATCGGTATAAATTATTAGCCAAATGAGTTTTAACATATCAGATATCGGCCAAAAATCCAATATCGTGCATCCCGAATATATACAGACCCTTGCCAACAAATTAGAATATCATGGAAAAGTTTTTTAACTTCCATAATTCTATTAAAAAGTTCAACTGTAATAGGTGATAGATTCAGGACTCGCAATTTAAACAATTTCAAGTATTTATTTGTTTATTTTTACATAACTTGGGCTTCCAGCTCATGAAACCCATGAAAACAGGAATTCAAAAAATTAGAATACTGTAGCGAAATCAGCCCACACCTCAGTTATTGCAGAAAAAAGAAAGAAATGAGGATCACAACAGATCAGTTAAAATATGATACTTTCAAAACGATATGTCAATCTTCAGTACTTGGTTGGGAATCCCTTTGTCTTAATCACTGCCTCGATGTGACGTGGCATTGAGGCAATCAGCCTGTGGCAGTGACTGGGAGTTATGGAAGCCCAGATTTCCTTGATGCTGTCAGCTCTTCTTTGTTGTTGGGTCTGGTGACCCTCATTTTCCTCTTGAGAATATCTCAGAGATTCTCAATGGGATTTAGGTCCGGCGAATTGGCTTGCCAGTCAAGCACTGTGGCATGGGCATCAAACCAGGTTTTGGTGCTTCTGGTGGCATGGGCAGGGACCAGGTCCTGCTGGAAGATGAAATATGTATCTCCATACAGATCCTCAGCAGAAGGAATCATGAAGTCCTCTAAAACATTCTGGTAGACTGTTGTGGTGACCTTGGATTTAAGAAAGCAGAGTTTACCAACACCTGCACCGGACATTCCACTCCAAATCATGACTGACTGTGAATATTTCACACTGGACCACTAGCAGTATGGTTCTGTTCCTCACCCTTCTTCCTCCAAACCCTTGGACCTTGATTTCCAAATGAAAGGCACACTTTATTTTCATCGGAAAAGAGAACCTTGGACCACTGGCCAACGGTCCAGCCCTTCTTCTCCTTGGCCCAGTTGAGACACTTCCTACGTTGGCTCAGGTTCAGAAGTGGCTTGACCCGAGGAACCCAACAGTTGGAGCCCATCTCCCGGATGCGTCTGAATGTGGTGTTTTTTGAAGCTGTGACTCCCGCCTCATTCCACTCTTTCTGGATCTCTGACAGATTCTGGAATCTTCTCTGTTTGATAATCCTCTGAAGCCCACGGTCATCTCTTTTGCTGGTGCATCTTCTCCTGACACATTTTGCCCTTCCACT
>NC_056506.1:29737876-29742457 GCF_014905685.2 Nematolebias whitei
ATGAGCTGTATGCCATAATCATCAGTATTAAAACAATTAAAGACCTGAAATATTTCAGTTGGTGTGCAATGAATCTGAAATATATGAAAGTTTAATTTTTATCATTATATTATGGAAAATAATGACCTTTATCACAATATGCTAATTTTTTGAGAAGGACCTGTATATATATATGATTGTGTTTGATTTTTTTCAGTTGTCCCATTTATTGTCCGTAATAATAATTTCTTGAATTTAATGACAACATGATTTCTTTAGTGTGTTTTTGTAAAAGATAAAATGCCATTTTCAGTTTTAATGGGATATGGAAAAGTTGCTTCAATGCTTCAATTATCTATGTCTGTTCCTTCTTCCTGTCACAAATGCTCTCATTAGCTCTGAAAAGACAACTTGCTGTTCGAAAACGGTGGCAGCTTGTCATTGTTGTTTAAAGGTGTGTGGAACAAGTTACTCAGCAGACACTGTGCATTTCATGGTGGAGTCATCAAATCCATTAAAACCATTATGCCTCAAGGACATCCAGTTTTATTCTGGACTTGGGGATAATGCCGTTTAAAATTTAAACAGTAATATTTCTGCAACAGGTAGTCGCATTTCAGTTGAATCAAGTAAAACCAAAGATGGTTTAGCCCCACAAAAAACTAAATATTGTGTTAAAGTCTTAAACTATAATTGTTTAGTTCTTCATAGTTATTAATTAAATGTAATTTAAATTTTTAAATGATTCAATTTAAATAGAATGTAAGCGCAAAACTTTTGATTTTGTAAAGTTGTATTTCCCCAAAACATAAGGTGATCATGATCCTGTTTCCTGTTATTGTTTTTCCACATTGGCCCTCGCTTCATTCCTTTTCGCCACAGTTTGGTGCCTTGCTGGTGTCCAAGCAAAGCATTTCTTGTTTGCAAAGCCACTAAATACTGATGATGAATAATTAATGCATTAAAAAGCCATAACTCAAAAAGAAACCAAACTTGTATCTATATTAAACAAACATCTTAGCCACAAACAAATTTTAAATTGCGCCTTTAGGCAATTTGTGGGAGTCCATTACAAAAAGACATTTTGTTCCCTTCTTTGTTGCATCTATAAGACCTGCAAACTGAAGGCAGGCACAAAATGTAACTTTTATTCAATTCAGTTTCAATTCAGTTCAGTTCAGTTTATTTATATAGTGCCAAGTTACAACAGAAGTCATCTCAGGGCACTGAACAAAAACATTCATTTAAATATATAAATAATAATTTAACGCTATTAATCAGAGGAGAAGACTGCTTTGAGTTTAACTTCATTTTAGACTCATCTTGAACAAGCATGAAGGCGACAGTGGAAAGGAAAAACTCCTTAATGAGGAAGAAACCTTTAGCAGAACCAGGCTCAGGACAAGCGGCCATCTGCTTCGACCGGCTGGGTTTGAGAGGAACAGATACACAATGGCAGGTCGAGAATCACGTTAAGATAGAAATAGTATCAAATGAAAACTATTAAATTTTAACATTTCATTTTAAGAAATGAGGTCAATTTGTCCTCCAGTAGTCTAAACCTATGGCAGCATGATAATCCAATCCTAACTATAGGATTTATCAAAAGGAAAGTCTTAATCCCAGATGTAAAACTGGACAATGTGTCTGTCTTACAGACAGAAACTGGAAGTTGGTTCCACAAGAGAGGAGCCTGATAACTGAAAGATGTTCCTCCCATTCTGCTCTTGGAAATTCTAGGAACCACAAGTAAACCTACAGTCTGAGAGCGAAGTGCTCTGTTAGGAAAATATGGAATAATAAGATCTCGAATATAAGATGGAGCTAGGTTGTTGAGGGCTTTTGTAGGTTAGAAGTAAGATTTTGAATTCAATTCTGATTTTGACAGGGAGCCAATGGAGAGAAACTAAAACTGGAGAGATGTGATCTCTCCCACTAACTCCAGTTAAGACTCTGGCAGCAGCATTTTGGATCAACTTAAGACTTTTTAAAGACGTATTTGGACACCCAGATAACAAACCATTGCAATAGTCTTTTATACCACCAAGATGATTGCAAAGAGTTAACATCTTATAATCAACTGACAAATGGTGCATCTTTCAAGTATCCAACTTGAGATGCTCTAAAACTATTATATTTTTTCAGGCAGAGCTGAATTCCACAACTTGCTGAAATATTTATAGCTATAGCAGAAACCAAGTCGTACCTGAAACTAACTGAGAATATGACACAAACATTGGATGACACCTGGATCACTCTACGCGAGAGGTTCCATAGAAAGCTTGACTCTTACTCAGCATAAAATATATTCACATGGATTTAAAAAAAAAAAACAGCCTAAGACTTTTAAGATGTCACAACACACTGCAACTGTTGCAGAGCGTTCGCCCAAAGACGTATTTGCCAGTCCTGCCTCGCACACAGAATAATAAATTCACAGAGTTGTATTACGAAACTTCAGAAAATAGTTGAGTTCTGCAGCCCATATGTGGATGTTTCACAGAAAAATAAAATAAAAACCGTAAACTGATGCTGATTTGCTTGCTGTTCCAGTTATCTAATGTTTTGGATTCTGGTTTAAACTGGTTTCCACGGCTGTGGTGGAGGTTTTGGGTGAAGCGAGCTTACAACTTCCGACAGAGCAGCCTGTCACTACAAATCTGCTGCTCCCATTCTTCCTGTATGTCTCTGTCTCTTCCCATCTGTCTTTTTCTCTCTGCCTGTCTTACTCTTTGTGAGATGGCATCCCGTTTATACGACGCAGTCTGAAAGACAATTCAGAGGATGATAGAAGCTCTTCTGAGTGCGCTAGATGATGCCTTTAAAGAACAGTTTGTGTGCATGTGTCGCATGAACATTTTTAGTCATTATACGTTAAATTTGGCTCAGCTACTGTTGCTATTTTCAAAAACTGTCACTGGGTAAAGTTTGGGGTAAGATGCTTCTACAAATCTAGATAATTATTCCTAAAATGCACATGCTTGGTCCAATTTCCAATAATTTGTCATCCACAGTGTCATTTTTAATATAATTTCAATCAGCAGTTGTTGTGTGAAATGTATTTTTTCAGAAAAACTGCAGAAAGCTAGAATGAAAACAAAAACAGCTCTACAAATCTATACTTTTTTAAATAGAGTAACAACTTTTATCACTGTTTAACAATGCCTTATAAGATAATTTTACAGTGACAAAAAAAAATTTTCTAATTTGAATTTCTGTTTAAAAATCCACTAACTCAAATCTCAAAATGTGACGAGTTTGACGCATTGTTTTGACCATGTCAGGAATGAATGAATGACTAAACATTGCCGTCACATTCTGTGTCATAAATGCATAAAACAGGGCTGAGAAAAAGTATTTACACCAATCTGGTTTCTTCAGTCTAATCTGAAACACTGAAATGTTTCAGATCAGCAAATAAATTTGCATGCTGGACAAAGATAACATGAGTAAATACAAAATGCAGTCAGCAACTCATGCAGGAGGTACCGAAATATTCCAGAACAACATCTAAAGCGCTTTAGGCTTTAGTTTAACTATAAAATACACAATGTGCAAAAATGATATTAGTTCAGAGGCCAAAAGCACTTCTGTTCAGAGAGACGATAAAAGCCAATCACATGTTTGTCAAAAAACAAACAACCAAAACACATTATCTTATAGCAGAGGGATTTTGAGAAGCTATTCTATGGACTGATGAGGCAAAAATTAAACATTTTAGAAGGTGCGCATCACATCTGATGTCAAACAAACACTGCATTATATAAAAAAGAATATTATACTGATAGCCAAACGACACTGCTTTGTGCTTCAGGACCAGAAAGACTTGTAATAATTGGATCATAAATTCTGCTCTCTACCATAAACTCTTGAAAGAAAATGTCCATCCATCTGTTTGTGATCTTAAACTGAAGAGCTCTTGGGTTCTGCAGCAGAACATTGATCAAAGCACAGCAGCAACAATCCACAATCACGAGAAAGACTCGCAACCAGTTGTTGCAAAACACTTGACTGCAGCGGTTGGTGCCAAGCCTGACAGAACCAATTAGGTTTAAAATGCAATCACTTTTTTTTTTTTACATTGGTTGATTTTTTTTCCCCCATAGCACTGTCACTATAAAATAAGTCAAAGGAATTTAAAATGTTAAATGATGCAGTGGCAGCTGGAGGCTTTCTAACTGCAGAGCTTCCTGTTTTCACATATGTTACAATGCTGCCATCTAGTGGTGATAGCTGCTCATTTCACCAAATATACATTTAGCACATACTGTAAGCTTAGTTGTGATACTTGTCATAATAAACAGCACTTTTGTCTTCTAAACCACGGGAATACAAAAACGGAAGCAAAACAATCTGAGTACCAACATGTTTTTTGAACTGCTGCAAAAAAAACAAGTCACTTGATTGACAGTGTGTGTCAAATGTGTGTGTCAAATCAAAGTACTTTTCCTGGTTAAGCTTTAATATTTTGCACAAAAATATGAACATTAATACTATTCAAAATAGGAATTACACACAATTTATGTGGTTTTGCTGATTTAATGTGAAAGGTTTGGTCAACTACACGTGTAAGACAAAACAACACACTTCATAAAAAACATT
>NC_056506.1:29742557-29747474 GCF_014905685.2 Nematolebias whitei
GGTAACTCTAAATTGTCCCTAGGTGTGAGTGAGAGAGTGAATGGTTGTTTGTCTCGTTTGTATCTATGTGGCCCTGTGATGGACTTGCGACCTGTCCAGGGTGTACACCGCCCCTCGCACAGTGATTGCTGGACATGGGCACCAGCGACCCCCGTGACCCAAAATGGAATAAACGGGTAAAGATAATGGATGGATGGATGTAAGCTTAGTTGTGATACTTGTCATAATAAACAGCACTTTTGTCTTCTAAACCACGGGAATACAAAAACGGAAGCAAAACAATCTGAGTACCAACATGTTTTTTGAACTGCTGCAAAAAAAAACAAGTCACTTGATTGACAGTGTGTGTCAAATGTGTGTGTCAAATCAAAGTACTTTTCCTGGTTAAGCTTTAATATTTTGCACAAAAATATGAACATTAATACTATTAAAAATAGGAATTACACACAATTTATGTGGTTTTGCTGATTTAATGTGAAGGGTTTGGTCAACTACACGTGTAAGACAAAACAACACACTTCATAAAAAACATTTTAAAAAAATTTAGACAGTAATAAAATGTAAGAAAGAAAAAAAAAACATTTAGCAAAGTTTTCTTTGTTCTCTTAAAAAATTCAGTTGAGTTACACAGTGTCATTTTCAACTTCATATCATTCAGTTTGAGTTTGTAAAGAAAACAGGGAAAAATAAAACTGACATGTATGAGTCAGCAAAAGCAACAGGACTCCAAAAATCTTACAAATTCAGCTTTTATCACTATATTTACACATCCCAGCACAAAACCAGAAGTTGTAATTCAAGAACATTTAAACTAAACACAACATTCTTTCTGAGTTGTGTGGCATGTGCTGCTAATTCAATAAAATCTTCTGTGTTGCTCAATAACTCAAAATTTACATATGGAATATGAAACTATTTCATGGTGGTTTTTAATATTTCCACCCATAAAGCTGCTTTTTTTTAAATTAATATAATTTTGCATTGAACAGGGTAAAGTTGTGTCACATAAATTTTTTATCCTATATTCATGATCTTAATAAATCTAAAGGGTGAAATTTGTATATTGAGGATGCTGTCAAAAAATAATACAGGATCAAAACATCCACAAAGTTCAACAGGTTGTTAAATAATACATTTTTCAGGATATTTCAACCAGTTCTCAGACTTTTCACACATTTAAAAGACAAAGCTTACGTTAAAAAGTCCACGATTGCTGATTCAGCGCCACAGTCTTGTCATCCTGAGGATGCGTCAGGAAGAACATCCGACATAAAACAGTCAGATCTTTCATGCAAGTAACGTATTTACATTTACTTATGTCTCCAACATCTCTTATCACTAACAAAAGGCTGAAAGTGATGTCTAAAAACTACTTGTTCTGTTTAATTTGTAGCACAAATACACATAAATTAACATTAAAAAGGACAGGGGAAAACAACATAGTTACTTGTTGATTTTCCTGAACACTGAGGAGCCTTTGTTAAAGTAACACAAACATTTTGACAAAAACATGCAAAAATAAAAAAGAAAAAAAGTTTTTCTAGCTTATAAACCTAGATTTTCAGTTTCAGTCGCAAAAAAGGTACAAGACCAACCTGCATCGTAAATCCAAAAATAATTACTTTAAAAGAGAAAACTACGTCTGATGCAAGAAAACAAACACATGAAGGGAAATATTGATTTGAGGAGACACACGAGATGCTGACCAGAGCAGATCTTTATGCTAGTTCTTGTCTCAGGCAAGACTTTGAGTGTGAGACACATCAAGAAGGTAAATGTGGAGTTTAAAACCAGCACCCACAGGCAAAGAACGGATTCACAAAAGAAAACTCTTCACACGATACAATCAAAAGCATCAGGAGAACACAGCTGTTGTCACAGCTGTATCCTGTCAGTTTAGTAAACTGTGTCACCGCAGGAGACAGGGTCTCACTTATTACACTAATATGATCGGCAGCGTCAGAGCTGATGCTCTAAAGGAGATCTTTGAAGTGAAAGGGAACGAGAAAATCATTTTGTTCTAAATAAAATGATAAATACGCAAAACATCCAGTCTGTTAAAACGACCAGCGGATGTGATGCTGAGGACTGGTTCTGAAACAAAAAGCAAAAGAAGCTCCACAAAGCTCAGCAGATGGCTCTGACTGAAGCTCACAGAAGGCAGAATCGAACGTGTGAGGAAAAAAAAAAATCTCTAAAATTATCCACGTGGAAGGATTACAATCTAAGCTACATACAGTTAGAAGCTCAAATCATTTCTCTGGGTACAATAAAACAAAGGTTGTGCATGAGTTCAACAGAAAAAGAGCATGATTTGTACCAAATGCTCTCTCTGCAAAGCAGCGTTATGCAGAGATGCAGAGCCAGGTGGAACGCCACACTGAGGGAGACACCATACTGTGAAATGTGTAAAAGCTTCAAATTATACATTTTCCCAAAATATCTCAGTCTCAATGCAAGCAGAGAAACTGGCTCATTTATATAGCAGCAGCTGCTGAAGACAGCTGAGTAAAAGACGACAGAAGAGCAGAGCTAATGAGACAAACTCTATATGAGACGCCCACAACCAAAACTCTGTTTTAAGGTCATCTTCTTCACAACATCATTAAATTATCAATCAAAATATTTTGTCAAGAATGAAGTATTCTATGAGAAATGCCCGAGTATTACACCTTGACATCATGCATTTTAATTGTTTTATTTATTTATTTTTGCTTAATTTAATAATATGCGACCAATTGCATGGTAATGATTTTTTGTTAAATAAACTGCTCATTCTATTTAATTTTTTCCCTCCTATTTTCATGTTTTTGCACAAACATAATTTGATAAGATCCCAATAAAATCTCCCACCACCAGAGAGCAGTGGAGCTCCACAAACTAGTTCCATCAATATGTACATTATGGTGTACAATGTACATGATTTGATTGTTCTTGTTTTTTACCATTTAGTGTCCAAACAGTTAAAATAACTATCCGCTGTTACCTTATACTAACAGATACAGGTAGAGGCAAAGTTTTTCAACAAAGATCCTGAGCAATCATTTAGCACTCAATGTATGCACTGGGGGCAACTCTCAGCTACTACCAAATAATTTTTTGTTCAAAATGTGTAAACTGTTTATGTTAAAGCCATATTTTTATGGTTGGGTTGAATTAGTTGTAGCATATACATGGCAATCCTATAAAATGCAAACATGGTCCCCCAGATATGTGCATTGCTCAGATACCACATTATAAGCTGTAAAGCTGTCAAATAATGTTATGCTGAATCTCTTATCAATGAATTTGGCTTCATCATGAACCATATAATATAATAAACTGAACTTTATGTGATGCAATATAATAAAATACAACATGATACACTGAGGGCAGCACGGTGGCGCAGTTGGTAGAGCTGCTGCCTCTCAGCAAGCAGGTTACCCTGGTTCAAATCCCAGCCAGGGGCCTTTCTGGGTGGAATTTGCATGTTCTCTCTGTGCATGTGTGGGTTTTCTCCTGGTGCTCTGGTTTCCTCCCACAGACCAAAAACATGCATGTTAGTCTGATTGATAACTCTAAATTGTCTCTAGGTGTGAGTGAGACAGTGAATGGTTGTTTGTCTTGTTTGTCTCTATGTGTCCCTGTGATGGACTGGAGATCTGTTCAGGATGTTCCCCGCCTCCCGCATGGATCCAAAAAGGAAGAAGCGGGTAAAGATAATGGCTGGACAGATGATACATTGATGAGTTTCTTGTTCCCTTGTGTTTTATATATTTACTTTTATCTGAAAAGCACATCATCACAATATAACTTAGAGTACTGAATCAATGTCACATTGAAAACATATTTCAGTAAAGTATTTTGCACAGTCCCATTTAAAACTAGTAGAATTTTAAATTAATACTTATTTAAATCTTTAATTGGGCAGCATGGTGGCGCAGCTGGTAGATCTGCTGCCTCTCACCGAGCAGGTCCTTGGTTCAAATCCCGGTCCAGGGGCCTTTCTGGGTGGAGTATGCATGTTCTCTCCGTGCATGCGTGGGTTTTCTCCGGGTACTCCGGTTTCCTCCCACAGACCAAAAACATGCATGTTAGGCTGATTGGTAACTCTAAATTGTCCCTAGGTGAGAGTGAGAGAGTGAATGGTTGTTTGTCTCGTTTGTCTCTATGTGTCCCTGTGATGGACTTGCGACCCGTCCAGGGTGTACCCCGCCCCTCGCACAGTGATTGCTGGACATGTGCACCAGCGACTCCCGTGACCCAAAATGGAATAAACGGGTAAAGATAATGGATGGATGGATGGATGGATAAATCTTTAATTGTTTAACTAAAACAAGGAGTTGATGCCATATATGTCATAGCACAAAGGATCATGTGAAATTAGATATCTGCTTTTTATGTTTTTCAGTTGTTTTTTTTCCTGGTTTATCAAGAAGACAACAAAGCTATTAAAAGTCAGAGGGAGCAGCTGTTTGAAGATGGAGAAAATTAAAAACTTGGTTATAAGAACAAAGACGATGTCTATCCCTAATAAAAAATAAAGCTGCAGTGACGGAGAGAGGAACAGTGAATACTTTCTTTATCCTCCAGAGATGTGGTGATTTAAACAGGCTGCGACCAGGTTGTGGTTCTTGTTTCTGTGGAACGCAGAAGCAAAGATGGAGGCAACGACAAGGCTCAACTCCAGGCGAGTGAAAAACCAACAGCTAAAGAAATTGCACAAAATGAATGCATTCTTCTAAAAGCGTTTCCTCCTGACAGACTGTACCAATCCTCTGAGACGTTTGATCAGCAGAGCTGCTGATTCTTTTTCCTCTAATAAAAGCTTGAACGTTTTCTGTCAAACACTATTCGAGAGACCACCAGCTCAGTGGTGCTGGTGGAGTTTTCTCCGGAGGTGAGTGTGTGCTATAACTCCAAAATTAGCCCCCCCCC
>NC_056506.1:29747574-29749525 GCF_014905685.2 Nematolebias whitei
TTATAGTGGAGGTGGTGCGCTGCTGACCTCAACTCGGGATGTCGTGGTTGGGTGGGCAGAGTACTTCAAAGACCTCCTAAATCCTTTTGGGACGTCTTCCACTGAGGAAGCGTAGCCTGAGGACTTTGGATCGGGCTCTCCAATCTCTGGTGATGAGGTCACCACTGTGGTTAAAAAGCTCCTCTGTGGCAGGGCCCCAGGGGTGGATGAGATTCACCCGGAGTTCCTTAAGGCTATGGATGTTGTAGGGTTGTGTTGGCTTATGCGACTCTGCAATATTGCATGGACATCGGAGGCAGTTCCCCTGGATTGGCAGACCGGGGTGGTGGTCCCCCTAATCAAAAAGGGGGACCGTAAAGTGTGTTGCAACTACAGGGGGAACACGCTCTTAAGCCTCCCTGGTGAGGTCTATTCAGGAGTTCTGGAGAGGAGGATCCAACCAAGTCGAACCTCGGCTTCAGGAGGAACAGTGTGGTTTTTGTCCTGGTCGTGGAACACTGGACCAGCTCTACACCCTCAGCAGGGTCCTGGATGGTACATGGGAGTTTGCCCAACCAGTCTACATGTGCTTTGTGGACTTGGAGAAGGCATTCGACTGCATCCCTCGGGGAACCCTGTGGGGGGTACTCTGGGAGTATGGAGTACCAGGCCCTTTGTTACAGGCTGTTAGATCCCTGTATGACCGGTGTCAGAGCTTGGTCCACATTGCCGGCAGTAAGTCGGGCTCATTCCCAGTGAAAGTTGGACTCCGCCAAGGTTGCCGTTTGTCACCGATTCTGTTCATAACTTTTATGGACAGAATTTCTAGGCACAGCCAAGGTGTTGAGGGGATCCGTTTTGGTGGCCTTAGGATGGTGCCTCTGCTTGTTGCAGATGATGTGTCATCAGGTTGTGATCTACAACTTTCACTGGAGCAGTTCGCAGCCAAGTGTGACGCGGCCGGGATGAGGATCATTTCCTCTAAAAATCCGAGGCCATGGTCTTGAGCCGAAACAGGGTAGAGTGCCCTCTCCGGGTCAGGGAGGAGGTCCTGCCCCAATTGGAGGAGTTCAAGTATCTTGGGGTCTTGTTCACGAATGAGGGGAAAATGGAGCGAGAGATTGATAGGCGGAAAGGTGCGGCATCTGCAGTGAAGCGGGAGCTGTACCGGTCTGTTGTGGTGAAGAGAGAGCTGAGTCAAAAGGCGAAGCTCTCAATTTACCAGTCGATCTATGTTCATCAATGGTCATCAGCTTTGGGTTGTGACTGAAAGAACGAAATCTCGGATACAAGCAGCCAAAATGAATTTTCTCTGCAGGGTGTCTGGGCTCTCCCTTAGAGATAGGGTGAGAAGCTCAGTTATATGGGAGGAACTCAGAGTAGAGCCGCTGCTTCTCCACATCGAGAGGATCCAGGTGAGGTGGCTCGGGCATCTGGTTAGGATGCCTTCTGGACACCTCCCTGGTGAGGTGTTCCGGCCATGTCCCACTGAGAGGAGACCCAGGGGAAGACCCCAGACATACTGGAAGGACTATGTTTCTCGGCTGGTCTGGGAATGCCTTGGGATTCCCCTGGAGGAGCTGGCCCAAGTGGCTGGAGAGAGGGAAGTCTGGGCCTCCCTGCTTAAGCTGCTATGCCTGCAACCCGACCCCAGATAAACGGAAGAAAATGGATGGATGGATTTATGTGATTGTTTTTAACACACTAATCACAATATTACAAGGCTTGGATGTTAAGTCAGAAACAACTAGGATGACACTAGTGTTCAAAATGAATAGGTTTAGCCATTTTAATTAATTTTAGCATATGAACCATGGTATAATAGTATATGATGACAGTTCTGTAGAATTTTGAAATGATAGGTCATCAGTAATCGAGAGGATGCAATGCTTTATCCTGCTGGGTCGTTTGTCCCTGAATCTGAGAGACATTTGTTTTGGCTTCAGCAGAGAAAGCCAGAGAGACACCAAAA
>NC_056506.1:29749625-29750770 GCF_014905685.2 Nematolebias whitei
ACCTTCGTATCACTCCGGAACTCCTGGAGCAAACGTCAATTCAGCTGCATTTTGCTGCGCCGCTCAGGCGAAATGCAGCTGATTTGACCATTAAAGTGCATTTATTAAGGAAAAGTTCAACTGAGACACGCCTTTATGTTGAGTAACCAAACAATGGTTTTTAAGTGGTTATTTTATTAAATAACATTTTAAAAAGCACAGCGATTCCTCCCTCTGCACGCTCCAATAGCTGCAAATCGGCTTTTGAAATGCAGCTGATTTGACCAATATAGTGCATTTATTAAATTTATTAAATTAATTGGGGCATTTGTGGCTGAGTGGTTAGAGCAGTCATCCTCCAATGCAAGAGTTGGGGGTTTGATTCCACCAGCAGCCACATGTTGAAGTGTCCTTGGGCAAGACACTGAACCCCTCATTACCTCCAATGTGTGTCCCATCGGTTTATGAATGTGATAAAGCTCTGATTGATCTTTGTATAGATCTAGTAGAGTGCTGTATGAATGGGTAAATGAGGCACAGATTGTAGTGTAAAGTGCTTTGAGTATCTCAATAAAATAGAAAAGCACTATATAAGTACAGTCCATTAAGGAAAAGTTAAACTTTGCTATAATTTCGAACAAACAAATAATTGTTTTTTAGTGTTAATCTTTTAAAATATTAATCTAAACCTGAATCCCTCACTCACTGCTCTTTGAATTGAGAAAGCTCCTCGGATGAGGAGCGAAACGTCTTCTGTTACAAATAAAGTCCAGTTGTTTTTGTATTGAATGTTTTTTGAATGTATCATGTCCTGGATGACTGAGAATCTTACCCAGAAAAGTGTTAATCTTGTTAAATTATTTTTAAAGTCCTCCCATGCACACTCCCGCAGCCACCATTTTGGCAGCCAATTCATTTTTGGCACAACGTCGGCCCACGTTTCTGGGTGGTCAGCAGTGACGCATAATATATACGACTTATATGGCGAAGTGACTTATTTATGTTTTTCCACTTTATTAGACATATTTGGACTGATGCAACTTATATGACAGTATGACGTGTATGGCGTCAAGTACGGAACTTATTATTATTATTATTATTATTATTATTTACAGTTTATTTCTCTTGCAATAAATTTAAAACAATTTGTCAGTTTATCCTTATTT
>NC_056506.1:29750870-29756724 GCF_014905685.2 Nematolebias whitei
ATATATACACACACACACACACATATATATGTATATATATCATGAACCACTGGACAAACTTTAATGATCTTTTCAGGAAACATTCTTTTGATGTGCATCTAAAACTGATTATATTTTAAAGTCTGTGCAGTTTAAAGTGATTGCCACAGCCAACTGACCTTAGAAAAAATACATACAAAAATGTACTCTTTCAGTGAATTTTACAAACATTGAGACAATTCAGTAATCGGCTTGTATTCTTCAAGGTGAAACACATCAATAATAAGCTAATGCAAGTCTCATAGATGAGCAATTAAAACAACTTTTTCTAACAAAAGAAGATGTGACTTTGTATGGAGATAAAATCATTGTTTTGGCTCTGTAAAACCTGAAAATGAAATAGAACCATAAAGAATTTTACGCATTGCTTGACTGCATTCTGTATTTTTACCAGAGCTGGAGAAAAGAAACGCCATGTTTGCCCTGCAAAGAGCATCTGATTAACGAGAAGATACAGGTGAAAATCTGAAAAAATACCATCAAAATCAGAATCACAAACAATATCCATCAGCTAGAACTTCTACTTGGAGAGTGCAGTCAGTCAGAGTTGGAGGGAGCTTTGTGGTGTTTTGATTCATTCATGTTAAAAATTTAGAGGGAGAGCAGAGGAGACTCGGTCTGCTACATCAACAGCACTTCAGGAGAACACTGTGTTCCTGGCCCACTTCCCATGCAGCTTGACAAGTCCAAAGAGTGGACAGGTGGTGTGGGGATGGTGCTGGAATGGTTTTATGAGACGATGCCCAGTGGCCATGTGGCGTCCCGCTCTTTGTATGGGAGCCTGCATGCCCAGAGTGACCACAGCTATGAGTCACTGGCACTGCCACTTCCTTCCAAAGTGGATATGAAGGAGTGCGGCTTTGGGTCAGGGCAAGGCAGGAACATCTGATGGCAGGTTTGAAGGCTGCATGGACAGCCTGTCAGGGTCAAGCCACATTCCAAGTTTGCTCCCAAATGCAGAACAAACCACAGCTCGAATCAAAAACAGCAGGGAATCTGACACTTGTAAAGACACAAGTCTGCTCCTTAAAAAGATTTGAAATAAAAATATATATGATTTAAACATAAATAAAAGGTGCATTAACCTGTTTAATATGCCAACTAAAGATCTAGTATACCTTGAAGGAATGCATATTGCCTGCTACTTTTCATGTCAAAATTTTAGACCAAGATCTTCACGTAATGAGAGAAGACCGAGTTAAATTATGGCCATTTTGGTGCAAGATCTCATTCACTACTGTGACATCTTAAGAAACGTGTTAGCACTCGTAGCACGTGTCAAGAATAACTCTACGACCACTCCAGATATGACTCAATATCTATAAAATTAAAAGAGTTAAATCCATTTTTATATAGGCTAATGATAATTAGCTGTGTCTACCATCTTTGTCGGGGCTGATTTCATGAGTCAGTCTATTGTAGATGCGCATCCAGTGACTGCTTTCAGAGTGTTTCATTAAAACCTGTCCACTGGTTCATGAGATATTTTGCTAACAGGACAACAAGCATGTGTAGAGCCCTGAAAATATGTTAAGAACGTGATAGTATTCAATTCATAGGTATAATTATTTTATTAGGAAAGCATTTATTTGATTTAGTATTTAGTTAAAACAATTCATTTGGTTTATGGCTGAATAAGTGCTAAGTGCTAAAATTACTTTACTTTTTCTTTATTTCATAGATTTCTGTTAGGATAATACTCCTTTAAGAACGACACAATGCATGATGGGAGTTAAAAAAAAAGTTGATGTCCTGTGAATTTTTACGGAGGGAAAAAAACTATATACGCTGTATGCTCGAACCGTGGATTTTGTTTAATAAAGTTGCCCAAAAGCTCAAATATGAGTTTTTAAGTTCTTTTTAAGGGTGCAACATAAATTTTGGTGTTTCCGCCCGGTTCAGCAAATGTTTTCTGCGATGAGAAGTGATTTTTTTTTTAAGAGGAACGTCTCAGCGAAGCAACGCCAGCGATGCTAAGTGGCTATGCTAAGTGGCTATGCAGCTAGCCTGAGGACGTCGACTGAAAAAAGAAAAACAACCGTTGAAGAAACAGACATGAATCCTTCCAAGCGCTGAATCAACCAAGACGAAGCATCATGGACAGTGAGTGGGAATCCCTATTGGCCGATATTGAGAAGAAGCTGATTACTCTGTCACTGGAAGAGCTAAATGGCCTAAGTGAAGCTCTAGGCCTGCAGCTCAGTGAAGAGGTGAAGTCGTCATGTCGGTTAATACGAAGAAAAATGCTTATTCACTTAGAAAGCGAAGATGTCACTTCGTTAGAGGACAGTGGATTGTCAGTGTTGTTGACCACGAATGATTTAATAGATGACTTGAATAAGAAAGCTGATACAAGTGTTTTGTCAGGTGCTGCGTCAGAGCGCGCCGTTGTTGAGCAACAAGTGGTTGTTGAGCAACCTCTGCTGGTACAAGTCGGTACTACACCTGCAGTTTTACCACCACAAATGTCAAGCAGCTCAACAAGTTCTGAAAGAGAGTCATCGCAAGCCAAAGACCAAGAAAATTTGTATCCAATATACAGAAAAGATTTTCGAATTATTGGACAAATCGGTGATGTGGGACAAAAGGATAAACTGAACTTCACTAGTCTTGAAAGACAAATAGAACGAGGACTAAAAAAAGGATACGATGAGGGAGAGATCGTTGAAGCAGTGATCCAAGCAATGGCACCCGATGTAAAAGTGAAAAGTTATCTGGAGAGTAGGTCAGACCTATCCTTGAACTCTCTCAGACAAGTGCTTAGGACACACTTCATAGAGAAAGATGCAACAGAACTCTACCATGCTTTAACACGTGCAGTACAAGATTCCAAAGAAACTCCAGTCCAGTTTCTCATACGCACAATGGACCTTAGACAAAAAGTGTTGGCTGCTTCTAGTAGAGCCAAAGCTGGACTAAGATACAATCCTGAGCTTGTGCAGACACAGTTTTTGCAAACTATTCTGACTGGATTACAAGATGATGCTGTAAGAGTGGACATTAAACCTTACTTGCAGGACACATCTGTTAGTGATGAAGTGCTTCTTGAGAAAATGAGCGCCGCCTACAGTGTTGAACTTGAAAGAAGGAATAAACTGTTAACCAGACAAAAGAGCATCAAAGTAGCTTCAGTTCAGGAGGAGGATAACTGCAAAAATGAAAATGTTGGAAGCTCAAAGAAAAGCAAAAACCAGACTGAAAAGCCAAACCCCATTGTGGAAAAGCTGGAAGCTAACAACAAAATTATTTGTGAAGCCATTCAAAATCTTTCAACCCAAGTCGCTAACTTCACTCAGCCAAAAGTGAAAACTGAAGACAAAAACATAAGAAGTAAGCCATACTGTACAAATACTACCAGAAAGGACCCCAGAAAATGTCGTCAATGTCAACAGTCAAACGCAGAAGGAAAATGTACACACTGTTATAAATGTGGAAGCAGCGAACATTGGGCTATTGGTTGTCGGAAAAAGAAAGATTCAACAGTTAATGTCAACAAAATTGAAGTACATACTGCAAATTTTATTGACAGTGTTGTTCCACAGAAGGCTGTGCCTTTTTCAAAAAAACAGGAAAAAACAGCGAAACTAATAGGACGCAAGAACCTTGTCCAATGCAACATTGGAGGTGTTCCAGTCACAGCTCTTTGGGACACAGGATCACAAGTATCAATTGTGGATCTAAACTGGAAAAGAGAACATCTACCAGACGCCGAGGTTCGATCAGTGAAAGAACTTCTTGAGGAAGGTATGTTAGATCTTTCTGCAGCAAATGGGACTGAGATACCTTATGAGGGTTGGGTAGGAGTTGAGTTTAGTCTTACAGAGAACAGAGACAGTGAACTGTTAGTGCCATTTCTTGTAAGCTCTCAGCCAATCACCAAGCCAATAGTGGGTTTCAATGTCATAGAAGAACTTGCAAAGACTAACATATCAATAGATAGAACTCTTCGAAACAAGTTTTTGCACAGTCTTGGGTCAGCGTTAGATGTAGGACACAAAAAGGCAAAAGCAGTGTTCTCTGTGTTAAGTAAAGACAAATCTTTGTCAGAGAATCAAACAGTAAGACTAGGGAGACAAGATATTATTATCCCAAAACATCAAATGTTCAAAGTAATCTGTGGAAAATTCAAGAAAAACGTGCTAAAGGGACAATATGCAGTTTTGGAACCAAATGAAAGCACACCATGGCCAGAGGGGTTGCAAATACAAAGGCAACTAATACACATACCATCTGATGAGGGAGCTGCGATTTCAGTTGTTGTAGAAAACAACACAGACAACATTATCAGACTACAAAACAGGACAATACTTGGTTCATTGTTCACTGTGGATAACATACAAGATATAAAAGAAGTCACAAAGAGGTCACAAAGTGAAAGTGGACATGCCCACACCGAAGACATGAAAGTGACACCAGAAAATGAAGGGAAAAACGACAAACAAACATGGGATCCACCAGTTGATATTTCACACTTAACAGCAGAACAACAAGACAAAGTGAGAAAAATGCTGAGGGAGGAAAGTGATGTTTTTGCACAAAATGAGTGGGATACAGGCTGCATACCTGATCTGCAGATGAAAATACATCTCAAAGACAGCATTCCAGTGACAAAGACATACAATTCAATCCCTCGTCATTTGTATCAGGAAGTGAAAAAGCACATTCATGATCTACTCAGTAGAGGATGGATACAGGAGTCAAGTTCTTCTTACTCATCACCAATAGTAATTGTGAGAAAAAAAGACTCTACAATCCGACTCTGTGTGGACTATAGACAATTAAATGAAAAGACACACCCCGACAGACATCCCATTCCAAGAATTCAGGAAATTTTGGAAAATCTTGGCGGAAATTCCTGGTTTACTGTGCTAGACCAAGGAAAAGCTTACCACCAAGGCTTTGTTAGTCCAGAGAGCCGAGCATGCACTGCCTTCATCTCGCCATGGGGACTGTATGAATGGCTGAGGATACCTTTCGGACTGACAAATGCCCCAGCTACCTTTCAGAGGTATATGGAAGGTTGTCTTGGAGATCTCAGGGATGAGATATGTGTACCCTATCTCGATGATGTTCTAGTCTTTAGCAAAGATTTTGACCAACATGTGGAAAATGTGAGAAAAGTTTTACAAAGACAAAAAGAATGTGGAATCAAACTCAGAGCGAAGAAATGTGATTTCTTTAAGAGAGAAGTGTGTTATGTCGGCCGTGTCATTTCAAAAGATGGATACCGGATGAATCCAAAAGAAGTAGAAGCAGTGCAAGCTTTGAAAAAGTCAAGTCCTAAAACAGTTAGAGAAGTAAGATCCCTTGTAGGCTTTTTAGGCTACTACCGATCATTCATAGCTGACTTCTCAAGGATAGCAAAACCGCTTTACGATCTGTTGTCACATCCAAAGAAAAAAAACAAATTATCAAAGAAAAGTTCTTCACAGTTGCCACCATCTCAGTCTGTGGAATGGACAACATTACAGCAGGAGGCACTCGAAAAGCTTGTAGACGCTTTATCAGATCCACCAATAATGGCCTACCCAGACCTTGAAAAACCATTTGTGTTACAGGTGGACGCATCAGAGGAAGGTCTTGGAGCTGTCTTGTATCAACGGCAGGAGGGAGCATTAAGAGTGATAGGCTATGGTTCACGTACACTCACTCCGACTGAGAAAAACTACAAACTTCACTCAGGGAAGCTTGAATTTTTAGCTCTGAAGTGGGCTGTCACGGAGCGATTTCGAGATTACCTCTTCCATGCCCCACACTTTACAGTGTACAGTGATAACAATCCCTTGACATATGTGATGAAAAGTGCTAAACTGAA
>NC_056506.1:29756824-29758957 GCF_014905685.2 Nematolebias whitei
ATATGTATATATATATATATATATGTATATATATGTATATGTATATGGAATTTGTACTTTAATTTAATTATTTAATTTTTATTTCATTCTTTTAAGTCTTCAAGTTGATATGGTGTGGGGCAGCACCCTATTGCCCTCTATTAACCAGCTTCCACTGCATCAGCTGTATTTTTGGTGTCTCTCTGGCTTTCTCTGCTGAAGCCAAAACAAATGTCTCTCAGATTCAGGGACAAACGACCCAGCAGGATAAAGCATTGCATCCTCTCGATTACTGATGACCTGTCATTTCAAAATTCTACAGAACTGTCATCATATACCATTATACCATGGTTCATATGCTAAAATTAATTATTAAAATGGCTAAACCTATTCATTTTGAACACTAGTGTCATCCTAGTTGTTTCTGACTTAACATCCAAGCCTTGTAATATTGTGATTAGTGTGTTAAAAACAATCACATAAATCCATCCATCCATTTTCTTCCGTTTATCTGGGGTCGGGTTGCAGGCATAGCAGCTTAAGCAGGGAGGCCCAGACTTCCCTCTCTCCAGCCACTTGGGCCAGCTCCTCCAGGGGAATCCCAAGGCATTCCCAGACCAGCCGAGAAACATAGTCCTTCCAGTATGTCTGGGGTCTTCCCATGGGTCTCCTCTCAGTGGGACATGGCCGGAACACCTCACCAGGGAGGTGTCCAGAAGGCATCCTAACCAGATGCCCGATCCACCTCACCTGGATCCTCTCGATGTGGAGAAGCAGCGGCTCTACTCTGAGTTCCTCCCATATAACTGAGCTTCTCACCCTATCTCTAAGGGAGAGCCCAGACACCCTGCAGAGAAAATTCATTTCGGCTGCTTGTATCCGAGATTTCGTTCTTTCAGTCACAACCCAAAGCTGATGACCATTGATGAACATAGATCGACTGGTAAATTGAGAGCTTCGCCTTTTGACTCAGCTCTCTCTTCACCACAACAGACCGGTACAGCTCCTGCTTCACTGCAGATGCCGCACCTTTCCGCCTATCAATCTCTCGCTCCATTTTCCCCTCATTCGTGAACAAGACCCCAAGATACTTGAACTCCTCCACTTGGGGCAGGACCTCCTCCCTGACCCGGAGAGGGCACGCTACCCTGTTTCGGCTCAAGACCATGGCCTCGGATTTGGAGGAACTGATCCTCATCCCGGCCGCGTCACACTTGGCTGCGAACCGTTCCAGTGAAAGTTGTAGATCACAACCTGATGAGGCCAACAGGAACACATCATCTGCAACAAGCAGAAACGCAATCCTAAGGCCACCAAAACGGATCCCCTCAACACCTTGGCTGTGCCTAGAAATTCTGTCCATAAAAGTTATGAACAGAATCGGTGACAAACGGCAACCTTGGCGGAGTCCAACTCTCACTGGGAATGAGCCCGACTTACTGCCGGCAATGTGGACCAAGCTCTGACACCGGTCATACAGGGACCTAACAGCCCGTAACAAAGGGCCTGGTACCCCATACTCCCAGAGTACCCCCCACAGGGTTCCCTGAGGGATGCAGTCGAATGCCTTCTCCAAGTCCACAAAGCACATGTAGACTGGTTGGGCAAACTCCCATGTACCCTCCAGGACCCTGCTGAGGGTGTAGAGCTGGTCCAGTGTTCCACGACCAGGACAAAAACCACACTGTTCGTCCTGAAGCCGATGTTCGACTTGGTTGGACCCTCCTCTCCAGAACTCCTGAATATACCTTACCAGGGAGGCTTAAGAGCGTGTTCCCCCTGCAGTTGCAACACACTTTACGGTCCCCCTTTTTGATTAGGGGGACCACCACTCTGGTCTGCCAATCCAGGGGAACTGCCTCCGATGTCCATGCAATATTGCAGAGTCGCATAAGCCAACACAACCCTACAACATCCATAGCCTTAAGGAACTCCGGGTGAATCTTATCCACCCCTGGGGCCCTGCCACAGAGGAGCTTTTTAACCACATTGGTGACCTCATCACCAGAGATTGGAGAGCCCAATCCAAAGTCCTCAGGCTACGCTTCCTCAGTGGAAGACGTCCCAAAAGGATTGAGGAGGTCTTTGAAGTACTCTGCCCACCCACCCACGACATCCCGAGTTGAGGTCAGCAGCGCACCACCTCCACTATAA
>NC_056506.1:29759057-29784849 GCF_014905685.2 Nematolebias whitei
CTCCAGAGCTGGTTCCCGGAGTGGATCTCGTAGAGGCAGTGTGGATTATTCCTCTTATACCTACAGCTTCTCATCAAGTAGCACCACCTTTAGCTCTTAATCCAATCCACCACCAACTACTTTGATTTTTTTTTTACTACTTTTAAATGATGCCTTTTCATTTTATTTCTACTTTAAATTCAACAGGGTTTGTTTGTTTAAATACGTAATCTCTTTTTGAATTATGTGCTTAAATTGGTTGTAGTTTTCTGTTGGTTTTGTTTTATTTAGTGTGTCAACATTTAGTCATGAGCTTTTTTCACAATTTTGTAACGGCCTACTGTTTTAGAAGATTTGTAATGGTTTATTTTAACATACTATGTGATAGTTTATTTTCTTATTTTTCTTTGTTTTTAAATTTAACGTTAACCTCGGGGTTAACATAATCCTATAAACGATTCTCAATTGTTTTAATTTCTTTTGCTAATGGTAACTATAGTTATACGTATAATATGCTTTAAAATTATGTTATATACACATGCAGATAGTATGCTTCCTTTGAAAAATAATTGCATATAAAAAAGTATGTTTTTTTAAGTGGTTGTCTTTATAATTACAAATAAAGTTGTCTTAATAGTTTAAACACTTCTTTTATTCATCCTTTGCAGCTTTAATAACATTTTTCACATGACATTTTACTTTAAATGCCATTCATATGAAAAAAATAAAATGCAATAGCATATTTGAGCTTTGTAAATAACTAAACTGGAATAAATAGATAAAGGCAGTGATCACATGTGTACTGTGTGTGTGTGTGTGTTGGGGTCGGGTGGGGGTGTTCAATGCAGGTTTGCACAGACGGTCAGTTTTTCACTCACACAAGGAGTCATTTTCAAGAGACCTGTTTTAGACAGACAACATAAGAAATTTAGGTAAAGTTATTTTAATTTATAAAGGAACATTATTTTATAGACAGTGCGACCTAGTTTTATTTGAAAATATAAGTAATAGAATTTAAAAAAAGATGCATGGCTAAGTATCACTAAATGTCATAAATGATGGCTAAAGCTTTGGCTAAATTGGATATTTTGAATAATATGAAAACCAAAAAGATTCCAATTGCTAACAATAATGAATAACGAGATGAAGATACTATTTGGCTACATTATTTAAAACATTTTATTAAAACTAAAAAAAAAAAGTGCCTCTCTAGAGGTTTTGAAAAAAAAAAAAAATTAAGTTTCTGAGCTAACTGAATTAGCCCTGGAGGTTCATTTTTTGCACAAAACATTTGAAGTCATAAATACTTGAAACTGGTCCATTGATCTTTATTTTGAATATAAATGCAACTTCTGTGGGTTTAACAGTGTACAACTTGGCAAACAGACAGTACAGCATGAGCCCGAGTACTGCAGTGGTAAAGTAAATTCCTCATATAGGTTACAGAATTTAAGGTGTGGTTTGTGTAAAAAAAAAAAAATGCTGGTAGCTTCTTCCTTCAACAAACAAAAGAAAATTATGTGCGCACGGGAGATAGGTGAGAGGAGCGCGCGCACCGGCTACTGTTGGCTACACACCTGTTCGTTGATCAGTTGAGAGGTGCGGGACACCCTTGACAAGTCGCTGATCCATCGCCGGCTGTTCATACAGAAAAACAAAAGAATTGATGAAGACAGAAAAAAAAAACAAGCTATGAGTTTTTCCAGCTCCAGTTCTAGACAGTCCACTTCTAGGAACAGCTCTAGTCGGAGAAGTTTCAACTTTAACGCTAACCACTACCAGAGAGAGGTCCATCCGGTGGCGGAGGGATACACCACCCCCCGCCCAACAACCACCTCCCCGGGTATCTCCATCCACGGCGGAGGTGCTGGAGGAACGGGCATTCAACAGTACACGTAAGAACTTAAAATAATCTGACTTTTGTAAATAACGTCTTCTTTCAGGGGTCTCCACAGCGAGTCATCCTCCTTTATCTGTCTTCTGTGTCCTCTGCTCACTCCAACCTTCATGGCCTCACTTACTGCATCCATACATGTCCTCTCTACTAATATGCTGTCCCTCCTCTGGACATGTTCAGACCTTCTCAGTCTGGTCCCTCTAACTTTATCTCCCAGTTGTTCAACCTGTGCTGTACCTCTGATCTCATTTCTTCTCGTCACTCCTAAGGAGACCTCAACATCTTCGTTTCTGTCACTTCCAGTTCTGTCTCCAAACCATACAACCTACTATTTCACCTTCTTGTAAACCTTTCCTTTGACATTTGCTCCCACCCTTTTGCCACATATCGCTCCTGAAACTTTTGACTAGATGTGCCGTATAAATAAATTTGACTTGACTGGATAACAGAAACTGCTATTCTAAACCTAACCCCCATATTTTCCTGTAACCTAATGTGTTCAATTAACTCCAAAATACAAACCAAATGTCACAGCAAGTTCATCTCACAAAACTGAATGTCCACAAACTCAATGTTGACCTACTGTAAATTAAAGTATGTATTTTTTTTGGTGTTAAACTGTGTGCAACAAGAGTAGGCCTATTTTCCAGATAACAAGAACAATACTTCATTTATCATCCTGCTATTCCAGTCAGTCAGGCTGCTGAGTATCTGTACTAAATCTCTAATCTTAATGTATGTTAAAAAAAAAAAAAAAAATGTTTTTAAGCATGTGTTTTTGAAGCTTGGAGTTATATATAAAAAATAAAAAAAATCAGCAAAAACAGTCCTTTAGTAATTACTATTTGTGACCCTTGGTGCCAGACTTTTAAATATAAGAAATGACTTTGTAGTGAAAATACACTTTTGTCAAAGGCCGGGAATTCACAACAGAGATACATCATTCCACTTTTGTTGTGATGGTTTTCCTTTCACTTTGAGGAACTTTAACCAAATTTTTTTCTCCCCCCCCCCCCCCCCCCCCCCCCACACACACACACACATTTTTTTTTTTTTACAATGATGAATTTTAAGTATTGAAAGCAATTTAGCAGCATGTTAACTGTATTATTTGTTTTGTATGATTGGTTTTTTATTTATTATTATTATTTTAATCAAGTTGTTTATTTCCCTCCGTTTTTGTGTAGTCCACAAACTGTCGAAGAAAGAGCTTTTTCTTTGTCAGTCCATTGTCAGGAATGCCTGAAAAAAGCAGAATGGATCATCAGCAATGTAAGCAAAACGTACACATCACAGTCAGCTTAACAGAGCCCATTGTGTTTATTTAAACCTTTCGTTGCTGAAATGCATTTTTGAAATGAAATCTATTTAAAAGACACAAGGCGTTAGTATCATTTCTATGTGATTTTATAGGGAGGCCTCTCCATGGAAGCAGAGAAGTTCTTGGCCGTGGCTGCAGAGTCACTTGACAAGCTGAAAATGTGTGGCATGCAGCTACAAGAAATGCATATACCAAATGATGTTTTCAAAAAGTAAGACAAAACAGTTTTTTGCTAAGTGTACATGTATAAGTTTTAAGATATATATATTTTTTTCTTGCATAAAGACAACTCTTTGATACAGCATGATATTTGACTTTAAATAATAATTATTTTCTTTATTTGTTTGTCTCTACAGCATCATGACCTTGCAGCAATGGCATGCTAATATGCAACAAAATCTTAGGGAAGTCGGCTTGAACAGTGGGGTGCAGCAACTCTTTAACAGTGCCGTGGCCTGGATTGCACAGCAAAAGGTAAACTCGACTGAAGACACAAAACAACAAAGTCAAATAGCCAAACTCAGTATGACACTGCAACTGTGTGTTTTATTTGCAAAATGTAACTTCTCCATCTAGTTCCGAAGCTTTTTTACTGTAGCACTAAAAGACCGAACGTCTCAAACTAACATTTCTAGTTTTGCTTATCTCGGCTAATGTAGGCAACAAGAATTTGTCTGCAGCTGAAAGGACTCCAGTGCACACATCTTCACTTGATGTATTAAATGACAAGTTACCAGTAGTGATGCCAGCAGTCTGAAGAAGTCTTTCAGATGAAAGATGAAACGTTTCTACTTTTTTCTTTGTTTTGCTTCGTTTTGTTTTTTTGAATGTGCAGAGGACCAGACTTAACTTTTTTAGATTTTTCTACCTGGATTATTGAACATGCATCAGGATTGAAACAAAAGTGGAAGGTTAAGAAGTTGGTATTTCAGGAATTTTACAAACAATTGTTCAAAGAACAGACATACGGTAGTAGGAGGAAACAAAATCATTAAAGGCACTTTAAATGCTAAAGAAAAAGATCTAACAAAGTTAAGTCAGGTCCTCTGGATGGTTTCTTTTTGTTGAAACGTTTCGTCTTTCATCCAAAAGACTTCATCTGTCCGAGGAGCCGTAACAAACTCAGTCTTATAAATAGTGCATTCACATAGTGGGTCAACCAGTTTGATGGCGCTAAGATGGTTTTTGGAGTCTGCCTTCTCCCCCGCCGACTCGTCTGAGGCAGCCATGGCCAAAGTGATTCAAAACATCAAAGTTCATGCTCAATAATCCAGGTAAAATTAATCCAACAAAGTTAAGTCAGGTCCTCTGGATGGTTTCTTCTTGTTGAAACGTTTCAACAAAAAGAATGTTAAGAATTTATAGATTGTAAAGAAAAAAGATATTAAAAAATGTGATGTGTTACGCTCTCTTTCAAGACAGTTTGTGTGGAACAGGACAGTTAATTCAACATCTAGCATGTTCTATGATGGAGCAATGTAACTCTAAACAGGTTACCTTGATGCACACAAGGGAGCAGGTAAAATTGGGTACCCTTCTAAAGCTTGGTCTTGTGTGACACCCCTTTACATATGGGAAAAGAGATTGAGATAAAGTGCAATGTGCTCTAGGTGGAAAGCAAGATTGGGGGCTTGGGTGTGCCAGTTCCTGGCATTACAAACTGTTTTTGGAATGTGGACTATCTGGAGATTCCACCATTTTCCTGGGAAATTTAAAGGCAATGACAAAGTTATGTGGAGAGGTGTGACCAGAAGAAACAGCTTCCCTGATCTGAATCTAAGTAGCATTTTGTTGTTGAACTTCAATCCGAAACATGAGTTGTATATAAAGAACATTAAGTTTGGGTACGAGGCGGACCATAAATGCATTTGGAACATTTACGACCTTTAGGCCAAGGAGGCTCAAAGGTCAACAATTGATTTCATAATTGTATCATTAAATCTGCAGCACTATGTCTTGAATGCTTAAGTGAAAGAAGGGGACATTTTATCAGCTGGTGAAAATCTGGTAGTGAGTTGGGTCTGGTGAAATGGAAGACTACTGGACAGACCATGTAAACCCTAACAAATAAAGACTTTAGAATGTCTCACACCTCAGGGAAAAAAGAGGCATAGAAATAGCCCGAAGGCCCTTGGTGCACATCAAGGCGGCTGTTGGATAAAAAAAATATTGTCTATTTTTATCTTACTTACTCAAATAAGCCACACTCGATGACGGGAGAAGATTTTTAACCGGTTTTAATTGCAAGGATAGATTTTCTCAACAGGTTACATAGATATACAGAAGTATACACGCATGGAGCCCAGTCACAAGAATCTGCCACGGGCAGTGTGCAAGGCTTGTTTTTATATGCTTATCAGCTCTCTCAGCTCACAGACATGCAGTACTGGTGTCTTTGGACTGCTAGCTGCACATTCAGTATCCTGTCAGCTCCTCAATTCCCTAACAGCGGCCACCTGAAGATGGTGATGGAAACCATCCAGATAAAATAGGAGGCTTTTAGGGACTCCTGAAGCAGCTAACAGCTACAGACAAGAATGGTGATTGCAGCAACAGTGGTCATAGATGCTTACATTTGATGCAGGTGGTATTTGAGAAGTCCATAGAGAAAGACTTTTAGTTAGTCTCAAAAATGTTATAGGGAAATGGAGAAAAAAGAAAGAAAACAGGGCTGTGCTTGCTTTGGGTGATCTGCTCACCCATGGACTGGGAAAATTAGCAAAAAGTGAAGTAAAGGATCACTTTAAATCAGACTGCATTTCCAAAAAAAGGTAGAGTTTGGGAACTCAAGGAAAGTAAAGTTCAATATATTCTGAGGAATAAATATAAAAATAAAAAAGTACCAGCAACATGATATCAGGAATAATACTGCTTAGACACAGTAGAGCTTTTGTGGTACTTTACACACCTCTTAAGTATCGCACAGAAAACTGAGGCGATGCATGGGGACTGGCAGGCCAGGGAAGTAGTCCCACTTCCCTGTGTGAAAAAGCGTGACTGAAGAGTGTGTTCCACCTCTCGGGATGATACTCTGTCTGTCTTGGACGGGTCCCTCTTGTAAATGAGTCCCCGTGGCTCAATGAGGCTAGCCTGTATAAATAAAGTTTGAAAAAAATAAACTTGTCAAACAAGTAGTCATAGTTAGGTTATTAATCAAGAGACTATTCTAACAACGTGAAAGCACATTCTGCACACCTTACATGACAGAGGAGGAAGAAGAACAACTTCAGAAACCTCACAGCTGGCTGATCGTAGACTTTGTCATTATTAAATACACTTAAATCATTGAACATCTGTCTCTTATATTCAGCCAAACTTGTAGATACTTCAGAAACAGTAACTTTGCTTTCATGAAATTTGTTAGTTTTCAAAAGAGCCCTAGCTGTCTAATGTAATTCCTCTGACAGACTTTGAATAATGTAAGCTTCAAACTGTTGAGCTAAGTGCTATACAGTAATCAGGGTTTATATAGCTTGCACATGTTGATGGATATGTTCACATAAAGACACTTTAATAAAATACAATATATAAAACGCAATAACAACAAAAAACCTCTTATGTTATTTTGCATCGTATAGCGTATCATTGAGACTGCTCCATGGGGAGATGACTCCAGCATCATAGATAACCACATTACAGCCCACAACAGGTTTCACATCTCCATCCAAAGAAGCCAAGAAGTAGACCGTGCCAAATACGAACTAGTAAGCTTTCATTTTTCTCATCAGTTGATTTAATCTTGCCCAAATGTAAGAAAAAAAAAATCCCTTCTTTGTAGACGTCAGTGAATAATAAGAATGAACTCTTCCTTCTGGACCAAGAGTGGATGAGCCTGCAGGTAGATCAATGCCCCTAAAAATCATGTTGTCAAAAGCAGCAGCTTATACATTATTATCAATGTTTCATTTGTATAATTTTGTATATTTTTTATCTTTCTACCTCTAATATTGCCACAGCAAATGTCCCACAATCGTTCAAATCAGCTCCGGGAGCTTCAGAACATCATTGATGACATCTTTCAAGCCATCATTTGGGTGAATGAAAGAGAGGAGGAGGAGCTTGTGTTTGACTGGGGAGACAAGAACATCGACCAGTACATCCCCAAGAAGCAGGAGAGCTACTCTGTGAGGATCTCTGACTGAGCTCTTTCTTAATTTACACCTAATGGTTGTTAACAGTGCGGGTCCTTGATTTGTGTTTATCCAACAGAGGCTGATGAGGGACCTGGAGGAGAAGGAGAAGGACCTAAACAAACTGAAGGCGAAAGCAGGTGGCCTCTTGAGAAACAACCATCCTGCTTCAGATAAGATTGAGGTAATGTACTGTGGAGTTCTGACTATCTAAAACAGCCTGTTTTCTTGGGTTTTGCATTGACTGTGTGCTCCCTCAGGCCTACATGGACACCCTGCAGACCCAGTGGAGCTGGCTTCTCCAGATCACCAAGTGCATTGAAGTCCATTTGAAGGAGAACGCTGCCTACAGCCAGGTTAGTGTCCCAATTTGATCTTTTGTCTGATTAAAATCCTGTATCTCTTCAGGTAAACTCACTCTTTTAATGTCTATTATCAGTTTTTCAAGGAGGCGAATGAAACTTATGCAAAGCTTCAGAAACAACATGAAACAATCAGAAACAAGTTTGTCTGTGACAAGAGCACGCCAATGGAAAACCTCACTGAACTCCTGAAAAACCTGGAGGTATAATTATTCACTATTACTGTCAGGTGCAGCACATACCTTTGTTTTGTTCCCTGCAGCTGTAAAGGTGCACAAGATAAACAAAATAAATCTGACAGATTAAAAAAATATTGCTTCAAGTTTTGTTACTCAAGGGCTTTGTTAAAAGTCTGCTGTCCTTTTTTTACTTTTTTTTTTTTTTTGAACAGACAGAAAAACAACGGATCATGGAAAACAAGAGACAGGTCCAGAGTCTGGTCAACAAGTCAAAGTCCATTGTCAGACTGAAACCTCGCAACCCCGAGGAGAAGACCAGCAGCCCTATCATGGTTCAGGCTTTATGTGACTTTAAACAGGACCAGGTGGGTCATGTGATTTCTTTCTTCTCAATCATACACACATGAACAGACAATGAGTATGAAGAGAAATGTCACAAGCGAAACTCAGTGGAGTATTTTGTGTGTTCAGAAGGGAATATTAAAAGGGAATGAGGGCATTCTGAAAGACAACTCGCAGCGCAGCAAGTGGCTTGTGACGGGACCTGGAGGTCTCGACATGTCCATTCCCTCCGTGTGCCTGCTCATCCCACCTCCAAACCCACTCGGCATCGGACTTGCCAACAAGTAAGGATCATTTGATGATCAAAATAAATACAGATCAAATATAATCTGAGAATGTCTAGTTTGAATGATTAGTTCAAACTACATAGTTAGTTCTAACTGTCTAGTTTGTTCTTGTGTGTGTGTGTGTGTGTGTGTGTGGTTTTCAGCATATATATTTTTTTAATCTAGTATTTACAATAGATACAAGCAATATACAGTATCTTGCCATTTATTGTGTGACCACTAAATGTGAGTTTTTTCTTGAGCAGTGAATCTTGTGTTCCATTTTCAGAAATGAACAGTATCATGAAGCTATCCTGGGAATCTGGAATGAGCTCTACATCAACATCAAATGTCTCATCTCATGGCAGTATTGCCTTAAAGACCTCAATAACATCAACTCCCTCAACATCAGTAAGGTATGAGGTCACAAATGACCTTCCTAAATCCTTAAAAAACATGTTTTTCTCTTTCTAATGTTCACCTGGAACACTTTCTGTTGTCGGCAGCTTTCTAACATGCGTCCTGATGAGTATCGTAGTATCATCAAAAGACTGGAGACTCACTACCAGGAGTTCCTGCGTACCAGTCAAGGTTCTGATATGTTTGGAGAAGAGGAAAGGAAAAGCATGCAGGATCAAATTGACAAAGCCCAACAACACTATGATACACTGATTATCCAGCAGCCTACATACAGTGAGTATAAATTGTTTTGTCTTGATTTTGTTTTAATCTAAATCTGAACTTGCGTTCATAAAAGGCATCCTTGTAATAAAACGGTTACTGCAACTTTTAGGAGTATACAATAAGTTTGAAATTTTTGTGTGTAATTGACATCACAATTAGTCATAAAGTTAGAGCTGCCAGAAACAAATATGAACTCTTGCAGACATGCAGATGCTTCTTCTAAATAATTTTGCAATATATTGTTGTAGTTCTTTTCACTTATTTTTCAATGAAATGCAGTTAGATAAAATATTGTTTTTACATTTTTTTTTTACATTATTTTTTTTCATTTTTCCAAAATTTTAATAAAGGAACAAGTAAATAAGCAATTGCACAAGTGAGCACAGACATTGGGTTGTCTTCTTCTTTTAGCTTTTTCCTCTTCAGGGGTCGTCACAGCGAGTTATCCTTCTCCATCTCACTCTGTCCTCTGCATCCTCTGTTCTCACTCCAACTACGTCCATGTCCTCTCTAACTGCATCCATATATCTCCTCTTTCTTTTTTCTGGCAGCTACATTTCTAACATCCTTCTACCAATATACCCACTGTCCCTCCTCTGGACATGTCCAAACCATCTCTGTTTGGTCTCTCTAACTTTATCTCCCAGTTGTTCAACCTGTGCTGTACCTCTGATGATCTCATTCCTAACCTTATACATCCTTGTCACTCCTAAGAAGAACATCAACATCTTTATTTCTGCCTCTTCCAGTTCTTTCTCCTGTCCTTTTGTTAATGCCACTGTCCCCAGACCTTACAACATAGCTGGTCTCACCACTGTCTTGTAAATTTTTCTTTGACCTTTACTGTCACCATTTTGTGGCAAATCGCTCCTGAAAATTTTCTCCATACACTCCATTCTGCCTGAAATTTTTTTAACCTCTTTATCACATTCTCCATTTTCCTGGACCTTGGACCCCAAGTATTTGAAGTCCTGCACCTTTGTGACCTCTGCTCCTTGTAGTCTCACTGTTCCACTTGCCCCCCTCTCATTTAAACGCATACTGTCACTACGGCTTACTTTCATTCCTCTTCTTTCAACGCTGTATGTAAATGTGAATTCTTATCGTAGTTTTCTATTTTTAATAAATGTGCAAAAAAATCTCTTTTTTTTTTTTTTTTACACATTTTCATTATGGGGTATTGTATGTGGAATTTTGAGGAAAGAAATTAATTTAATATAATTTGGAATAAGGCCGTAACATAATAAAATGTGGGAAAAGTGAAGCACTTTGATTATTTCAAGATGGACTGCACTACTCTGCTTCTCCAGATTTCCTCATGAAACATCATAACTCCTCCCTCGGCACACTGTCATATGCTTTTTCTAAATCCACAAAGACACAATAGAGTTCTTTCTGACCCTCTCTGTACTTCTCCATCAGCATCCTCAAAGCAATGATGGCATCTGTGGTGCTCTTTCTTTGCATGAAACCATACTGACAAAAGGTCACCTCATCTAAGTCCATCTTCTACAACTCTCTCCCAGATCTTCATAATGTGACTCATCAACTTAATTCCCCTGTAGTTGCTACACCTCACACACTTCTCCATTCCTCAGGCATTTTCTCACCCTCAAATTTGCCATTGAATATTTGGGTCAAAAACTTCACTACCTTCTCACCCATCCGTCCGTCCGTCCGTCCGTCCGTCCATCCATCCATCCATCCATCCATCCATCCATCCATCCATCCATCCATCCATCAACTTTTATCTGCTTCTTCCATTTTGGGTCATGGGGGTCGCTCGGGCCCATGTCCAGCAATCACTGTGCAAGGGGCGAGGGACACCCTGGACAGGTCGCAAGTCCATCACAGGGCCACATAGAGACAAACGAGACAAACAACCATTCACTCTCTCACTCACATCTTGGTCCCAATCAGCCTAACATGCTTGTTTTTGGTCTGTGGGAGGAAACTGGAGTACCTGGAGAAAACCCACGCATGTACGGAGAGAACATGCTAACTCCACCCAGAAAGGCCCCTGGACCGAGATTTGAACCAGGTACCTGCGTGCTCAGAGGCAGCAGCTCTACCAGTTGCGCCACCGTGCTGCACCTTCTCATCTAGACATGTCCAAACCTCCACTCGTATGCCATCAGGTCCTACTGCCTTTCCTTTCTTCGTTTTTTTCCAGAGTTTTCACCCTCGCTAACCTTTCCCACTTCCTAGTCCACATTTTCTTTGGCCTCTACTCTTCTTTCTCTTTTGTATTCTCTTAGGTCGTTTTCACACCAGATAGTCCGGTAGACTCGGTTCGGTTTGGGACCAATATTCATGACATTTTGTTTACATTTGAGCTGGTGCATTTGCATTCACACTGCACTGTGCAGTCGAGTCAACCTGTTGAACCAACCTATTCCCCTGCTCGCCTGTGGGGGCGCTGCACCAAGAACTACTGAAAGAAACAACACAAAAACCTCTGAAAACAAGTCTACTTCTTCTGGAAATAAAAATAAAAACAAAGTGGCATCAAGTTTTAGCAGTTTTAAGAGTTATATTTTGTCATTTTTCAAAAATGGACTTAGCATGAGCAGAAGATGAGACAGAAGACCATGGAGAATATTGTTTTTCACACAAGGCAGCTGACGGCTCCATATAAGGTCAGAGAAATGCGTGTTTGTTTACCCTGCGGAGCGGGGCTCGGTCTGTTTGCATTCACACTGTACTCGAACCACGCTGGAGTTCTCTTCTACCGGACCGATACCTAGATTTTAGCCCGGGCCAGAGTTCGCCTTTTTGTTCCGTGAGAGAGTTCGATGGCGCGTTCACACCTCCCTAAACGAACCGGACTTTCTAGGAAAACGAGTTAGAGTTCGATTAAAGCGGACTAAACAGGGCTGGTGTGAATGCACCTTTAATTCATTAGTTCCACAAAGTACTCCTTCCATCTTTCCATCACACACTCCTCACTTGTTAAAACATTACCATTCCTATTTTTAACAAGCCTAACCTGCTGCACATCCTTTCCAGCCTGATCCCCCTGTCTCGTCAATCGGTACAAGTTCTTCTCACCCCCTTTAGTGTCCAGCTTCTCATACAACTCATCATACGTCTTCTTTACCTTTGCTACCTCCCTCTTTACTCTGCGTTGGATCTCCTTTATATTCCAGTCTCCTCTCTTCAGTCCTCTCACTGTCATGTTTCTAGATATTAGGTTGTGACACTGCAAATAGAGTTGCAATGATTGAAAGTTCTTTAACTTTTATTTACATATTCTTAAATCTTCCACTAGTGAAAGAGGAAGTAGTTCAAAAGGATGAAGAGGGGAAGACTGAAGCAACAAAAACAAAAATTAGCAACACCCAGACCCCGGTGAGCAGAAGAAAGTCAGCCTCTCAAGCCACCCCCACCTCAGCCACCTCCACCTCGGCCACTTCAACCACCTCTACTTCATCCCCTTCCATCTCAACCAAATCAACCATCAGCCTCACACTGCTCAGCAATCTGCAAGAACTTCGACACCGGCTGGAATTGGCTGAATCTGGCCTAACCAGTCATCTCCACATTCCCCTGGGGGACAACAGTGTACACAAGTGCACTGTGCACATTCAGAAGCTGCAGGTACAAAACATTCCATTTCTACAAGTTTCATTTAAGTGTCTATATAGAGTTGATCACAAAACAACAACAACAGCAGCAGACAATTTCAATAAACTTTTAAAGGCCTGTTAAAATAAAACGGCATGATTTTCTCATTTGTCTAAATGCTATTTAATAATTATTTGCAGGGTGTGCATCAAGATCTGGAGTCAATTCATGATGATTACCTCAGTCTGAGAGAGATGATTACAAAACAGCTAAAGGGGGTGCCTGCAGACTCAGAGCAGGCCAAGTTTCTGCGCTCTGAACTGGAAATCATCAACCAGAAATTGGGAGGCCTGCAGGGTCTCTACTCGGCCTACCTCCAAAGGTCAAGCATTTTAGACCACGTACCTTCTAAAGTTGAAAACTTGATCCACAGAAATTAACAAGTAAAATCAGATTACTGTCTTTGCCTATTGTTCAAATTTAAATTATTTATTTAAAAGAACATTTAACATTAATCGATATTTCAAAAGAATACAGATGTGCCGGAGTTAGCACAATTGTCCTGAGCAAAAAATAAAACTGTTCATACAACAAGTGCAAAACAAAACACATACTATAGCTGATAAAGCAATCCATAAAAACAACAACAACAAACACAAACTAATAATGACTGTGTTTCTATAACAGACTGGCTGCTCTGAAGGCCTTGCTTCAAAGCCTTCTCCAGGCAGAGGATATCATTAAAGTCCATGAAGCTCGTCTAACTGAGAAGGACACCAGCTCTCTGGACCCTCTAGAACTAGAAAATCATCGGAGCACACTCAAGGTTTTAGTCACTATTTAATGATGTTTCCTTCACATTACAATTCTTAGTTTTTGATGATATTTTCAGTGCATCTGACCGGTTAAAGTCTTAAAACTGAATAAATTTTTCTAAATTAGATTTTGATTTCAGCCCTCCACATACAGCTATGTCTTACAAGAATTTCTTTTTGTGTACTTGAACTTTTACTATTTTATGTTTCTTTTTATTTCTAGTATAATTAAATTAATTACAATTCAATTAATCAAAGTATAGTTAAATTTTATAATTCACATTTAATAAATAATTGCTATTTTATTTCCAATTAGAAAGCCTATAGAGCATTATACAGAAATAATAGTTTTAGAAATGTTCAGATTTTTGCTTCCCAGCTTCAGTAATAAACTTCAGTCTATTATTAACAGTAAACTATCCATTGAAGTTCTGCAGTATGATTAGTTATGAGCAGTTTTTGTACATTTGATGTAGTTTAAATCATATAATTTTATTGTTAGATTTACATTCCAATGATGTACAGTATTCTAAAGTTGCGGAGTTGTAATTTGTACATATATAAATTAGATGTTTTTGTCTTTTGCCACTGACAAAAACATAGGAATTATTTTATAAAGGCCATCTGATTTGAGTTTGAGTTTAACTTGTTTTTGTATCACAGTTGACGTTAATGTGGAAACGAATCAGAAAAAAAATTCTGCTTTTGATCAGCTACTCTAATATTATAACTGTCTTGAACACTTTGATAATTAGGCCAACTTTGTGTGGGGAAAAAGGTATGTAGATGTTTGGATGTAACTAAAACAACCTTATTGTGTGATTTTTTTAATTTTTTTATTTTTTTTTATATTAAAGCACATGAAGAACGAACTGGAACAAAGAAGAGACCTGCTGACATCTATGGACTCTGAGCTGGCTAAAGCTTTGCACTTTAACAGTCAGATTTCAGAGCCCTACCACAAGTGTGATGTTGATTTGTCCAAATATTCAGAACTAGTGAACCAGATGGGGGATCGCTGGCGTCGCATCCAAACCCAGATTGATAACAGGTACAGCAGGCTGCTCAGTTAAAATGGGTACGTTGTTGTCATTGCTCGTAAAAACACTAATGCATCCTTCCACCCCTTCCTCTTCCTTTTTCCACCTCAGAATGTGGGACTTGGACAAACAGAAGAATCAGCTGACACAATATCAACAAAACAAAACTTCCCTGGAGCACTGGATAGACAATGCCAGGAAACGCCAGGACACCCTTCAGACGGTTAAAATCAACGATATCCAGTTGTTGATGGATCACCTCAACCAACAAAAGGCATGCCTTTCCATACTTGCACAAATCTTTGGTTTTCAGTTAAAACGTGTAAATGTCTTTTCAAATTTTAGATGTACAGGACAGGAATTACAATCACTTAAGAGCTTTAAATAGACCAGAAAGTTAGATCTGTTTTTAGCTGTGAAGTTTTGTCACTATGATTGTAGAGCACTAAATGTGCAAAGTGACAAGGACAATTGTTCTGAAGATAAATTCTAAAATTAATGGTACAGAAAATATTCTTGTTGAAGGAAAGCTTATAATACTGTCAGTTCTCACAAATGCTTTCTTTTTAAACAGGCTCTTAACAATGAAATTAAAGGCAAGAAGGATAAAGTGGATACTGTGCAGAAAAATGCAGACACATGTGCTGCCTCTATAAAGGTTGGTACACTGTTTTTAGTCAACTTGAAAAAGTTATGTATTTTAACATATGTCAAGTACAAAGCAAATGATACTGTTTGGTGTTTTCAGGACTATGAACTGCAGCTTGCATCCTACAGTTCAGGACTGGAAACTCTGCTAAATATTCCCATTAAGAAAACTGTGCTGCAGTCTCCTGCTGCAGTGGTCAGAAATGAGGTATTGATTAAGACATTTCTTTAAATTATCCTTTTTTTTTTTCATAAAGAGTTACAACTTTAATTATTTTAGTTATGATTTGCATGTTACATTTGAAAATAATTTTAGTTCCTTTGTGAGTTTATAACGCTTTGATCAATTCCTGTATCACATAAGTATCTTAATTATATGCGTGTAGTATTAACAACTGTATTTACTTACCTATTTTAACTCCCATCAGGCTGCTGATGTCCAGGCCCATTATATAGAGCTACTTACCCACTCTAGTGTCTACTATAAATTCCTTGGGGAGCTGATGAAGAACATGGAGGAATTGAAGGTTGGCACTCAATTTGTATGCAAACCATTTATAGCTTTTTTTTTTTTTACATATACTAATGTTAATAAAAGAAACATTTTACATGAAAAAAGCTGTTTCTGATATTTAAAAATTGGTCTCTGAGCTAATTTTGTTGCTGATCTTTTTCTCAGTTAAGAAACACCAGGATTGAGATGCTTGAAGAAGAATTAAGGCGCCTAAAGGATGACCTCCAAGATCGAAATCAGAAAAATAAGTCTCTGGAAGATGCTTTGGCCCGCTACAAGTTAGAGCTCAATCAGTCAAAAGATGAACTCATTACTTTGGAGGAGGTAAAGAGAACCACAACAATGCAAGTTAATGCTGCCAAGGAGAACCTGGGAACCACACAAAGTCAGATTCAAGATCTCAATGACCAGCTCACCCGCATTAAATACCAGCTGGAGGAGGAAAACAGGAAAAGAAGGCTTGCAGAAGAGCGCTATAACAGTCAGCAAGAAGAGTATGAGGCAGCTGTTCGCCGCAGACAGAAAGAACTAGAGGAGGTAAACTGGGTGAAGATCGACTTAGAGAAAGTTGTAAAGGACAAGGAACGAGAAATTGAGAGGCTGAAGCTACAGCTAGAAGAGGAAGCAACACGCCGAAGAAATGCAGAGTCAGATATCTCAAAGGTAAGAACACAGTGCACCCAGGAGATCAGTCAGCTTAAACAGACATACGAGACAGAGATCCACGTTACCAAGACCACCATTCTGAAAGCATCACAACAGAAAGAGGAAGATACAGCAGGTCTGAGGCTGCAAGTTGACAAACTCACTGATGAGAAGAGGGAACTAGAGGAGGAACTCAGGAGACTGAGACAGTCCGTTGCTCATATTGAAGGGCAGAAAAATAAGGCAGAACAGGAAGTTAGCCAGCAGAGGGCCACAGTGACCAAGGAGACGAGGACTCGCAGTGAGCTGGAGGTACAGCTAAGGACATTGAAGCAGCAGAGGGAGGACAATGATCTGCAATTGAAGGAGGTCAACAAAAATAATCAGGACAAGTCTAGACAGATCAGCCTGCTAACATTTAACCTGGAAGAAGAGGGAAAGAAGAGAAGAGCACTAGAATTGGAAGTCAATCACTTGAAACAAGCTGAAGCTGAGCTGAAGTTCATTCATTCAACCTTTATTTATACAGGTTAATTCCACTGAGCCTCAGGGACTCATTTACAAAAGAGACCTGATTCTAACAGAGTGTTGACAACAGTGGACAATAAAGACAACAATAGACAATCATAAAAGAATGCATACAAATTGAGAATAACAAGTGAAAATAAAATGGTATTAAAAAGAATGTAACAAAAATCTGCTAGCTGGTAAGACAATGTAGAAAACTAAAAACAAGAACATGTCTGCGTTGGCTTTTGCCAGGAACTTAGCAGATGTTTGAAGCCACTTAGAGAGGTCAAGGTTGAGAGCTTCAGATCTTTTTGCAAGATATTCCCAGAAACGGGAGTGGAGTAGAAGGCCCTTTTGCCTGGTTCAGTCCGCACTGAGGGAACACTGCAGGTAATAATGTCCTGAGGGTGCACACTGTAGCTTCACTCACACAGAGACATGTAGGAGGAGATGTATGAAGGCAGCAGACCAAGAAGTGATTTAAAGATAAAAATGTACCAGTGAGAGACTTTGTGTGAAGTTAATGATGTCCAGTTAGCCAGAGAATACAGAGTGCAGTGATGGGTACAGTAGTCACAGCCAGTTATGAATCTTAGCACACTGTGATAGGCAGCATCCAATATCTGCAAGGTGCTTGCAGGAGCATTCATAAATAATGTCACCATAGTCAAAGTTAAAGAACACTTCCTATCTTGAAACAATTAACAAACCTTAAGTGATTGAGCAGGAGATTTGTGTACCTGTTGCAGCTGGAAAAGCAGACAAGTGAAATAAAAAAAATAAAAAAAAAACAATGTTGAGCAGAGTTCTGCCAGGCTTCAGAGCTGTATAAGGGAACTCCAATGCTCTCTGGATGGCAATGGCATGGATCAATAGAGAAACTGCCTGTCAGATTTCAGCCTTGCATGCCCAATTTCAGAGTAGTACCAAGAGGAAGACACAGATTCTCCTCAGTGACCTGGCCAAGAAGAGAGAAAAGCTTAAAATGTAGATATGATTATTCCGAAAGCAGTCTATTGAGGTATTTTCAATCACACTAAAGGATAATGTACTTGTATTACAAATTAATCATATGACCATTGTTGTCAACGTGTTTGTATGCATCTACAGCAGTTATGAACACAGTTTCCTTTTAATGGACCACTGCATTCGTTTATCCAAATTTCCTCTTATATATACATGCCTTTCACTCTTTCAATAATGTCAAATAACTACTTAAAAAAAATGTACCAGTGTGCGAGTCTATGGGTAGATAATGATGACCAACTGACCATTGTGTACTGAGTGCAGTGATGGGTATGGTAGTTACAACCAGTTATGAATCTTATTGCATTGTGATAGATGGCATCCAACATCTGCAAGCAGCTGGCAGTGGCATTCATGTAAATAATGTCACCATAGTCAGTGGCTGGTAGGAAAGTAGCAGTTACAAGGCATTTTAAATTTAAAGACTGCTGAGACTGTTGAGACTTTTAAGTCTTTGCTCGACTCATGTTTTCTTTGGCATTTGATCCATGCAGAGTCTGAGAACAAGTTAAAGCTGATTTTGATTGTTGTTGTGTGTTGTATTTTATTGTTAGCTTTATGTTTTTTTAGTGGCACAAAATATATATTTTTTACTTTGTATTTTTTATTATTTTTAATCTGACTTATATGTGAAGCACTTTGGTCAGCGTTTGGTTTTTAAGTGCTATAGAAATAAATTGACACTGACATTTCCTGGCATTCCGAGTTAAGCAAGATCTATTTCTGAAAAAGAAACCCAGTTTTAATTTCAGTTTGTCAAGTTTTCGATCTGTGATTTAAAAGAGAGATGTGCATCAACTAAAATTCCCAAGTATTTGTAAGAACCTACAAACTCAAGAGGAACACCATGCATTCATAAGATAGGAGGAAGAGTCGCTGGCACTGACTTTCTGTTGGAAAACAACATCCATTTGGTTTTGTCAGCATTTAGCACCAGTTTGAGGTGGAATAAGTCTGTCTGAATGATGTCAAATGCAGACTGTAAAAGCTAGAAAACCTTGGCAACTGTTGTCAGCATAGAGATGCAACGATGCGTCAGGAATATTTTGACCTACATTATTTATATTAATTGTAAAAAGAGAGGGGCTTAAAACTGAGCCTTGTGGCACACCATTACTGACAGTTGGGAAGCTAGATGAAGTACCGTTATGCCAACCACATTGCCTCCGACCTGAGAGATAGTTTGAGAATCAACCAACATGATCTGATAATCCAATATCTGAGAGCTTGTGGCATAAGATATCATGATCTACAGTATCAAAGGCTTTGGACGGATCTAAATAAAGTGCAGCACAGTAATCCTTAGTGTCCAAAGCTTCAACAGCATCATTAAAAACCTTTAGCAAAGCAGTCGTTGTGCTATGTTGTTTTCTGAAGCCAGATTGTAGGGGCGATAAAATGTTGAGTCCCAATACTTCTTGACTTGAGTATTTATCAGTTTTTCTAAAACCTTAGCTAAAATACAGAGTTTGGAGATTGGTCGATAATTTTTCAGTATAGTGTGGTCTGCTCCCTTCAATAATGGTAGCACAAAACCTGTTTTCCAAGCATCTGGGACAGTATTCAGAATCAGAATAAACTTTATTGGCATTGCACATAGATACGAGAATATGTACGTACAGTCGTCCGAAAGATGGGCAGAGTGCACGAAGCTGCAACTATAAAAAGCGCGGCCTTCATTATTCTTATTCAGAATAATATTTTGCTTAGATGAGAAAAGGGAAGAAAACATGAGGAGAGACGGTATTAAAAAAAAAGATCTGTCACGCCGTGTCCTAGACAGGGCACGATTTGAGGCATAAAAAAAAAAAACCTACCACAGCAAAGCAACATAAATAGACGTTGTACATGTACATATAGGCCGGTGAAGACATTGAAATTTTAAGGGAAAGTCGTAGCATAGTCCAGAGCCCCCCCCTCTCAGCCATTGTCCAGATAAGAGGTGACATTCATCATCACCTCAGTTGAGGTTCTGTTACATGTTCACGGCTTTGGGGAAGGGAGGGGTGAGGAAACAGTCAAAGCATCTTGTTGTTTTCAAAACATGCCAGGAGGAGTTGAGATAAGTCCGGCATCAAGGCCACAGTTTGGGTCAGGCAGAACTCGTGAAACAGTTATCAGTTCTGCTATAAGTTGTGCAGCTAGACTTAAGAAGTAAGGAGGGAGATCATCAGGGCCTGCACATTTTCTAGTATAAAGATCCTTTTAACAGTTTAGTAACCTCACTGACAGAGAACGGTGAAAAAAAGAATGTTTGGTTTACAGATGTTTGACTTGTTTGTGGAGTAGGTGAATTACCTTAAACTGTATCAAACTGGGAACTGGAAGCAACAAAATGTTTCTTGAAACAATTTAGCATCTCATGTTTATCTGACACAGGAGCAGAGTCGACAAATAATTGTGGTGGCAGATCAGAAGAGTGATTGCTGCCATCAAGAGATTTAATAGTTTTCCAGAAGCTCTTAGGATCATTGACATTTTTGGAGGTCTGAGATAAATGGTAATTTTGTTTTGCAGCTTTAATGGAAGCTGTGCAGTGATTCCATAATTAAAGAAATTGCAACCAATGGGTGTCTGAACCAGACTGCCTTGCTGTTGTCCAAAGCTGGTCCCTCCTTTGCAAGAGGTAGAGCTGCATTCGGGCCTAAACAATTCGACCCAGCCCGGCCCAAACCCGTATCGTTTTTTCCGAGCCCGACCCAAAACCGACCAATTAACTGTGATTACAGGTCCCCCCCCCCCCCCCCCCCCCCACCAAAAAAAAATATATATTTTTAAAGCTTTTACTGCTTTTGTAAGCAAATCTATTTGACATGATTTAAAAATGTATTTCAAAGAAGGGAAGATGTAAGATTTTTTGTTTATTAACAAGAGTCAGATGATTATTATAGTTATTATAATATTATAGTTATTAACGGTCAGCAGACACGTGCGACTGATGATCCAAATTGGGTCGTTGGCCACGTGTGTCCACTGACGCAGCGGCTGAGTCCACTTAAGCTTCAGGTGGGTTGCTGGCAGTGAGCCATCTGGACTTTTTTTTTTTTTTTTTTAACCTCTTTCAACCAGCCAGGCTTGGCCGCTCACGTCCGCTGACACGGCGGCTGTGTCCAGTTAAGCTTCAGGTGGGTCGCTGGCAGTGAGCCATCTGAACATTTTTTTTTACCTCTTTCAACCGGCTGGTCAGCGCACGGTCAAACAGCCGCACGTGGCTGGTGATCCAAATTGGATAGTCAGCCACGCGCATCCGCTGATGCAATCAAAAGCCCAACACCAATCTGGCCCACCCATCCAGCACATTATTTTGGGGCTCAAATTTTGGGCTGGGCCGGGCCTGGCGTGGGCCCTGGTTAGAAATGACAGCTTTAGCAAGAGGTATGCTAACTCAGAAGTAAACCAGGGGCTATCTCGGCCCTTAATTCTGAACTGGCAAAATGGAGCTTGTTTGTTTAAAAAAATGAATTAAACTATTATGAAAATTGTTCCAATAGTTCACATTGTCAATTAATATGTGATGCCAGTTAAAGTGGAACAGATCTCAAAGAAAGGCTTGTTCACAAAAAATGCTTCGTATTCAATTTTAGATTCATTCCAGGTTTGAAACAAGGCATTGTTGTATCTCTAACTGCAGCAACTACACAGTGATTGCTTAGATCATTTGTAAAAACACCAAACCCAGTCTATTTATGTGGCATGTTTGTGACAAGATCTAGAAGAGATGATTTGGCGGGGCACTTTGGATTAGGCCAAGTGGGACTATCAATGATATGACTAAGGTTTGAAGACAAACAAAATTCTTTAAATTCCCCAGACACTGGATATATGTTATGATAAGATGGGTTTATAAAGACATGGTTATTTAGAACCCTGTAGCAGTGAAGTTGGCATGGATGGACAAGTTCAGATGCACCAACATGGTTTGACCATCCAGAATGTCCAGAATGGATGGTCTGCTCCAGAACCATGCACATCAGGGGACACATGGAGCACAGAACCAAAGGGCATTGGACCCTCACTAGCCAGTAGGATTGGTTCACCTTGAGCCTGACTATGACCTGGTTCGTGTGGCTCAGGTGGATCGGCACAGTGGCCCGGCTGCACAGGATGTCGGCTCAGCTGCTGGACAACAGCGGGTGTGCAAAGAGGTAGAAAAACAAGCCCGTACTGCAGCCACATGATCATCATCAACAACAAGCCACTGAAGAATCTGCCCGTCACCATTGTAGAAGAGGGGGTGGGGGGATGATGAAAAATTTAATCCAATTCAATTCAGGGACTGGAGGGGTGGGGGCAGCGACGACTGCCACAGTACCTCACTCGCAGATCAAGCAATCTGAGTTGTGATGCCTCAATCTAATTCCTCTCATGCACTTAAAGACAAGTCCAGAAAAAGCTTGTTGTGTGATGAAGCACACGAAAGCCACAAAAGTCAGGAACAAAACAATTAATTCAATAGCACAGCAAAAAATAATGCACTAGCTCAAATCAATGAATGTTGCACACTAACATGAAGGAATATATATACAAAAAAGGTTGGACAAATAACTACACTATCTTCATGTTTAAATTGTAATGTGTAAACAACAATTTCTCATCCCTTGCTAACAATCACATCAATGAATGCTTCATACCAACGTGAAAAAATGTGAACAGAAATGTAAAAACAAATGCAGGACTCCATTTTCATGTGTAAATATTCTATGCACATCAAGGTATTCTATATATTTCAATGCTCTGTTCTCTTATTTTTCCACAGACCTCAATGATGTTACATGAGTCCAAAAGTCAATACAATGACCTGCTGCTTCAGAGAGATAGTTTGCAATCCAAGCTGAAACTGATGGAGCAGGACAAGAACCATCTACAGCGATTAGAAGAGGAGCTGGCTCGCATCGAGCTCAGTCTAGAAACTGAGACTCGCAGCAAACAGAGACTTTGGGATGAAAAAAATGCACTAGCTCAAGATATCAATTCTATGAAGAGTCATTATGAGCTTAAAGAAGCTCAAATTAGACAGTGTGAATCAGACAGAAACCAGGCTGATCAAGAGAAACTGTCCTTGAAGAATGAGATTGAGAGGTTGATAAAGGAGCTGAAAAGTATTGAGGAGAGGTACAAGAGCCGTCTCTTAAGCTCAGAACAGGAGGTATCTGAATTGGCTATGAAGAGAGACTCACTGGAGAAAGAAATGCAGAGACTGAAGCGGAGACCTTCTACCTTGTGCAGGCAGACCCAGACTGATGAGAAGGTCTCAACAATTGATCCATCAAAACTTGTATTTGATGGAGTTCGCCACAAGGTCACAGCTCACCAGCTTTGTGATTGTGGCATAATCAGTAAAACTACTCTTGATGATCTCCTCAAAGGAAAAAAGACTGTGGATGAAGTAGCAGTGGATATCCAAGTTAGCCTGAAGGGTACTGGCATTATTGCTGGAATTACATCTTCTCAAGGGATAATGCCATTCACTGAAGCCAAACACAAAAATCTCCTCAGCCCAGAGAGTGCAATTCTGCTCCTGGAAGCTCAAGCAGCAACAGGCTACATAATGGACCCTGCATTCAATGACAGGATGCCTGTAGATACAGCCTGTTCCAGAGGGATTGTGGACACAGAAGATAGAGATGTCTTGTTGACAGCTGAAGCAGCTAGCATAGGTTTCAAAGAACCATACACAGGCAAGGTGTTGTCTGTGGGACAGGCCTACAAACATGGCCATGTAAACAAAGAAACAGCCATTCGCTTGCTTCAGGCTCAGGAATCTGTTGGAGGCATATTGGACCCAGTTCTGAGTGTGTTCCTTCCAAAAGATCTGGCCTTGGACTGCAATGTTATAGATGAGGATCTTTACAGAGCATTGAATAAAAAAACAACCTGCTACCTAGATCCAACAACAGGAGAGAAGATGACTTACTCTGATCTTAGAAGGAAGTGTACAGTTGAGCCTGTGTCTGGTTTGCTTCTGCTCCATGGTCTGGAAAATCCCATGACAGTGAAAGGTATTCGGAATGAGGTTAATGTTTCAAAACTTGTTCAGTCTGAACTGCTAGATGAAACTGACCTGAAAAAGCTTGAAGAAGGGAAAATCTCATGCAGAGACATTGAAGACAAGCTAAAGCCTTATCTCTTTTGCTCAACTTGTATTGCAGGACTCTATGATGAGGCCAATGACAGAATAATGCCTTTCTACCAAGCAATGCAGGAAGGTCTGCTGATGAGAGGAACAACCCTGGAGCTTCTTGAGGCTCAAGCTTCATCTGGTTTCATTGTTGATCCAGTTAACAATGTTTTCTTGACAGTTGAAGAAGCCACAAAAAGAGGTCTTGTGGGAAAGGAGTTTAAGAATAAGTTGCTGTCTGCAGAAAAGGCAGTAATTGGCTATAAAGACCCATCTACAGGGAAGATCATCTCCCTCTTCCAGGCTATTGAGAAAGAGCTCATTGAGAAAGGCCATGGAATCTGGTTGCTTGAGGCTCAGATTGCCAGTGGTGGAATCATTGACCCACTTGAGAGCCACCGTATTGATGTTTCTGTTGCCTATAAAAGAGGATATTTTGATGAGGAAATGAATGAGATCTTAAGCTATGAAGGAGATGACACTAAAGGGTTCTTTGATCCTAATACAAAAGAGAATTTGACTTATCTGCAGCTGAAGGAAAGATGTATTACAGATTCTAAAACAGGACTAATACTCCTGCCACTCAAAGACAAGAATAAGGCCCAAAAGTCACAGGAGAGCCGTACCAATGTCCTCCGCAAAAGGCGTGTTGTAATTGTTGACCCAGACACAGGACTTGAGATGTCAGTTAGGGAGGCTTATCACAAACAGCTAATTGACTATGAAACTTTCCTGGACTTGTCAGAGCAGGAGTGTGAGTGGGAAGAAATCACTATCAAGGGGTCAGATGGTTCTTCACGTTTAGTGATTGTGGATAGAAAAACTGGAACCCAGTATGATATTCAAGACTGCCTGGACAAAAGAATTATTGATCAAAAGTCTCTTGATAAGTACCGTGCTGGAACATTAACCTTGACAGAGCTTGCTGACCAAATAACCAGCAGAACTAGTTGTAGCGAGATGACCATTGCAGCTAGTAATGTTGATGACATGGTCACCTGCAGCAGCCCCAATCAAGCCAGACCATCTTCTCCTACTGTTCGTAAACGCTTCAACAGTATCTCTATTACAGTCTCCCCCCCAGGAATGTTTGATGATCAGAGCCCTGTGGCAGCCATATTTGACACAGAGACCTTGGAAAAAATAACTGTTTCTGAGGGGCTCAGAAGAGGCATAATTGACACTATTACAGCTCAAAGGTTGCTGGAGGCCCAGGCTTGCACAGGTGGCATTATCAACCCTGCTACTGGTGATCGACTGTCGCTTGAAGATGCTGTCCATCAGAGCGTTATTGATGAAAGCATGGCTACTAAGCTGAAGCCTGCTCAGAAAGCTTACAATGGTTTTGAAGATTTGAAAACAAAAAGGAAGCTTTCTGCAGCTGAGGCAGTAAAGGAGACATGGCTACCATATGAGGCTGGCCAGAGGTTTCTGGAGTTTCAGTACCTTACAGGAGGCCTAATAGAGCCTAGCAATGGACGACGCGTCACTATTCAAGAGGCTATCCGAAAAGGATGGCTTGATGGGCAAGGTGCGCAGAAGCTGCAGGATACGCAAAACCATAAGAAAAACTTGACCTGTCCCAAGACCAAACTAAAGATCTCGTACAAAGAAGCCATGGATAGCAGCATGGTGGAAGAAAGCAATGGTATGAAGATGTTGCAAGCATCCTCCATATCCAGCAAGGGGATAAGCAGCCCTTACAATGTCTCAAACCCAGGGTCTCGCTCTGGCTCCAGAGCTGGTTCC
>NC_056506.1:29784949-29814101 GCF_014905685.2 Nematolebias whitei
GGAACCAGCTCTGGAGCCAGAGCGAGACCCTGGGTTTGAGACATTGTAAGGGCTGCTTATCCCCTTGCTGGATATGGAGGATGCTTGCAACATCTTCATACCATTGCTTTCTTCCACCATGCTGCTATCCATGGCTTCTTTGTACGAGATCTTTAGTTTGGTCTTGGGACAGGTCAAGTTTTTCTTATGGTTTTGCGTATCCTGCAGCTTCTGCGCACCTTGCCCATCAAGCCATCCTTTTCGGATAGCCTCTTGAATAGTGACGCGTCGTCCATTGCTAGGCTCTATTAGGCCTCCTGTAAGGTACTGAAACTCCAGAAACCTCTGGCCAGCCTCATATGGTAGCCATGTCTCCTTTACTGCCTCAGCTGCAGAAAGCTTCCTTTTTGTTTTCAAATCTTCAAAACCATTGTAAGCTTTCTGAGCAGGCTTCAGCTTAGTAGCCATGCTTTCATCAATAACGCTCTGATGGACAGCATCTTCAAGCGACAGTCGATCACCAGTAGCAGGGTTGATAATGCCACCTGTGCAAGCCTGGGCCTCCAGCAACCTTTGAGCTGTAATAGTGTCAATTATGCCTCTTCTGAGCCCCTCAGAAACAGTTATTTTTTCCAAGGTCTCTGTGTCAAATATGGCCGCCACAGGGCTCTGATCATCAAACATTCCTGGGGAGGAGACTGTAATAGAGATGCTGTTGAAGCGTTTACGAACAATAGGAGAAGATTGCATAGCTTGAGTGGGGCTGCTGCAGGTGACCATGTCAACAACATTACTAGCTGCAATGGTCATCTCGCTACTGCTAGTTCTGCTGGTTATTTGGTCAGCAAGCTCTGTCAAGGTTAATGTTCCAGCACGGTACTTATCAAGAGACTTTTGATCAATAATTCTTTTGTCCAGGCAGTCTTGAATATCATACTGGGTTCCAGTTTTTCGATCTACAATCACTAAACGTGAAGAACCATCTGACCCCTTGATAGTGATTTCTTCCCACTCACACTCCTGCTCTGACAAGTCCAGGAAAGTTTCATAGTCAATTAGCTGTTTGTGATAAGCCTCCCTAACTGACATCTCAAGTCCTGTGTCTGGGTCAACAATTACAACACGCCTTTTGCGGAGGACATTGGTACGGCTCTCCTGTGACTTTTGGGACTTATTCTTGTCTTTGAGTGGCAGGAGTATTAGTCCTGTTTTAGAATCTGTGATACATCTTTTCTTCAGTTGCAGATAAGTTAAATTCTCTTTTGTATTAGGATCAAAGAACCCTTTAGAGTCATCTCCTTCATAGCTTAAGATCTCATTCATTTCCTCATTAAAATATCCTCTTTTGTAGGCAACAGAAACATCAATACGGTGGCTCTCAAGTGGGTCAATGATTCCACCACTGGCAATCTGAGCCTCAAGCAACCGGATTCCATGGCCTTTCTCAATGAGCTCTTTTTCAATAGCCTGGAAGAGGGAGATGATCTTCCCTGTAGATGGGTCTTTATAGCCAATTACTGCCTTTTCTGCAGACAGCAACTTATTCTTAAACTCCTTTCCCACAAGACCTCTTTTTGTGGCTTCTTCAACTGTCAAGAAAACATTGTTAACTGGATCAACAATGAAACCAGATGAAGCTTGAGCCTCAAGAAGCTCCAGGGTTGTTCCTCTCATCAGCAGACCTTCCTGCATTGCTTTGTAGAAAGGCATTATTCTGTCATTGGCCTCATCATAGATTCCTGCAATACAAGTTGAGCCAAAGAGATAAGGCTTTAGCTTGTCTTCAATGTCTTTGCATGAGATTTTTCCTTGGTTGAGCCTTAGCAGGTCAGTTTCGTCTAAAAGTTCAGCCTTAACAAGCTCTGAGACAGAAACTTCACCACGAATACCTTTCACTGTCATGGACTTTTCTGGACCACGGAGCAGAAGCAAACCAGACACAGGCTCAACTGTACACTTCCTTCTAAGATCAGAGTAAGTTATCTTCTCTCCTGTTGTTGGATCTAGGTAGCAGGTTGTTTTTTTATTCAATGCTCTGTAAAGATCCTCATCTATAAGATTGCGGTCCAAGGCCAGATCTTTTGGAAGGAACACACTCAGAACTGGGTCCAATATGCCTCCAACAGATTCCTGAGCCTGAAGCAAGCGAATGGCTGTTTCTTTGTTTACATGGCCATGTTTGTAGGCTTGTCCCACAGACAACACCTTGCCTGTGTATGGTTCTTTGAAACCTATGCTAGCAGCTTCAGCTGTCAACAAGACATCTCTATCTTCTGTGTCCACAATCCCTCTGGAACAGGCTGTATCTACAGGCATCCTGTCATTGAATGCAGGGTCCATTATGTAGCCTGTTGCTGCTTGAGCTTCCAGGAGCAGAATTGCACTCTCTGGGCTGAGGAGATTTTTGTGTTTGGCTTCAGTGAATGGCATTATCCCTTGAGAAGATGTCATTCCAGCAATAATGCCAGTACCCTTCAGGCTAACTTGGATATCCACTGCTACTTCATCCACAGTCTTTTTTCCTTTGAGGAGATCATCAAGAGTAGTTTTACTGATTATACCACAATCACAAAGCTGGTGAGCTGTGACCTTGTGGCGAACTCCATCAAATACAAGTTTTGATGGATCAATTGTTGAGACCTTCTCATCGGTCTGGGTCTGCCTGCACAAGGTAGAAGGTCTCCGCTTCAGTCTCTGCATTTCTTTCTCCAGTGAGTCTCTCTTCATAGCCAATTCAGATACCTCCTGTTCTGAGCTTAAGAGACGGCTCTTGTACCTCTCCTCAATACTTTTCAGCTCCTTTATCAACCTCTCAATCTCATTCTTCAAGGACAGTCTCTCTTGATCAGCCTGGTTTCTGTCTGATTCACACTGTCTAATTTGAGCTTCTTTAAGCTCATAATGACTCTTCATAGAATTGATCTCTTGAGCTAGTGCATTTTTTTCATCCCAAAGTCTCTGTTTGCTGCGAGTCTCAGTTTCTAGACTGAGCTCGATGCGAGCCAGCTCCTCTTCTAATCGCTGTAGATGGTTCTTGTCCTGCTCCATCAGTTTCAGCTTGGATTGCAAACTATCTCTCTGAAGCAGCAGATCATTGTATTGACTTTTGGACTCATGTAACATCATTGAGGTCTGTGGAAAAATAAGAGAACAGAGCATTGAAATATATAGAATACCTTGATGTGCATAGAATATTTACACATGAAAATGGAGTCCTGCATTTGTTTTTACGTTTCTGTTCACATTTTTTCACGTTGGTATGAAGCATTCATTGATGTGATTGTTAGCAAGGGATGAGAAATTGTTGTTTACACATTACAATTTAAACATGAAGATAGTGTAGTTATTTGTCCAACCTTTTTTGTATATATATTCCTTCATGTTAGTGTGCAACATTCATTGATTTGAGCTAGTGCATTATTTTTTGCTGTGCTATTGAATTCATTGTTTTGTTCCTGACTTTTGTGGCTTTCGTGTGCTTCATCACACAACAAGCTTTTTCTGGACTTGTCTTTAAGTGCATGAGAGGAATTAGATTGAGGCATCACAACTCGGATTGCTTGATCTGCGAGTGAGGTACTGTGGCAGTCGTCGCTGCCCCCACCCCTCCAGTCCCTGAATTGAATTGGATTAAATTTTTCATCATCCCCCCACCCCCTCTTCTACAATGGTGACGGGCAAATTCTTCAGTGGCTTGTTGTTGATGATGATCATGTGGCTGCAGTACAGGCTTGTTTTTCTACCTCTTTGCACACCCGCTGTTGTCCAGCAGCTGAGCCGACATCCTGTGCAGCCGGGCCACTGTGCCGATCCACCTGAGCCACACGAACTAGGTCATAGTCAGGCTCAAGGTGAACCAATCCTACTGGCTAGTGAGGGTCCAATGCCCTTTGGTTCTGTGCTCCATGTGTCCCCTGATGTGCATGGTTCTGGAGCAGACCATCCATTCTGGACATTCTGGATGGTCAAACCATGTTGGTGCATCTGAACTTGTCCATCCATACCAACTTCACTGCTACAGGGTTCTAAATAACCATGTCTTTATAAACACATCTTATCATAACATATATCCAGTGTCTGGGGAATTTAAAGAATTTTGTTTGTCTTCAAACCTTAGTCATATCATTGATAGTCCCACTTGGCCTAATCCAAAGTGCCCCGCCAAATCATCTCTTCTAGATCTTGTCACAAACATGCCACATAAATAGACTGGGTTTGGTGTTTTTACAAATGATCTAAACAATCACTGTGTAGTTGCTGCAGTTAGAGATACAACAATGCCTTGTTTCAAACCTAGAATGAATCTAAAATTGAATACGAAGCATTTTTTGTGAACAAGCCTTTCTTTGAGATCTGTTCCACTTTAACTGGCATCGCATATTAATTGACAATGTGAACTATTGGAACTATTTTCATAATAGTTTAATTCATTTTTTTAAACAAACAAGCTCCATTTTGCCAGTTCAGAATTAAGGGCCGAGATAGCCCCTGGTTTACTTCTGAGTTAGCATACCTCTTGCTAAAGCTGTCATTTCTAACCAGGGCCCACGCCAGGCCCGGCCCGGACCAAAATTTGAGCCCCAAAATAATGTGCTGGATGGGTGGGCCAGATTGGTGTTGGGCTTTTGATTGCATCAGCGGATGCGCGTGGCTGACTATCCAATTTGGATCACCAGCCACGTGCGGCTGTTTGACCGTGCGCCGACCAGCCGGTTGAAAGAGGTAAAAAAAATGTTCAGATGGCTCACTGCCAGCGACCCACCTGAAGCTTAACTGGACACAGCCGCCGTGTCAGCGGACGTGAGCGGCCAAGCCTGGCTGGTTGAAAGAGGTTAAAAAAAAAAAAAAAAAAAGTCCAGATGGCTCACTGCCAGCAACCCACCTGAAGCTTAAGTGGACTCAGCCGCTGCGTCAGTGGACACACGTGGCCAACGACCCAATTTGGATCATCAGTCGCACGTGTCTGCTGACCGTTAATAACTATAATATTATAATAACTATAATAATCATCTGACTCTTGTTAATAAACAAAAAATCTTACATCTTCCCTTCTTTGAAATACATTTTTAAATCATGTCAAATAGATTTGCTTACAAAAGCAGTAAAAGCTTTAAAAATATATATTTTTTTTTGGTGGGGGGGGGGGGGGGGGGGGGGACCTGTAATCACAGTTAATTGGTCGGTTTTGGGTCGGGCTCGGAAAAAACGATACGGGTTTGGGCCGGGCTGGGTCGAATTGTTTAGGCCCGAATGCAGCTCTACCTCTTGCAAAGGAGGGACCAGCTTTGGACAACAGCAAGGCAGTCTGGTTCAGACACCCATTGGTTGCAATTTCTTTAATTATGGAATCACTGCACAGCTTCCATTAAAGCTGCAAAACAAAATTACCATTTATCTCAGACCTCCAAAAATGTCAATGATCCTAAGAGCTTCTGGAAAACTATTAAATCTCTTGATGGCAGCAATCACTCTTCTGATCTGCCACCACAATTATTTGTCGACTCTGCTCCTGTGTCAGATAAACATGAGATGCTAAATTGTTTCAAGAAACATTTTGTTGCTTCCAGTTCCCAGTTTGATACAGTTTAAGGTAATTCACCTACTCCACCAACAAGTCAAACATCTGTAAACCAAACATTCTTTTTTTCACCGTTCTCTGTCAGTGAGGTTACTAAACTGTTAAAAGGATCTTTATACTAGAAAATGTGCAGGCCCTGATGATCTCCCTCCTTACTTCTTAAGTCTAGCTGCACAACTTATAGCAGAACTGATAACTGTTTCACGAGTTCTGCCTGACCCAAACTGTGGTCTTGATGCCGGACTTATCTCAACTCCTCCTGGCATGTTTTGAAAACAACAAGATGCTTTGACTGTTTCCTCACCCCTCCCTTCCCCAAAGCCGTGAACATGTAACAGAACCTCAACTGAGGTGATGATGAATGTCACCTCTTATCTGGACAATGGCTGAGAGGGGGGGGCTCTGGACTATGCTACGACTTTCCCTTAAAATTTCAATGTCTTCACCGGCCTATATGTACATGTACAACGTCTATTTATGTTGCTTTGCTTTGGTAGGTTTTTTTTTTTTATGCCTCAAATCGTGCCCTGTCTAGGACACAGCGTGACAGATCTTTTTTTTTTAATACCGTCTCTCCTCATGTTTTCTTCCCTTTTCTCATCTAAGCAAAATATTATTCTGAATAAGAATAATGAAGGCCGCGCTTTTTATAGTTGCAGCTTCGTGCACTCTGCCCATCTTTCGGACGACTGTACGTACATATTCTCGTATCTATGTGCAATGCCAATAAAGTTTATTCTGATTCTGAATACTGTCCCAGATGCTTGGAAAACAGGTTTTGTGCTACCATTATTGAAGGGAGCAGACCACACTATACTGAAAAATTATCGACCAATCTCCAAACTCTGTATTTTAGCTAAGGTTTTAGAAAAACTGATAAATACTCAAGTCAAGAAGTATTGGGACTCAACATTTTATCGCCCCTACAATCTGGCTTCAGAAAACAACATAGCACAACGACTGCTTTGCTAAAGGTTTTTAATGATGCTGTTGAAGCTTTGGACACTAAGGATTACTGTGCTGCACTTTATTTAGATCCGTCCAAAGCCTTTGATACTGTAGATCATGATATCTTATGCCACAAGCTCTCAGATATTGGATTATCAGATCATGTTGGTTGATTCTCAAACTATCTCTCAGGTCGGAGGCAATGTGGTTGGCATAACGGTACTTCATCTAGCTTCCCAACTGTCAGTAATGGTGTGCCACAAGGCTCAGTTTTAAGCCCCTCTCTTTTTACAATTAATATAAATAATGTAGGTCAAAATATTCCTGACGCATCGTTGCATCTCTATGCTGACAACAGTTGCCAAGGTTTTCTAGCTTTTACAGTCTGCATTTGACATCATTCAGACAGACTTATTCCACCTCAAACTGGTGCTAAATGCTGACAAAACCAAATGGATGTTGTTTTCCAACAGAAAGTCAGTGCCAGCGACTCTTCCTCCTATCTTATGAATGCATGGTGTTCCTCTTGAGTTTGTAGGTTCTTACAAATACTTGGGAATTTTAGTTGATGCACATCTCTCTTTTAAATCACAGATCGAAAACTTGACAAACTGAAATTAAAACTGGGTTTCTTTTTCAGAAATAGATCTTGCTTAACTCGGAATGCCAGGAAATGTCAGTGTCAATTTATTTCTATAGCACTTAAAAACCAAACGCTGACCAAAGTGCTTCACATATAAGTCAGATTAAAAATAATAAAAAATACAAAGTAAAAAATATATATTTTGTGCCACTAAAAAAACATAAAGCTAACAATAAAATACAACACACAACAACAATCAAAATCAGCTTTAACTTGTTCTCAGACTCTGCATGGATCAAATGCCAAAGAAAACATGAGTCGAGCAAAGACTTAAAAGTCTCAACAGTCTCAGCAGTCTTTAAATTTAAAATGCCTTGTAACTGCTACTTTCCTACCAGCCACTGACTATGGTGACATTATTTACATGAATGCCACTGCCAGCTGCTTGCAGATGTTGGATGTCATCTATCACAATGCAATAAGATTCATAACTGGTTGTAACTACCATACCCATCACTGCACTCAGTACACAATGGTCAGTTGGTCATCATTATCTACCCATAGACTCGCACACTGGTACATTTTTTTTAAGTAGTTATTTGACATTATTGAAAGAGTGAAAGGCATGTATATATAAGAGGAAATTTGGATAAACGAATGCAGTGGTCCATTAAAAGGAAACTGTGTTCATAACTGCCGTAGATGCATACAAACACGTTGACAACAATGGTCATATGATTAATTTGTAATACAAGTACATTATCCTTTAGTGTGATTGAAAATACCTCAATAGACTGCTTTCGGAATAATCATATCTACATTTTAAGCTTTTCTCTCTTCTTGGCCAGGTCACTGAGGAGAATCTGTGTCTTCCTCTTGGTACTACTCTGAAATTGGGCATGCAAGGCTGAAATCTGACAGGCAGTTTCTCTATTGATCCATGCCATTGCCATCCAGAGAGCATTGGAGTTCCCTTATACAGCTCTGAAGCCTGGCAGAACTCTGCTCAACATTGTTTTTTTTTTATTTTTTTTATTTCACTTGTCTGCTTTTCCAGCTGCAACAGGTACACAAATCTCCTGCTCAATCACTTAAGGTTTGTTAATTGTTTCAAGATAGGAAGTGTTCTTTAACTTTGACTATGGTGACATTATTTATGAATGCTCCTGCAAGCACCTTGCAGATATTGGATGCTGCCTATCACAGTGTGCTAAGATTCATAACTGGCTGTGACTACTGTACCCATCACTGCACTCTGTATTCTCTGGCTAACTGGACATCATTAACTTCACACAAAGTCTCTCACTGGTACATTTTTATCTTTAAATCACTTCTTGGTCTGCTGCCTTCATACATCTCCTCCTACATGTCTCTGTGTGAGTGAAGCTACAGTGTGCACCCTCAGGACATTATTACCTGCAGTGTTCCCTCAGTGCGGACTGAACCAGGCAAAAGGGCCTTCTACTCCACTCCCGTTTCTGGGAATATCTTGCAAAAAGATCTGAAGCTCTCAACCTTGACCTCTCTAAGTGGCTTCAAACATCTGCTAAGTTCCTGGCAAAAGCCAACGCAGACATGTTCTTGTTTTTAGTTTTCTACATTGTCTTACCAGCTAGCAGATTTTTGTTACATTCTTTTTAATACCATTTTATTTTCACTTGTTATTCTCAATTTGTATGCATTCTTTTATGATTGTCTATTGTTGTCTTTATTGTCCACTGTTGTCAACACTCTGTTAGAATCAGGTCTCTTTTGTAAATGAGTCCCTGAGGCTCAGTGGAATTAACCTGTATAAATAAAGGTTGAATGAATGAACTTCAGCTCAGCTTCAGCTTGTTTCAAGTGATTGACTTCCAATTCTAGTGCTCTTCTCTTCTTTCCCTCTTCTTCCAGGTTAAATGTTAGCAGGCTGATCTGTCTAGACTTGTCCTGATTATTTTTGTTGACCTCCTTCAATTGCAGATCATTGTCCTCCCTCTGCTGCTTCAATGTCCTTAGCTGTACCTCCAGCTCACTGCGAGTCCTCGTCTCCTTGGTCACTGTGGCCCTCTGCTGGCTAACTTCCTGTTCTGCCTTATTTTTCTGCCCTTCAATATGAGCAACGGACTGTCTCAGTCTCCTGAGTTCCTCCTCTAGTTCCCTCTTCTCATCAGTGAGTTTGTCAACTTGCAGCCTCAGACCTGCTGTATCTTCCTCTTTCTGTTGTGATGCTTTCAGAATGGTGGTCTTGGTAACGTGGATCTCTGTCTCGTATGTCTGTTTAAGCTGACTGATCTCCTGGGTGCACTGTGTTCTTACCTTTGAGATATCTGACTCTGCATTTCTTCGGCGTGTTGCTTCCTCTTCTAGCTGTAGCTTCAGCCTCTCAATTTCTCGTTCCTTGTCCTTTACAACTTTCTCTAAGTCTATCTTCACCCAGTTTACCTCCTCTAGTTCTTTCTGTCTGCGGCGAACAGCTGCCTCATACTCTTCTTGCTGACTGTTATAGCGCTCTTCTGCAAGCCTTCTTTTCCTGTTTTCCTCCTCCAGCTGGTATTTAATGCGGGTGAGCTGGTCATTGAGATCTTGAATCTGACTTTGTGTGGTTCCCAGGTTCTCCTTGGCAACATTAACTTGCATTGTTGTGGTTCTCTTTACCTCCTCCAAAGTAATGAGTTCATCTTTTGACTGATTGAGCTCTAACTTGTAGCGGGCCAAAGCATCTTCCAGAGACTTATTTTTCTGATTTCGATCTTGGAGGTCATCCTTTAGGCGCCTTAATTCTTCTTCAAGCATCTCAATCCTGGTGTTTCTTAACTGAGAAAAAGATCAGCAACAAAATTAGCTCAGAGACCAATTTTTAAATATCAGAAACAGCTTTTTTCATGTAAAATGTTTCTTTTATTAACATTAGTATATGTAAAAAAAAAAAAAGCTATAAATGGTTTGCATACAAATTGAGTGCCAACCTTCAATTCCTCCATGTTCTTCATCAGCTCCCCCAGGAATTTATAGTAGTCACTAGAGCGGGTAAGTAGCTCTATATAATGGGCCTGGACATCAGCAGCCTGATGAGAGTTAAAATAGGTAAGTAAATACAGTTGTTGACTGGTCAAATGTTGATATTGCACAAATATTATTAAGAGACTCTTGTGATAAATGGTCTGATCATAGTGTTATAAACTCCCAAAGCAAAATGAACTGAAATTCCTTTTAAATGTAACATGCAAATCATAACTAAGATAAGTACACTTGTAACTATTCATGAAAAAAAAAAACAGGATTATTTAAAGAAAGGTCTTAACCAATACCTCATTTCTGACCACTGTAGCAGGAGACTGCAGCACAGTTTTCTTAATGGGAATATTTAGAAGAGTTTCCAGTCCTGAACTGTAGGATGCAAGCTGCAGTTCATAGTCCTGAAAACACCAAACACAGTATCATTTGCTTTGTACTTGACATATGTTAACATAATACATAACTTTTTCAAGTTGACTAAAAACAGTGTACCTACCTTTATAGAGGCAGCACATGTGTCTGCATTTTTCTGCACAGTATCCACTTTCTCTTTCTTGCCTTTAATTTCATTGTTAAGAGCCTGTTTAAAAAGAAAGCGTTTGTGAGAACTGATAGTATTATAAACTTTCTTTCAACAAGAATATTTTCTACCATTAATTTTAGACTCCTCCTTGAATCGCCACCTTATATTAGTGGAGTTTGTGTGCCTGAATGATCCTAGGAGCTATCCTCTCCAGTAATTGTCCTTGATAGGGTCTCCCAAGGCAGATTGGTTCTAGGTGACTAGGCCAGACAAAGAGCGATTCAGAAGACTTATGGACAGGACAAAACAAGGTGTCCCTTGCCTGGGCATGGATTACCAGGGCTCTACCCTAGAACCAGACCTTGGGAAGGGGCTGGTCAGCAAGCGCCTGGTGACCGAGTCTCTACCCATGGGACCTGGTCGGGCTCAGCCCGAATGAGTAACATGAGTTTGCCTTCCTGTGGGCTCACCACCTGCAGGAGGGGCCATATGAGTTGGGTGCATGGGGCTATGTACTGGGGCAGTGACCGAAGGTAGGGGCCTTGGCGCTCTGACCCTGGCTTACCAAAGCTGGCTCTTGGGACATGGAATGTGACCCCTCTGGCAGGGAAGGTGCCTAAGCTTGTGTGTGAGGTTGAAAGGTACCAACTAGATATAGTTGGGCTCACATTGATGCACAGCATGGACTCTGGAACCATTCTCCTTGAGAGGGGCTGGACCTTATTCCACTCTGAAATTGCCCATGGTGAGAGGCGCCATGCTGGTGTGGGTCTACTCTTAGCCCCGCAACTTGGTGCCTGTGTGTTGAAGTTTTCCCCAGTAGATGAGAAGGTACCTTCCCTGCGCCTTCAGGTAGGGGGACGGGCTCTGAGGGTTGTTTGTGCCTATATGCCAAATTGCAGTTCAGAATATCCGGCCTTCTGGAGTCCTTGACAGGAGTGTTGGAAGTTGCACCAGCTGGGGACTCCTTTATTCTGCTGGAGGACTTCAATGCCCACGTGGGTAATGACGGTATGATCTGGAGGGGCATGACGGGGAGGAACAGCCTCTCTGATTTGAACTTGAACAGTGTTCTGTTGTTGGATTTCTGTGCTAGTCATAGTTTGTCCATCATGAGCAACATGTTCAAACATAAGGATGTCCATAAGTGCACTTGGCACCAGGACGGCCTAGGTCGTAGATCAATGATTGACTTTGTAGTTGTGTCACCTGATTTGCGGCTGTTTTGTTTTGGACACTTGGGCGAAGAGAAGAGCTGAGCTGTCAACGGATCACCACCTGGTAGTGAGTTAGGTCAGACGACGGGGAAAGATGCCAGATAGACCCGGTAAACCCAAACGTGTAGGGAGGGTTTGCTAAGAATGCCTGGCAGAAGAACCCATCACAAAGATCTTCAACTCACACCTCCGGGAGAGCTTTACCCGCATCCCAGCTGAGGTGGGGGACATTGAGTCAGAGTGGGCCATGTTCCGCACCTCAGTTGTTGAAGTGGCTGCCTTGAGCCGAGATGGTGTAGGGGCAGGGCAGCTGACTCGGGACCCGAAGGTCATGGGTTTGATCCCCGGTCACTGCACATCTCGTGGTGTCTCTGAGCAGGACACCTTATCCCCAGTTGCTCCCCGGGCACTTTCCATAGCTGCCCAATGCTCCAACTGGTGGTAAATGGGTTAAAAGCAGGAGGCCAATTGGCCATGGTATGGGAACATACAATGATATATAACATATTATTATTACATTATTTATTGAGCTGTGGCTGCAAGGTTGTTGGTGCTTCTTGCGGAGTCCATCCTCAAACTCAATGGTGGACACCCTGGGTTAGGGAGGCTGTCAAGCTGAAGGAGTCCTATTGATCCTTGTTGGCTGGTGGGACTCCGGAAGGAGCTGAGAGGGCCTAGGCTGTTGCTGAAGCAAAAGCTCAGATGTGGGAGGAGTTTGTAAGTCCTTGGATAAAGACTCTCAGTAAGCTGTGAAGAGATTCTGGCAAACTATCAGGTGGCTGAGGAGGGGAAAGCAGCTCTTTATTAACATTGTGTTCAGTGAAGGTGGGGTGCTGTTGACCTCAATCAGTGATGTCATCGAGAGGTGGAAGGAATACTTCTCAGACCTTCTCAGGCTCACCGGCATGTCTTCCATGGAGGAAGTTGAGTTGGGCGGACTTCAGAGTTGGTTTGTCCATAACTGGGGCTGAGGTCATCGAAGTAGTTAAAAAGCTCCGTGGTGGCAGGGCTCTAGGGGTGGATGAGATTCACCCTGAATTCCTTAAGGCTCTGGACGTTGTGGGGCTGTCTTGGTTGACACGCCTTTGTAACATTGCGTGGACATCAGGGGCAGTGCCACTGGATTGGCAGACTGGGGTGGTTCCCCTCTTAAAAAATGGGGACTGGAAGGTGTGCTTCAATTACAGGGGCATCACTCTCCTTACCCTCCCTGGTAAGGTCTATTCAGGTCCACTTGAGAAGTGAGTCCGATCATTGGTCATACCTCAGATCTAGGAGGAACAATGCGGGTTCCGTCCTGGCCATGAAACACTGGACCAGCTCTTTACCCTGACTAGGGTCCTCAAGGAGTCATGGGAGTTTGCCCATCCAGTCTAAAGGTGTCTGTACCTTGGGGTACACTTTAGTGGGTGCTCTACAAGTATGGGATTGGGGGACCCTTGTTATGGACTGTTCAGTCCCTATACAAGTGGTGCGAGAGTTTGGTTCGCATTGCCGGTAGTAAGTCCCTTCAGGGTGGAAATTGGACTGTGCCAGGGCTGCCCGTTGTCACAGATTCTGTTCATAACTTTTATGGATCAGTGGCCTTAGGATTCCATCTCTTCTCTTTGCAGATGATGTGGTCCTGTTGGCGTCACTGTGCCGTGATCTTCAGCTCTCATTGGAGCAGTTCACAGCCGAGTGTGAAGTGGCTCGGATGAGAATCAGCACCTCCATATCTGAGGACACGGTCCTCATTTGGAAAAGGGTGGATTGCTCTCTTTAGATCAAGGGTGAGGTTCTGCCTCATTTATGGTCACAAGCTCTGGGTAGCGACCGAAGAATGAGAATGCAGACACAGGCAGTTGAAATGAGTTTCCTCCGCAGGGTAGCTGGACTCTCCCTTAGAGACCGGGTGAGAAGTTCAGTTGTCCGGGAAAGACTGAGCAGAATCGCTTCACCTCCACATCAACAGGAGCCAGTTGAGGTGGTTCGAGCATCTGGTAAGGATGCTCCCATGGTGCCTACCTAGTGAGGTGCTTTGGGCATGTCCAACTGGGAGGAGACCCCACAGAAGACCCAGGATACGCTGGAGAGACTATGTATCTCAGTTGACCTGGGAATGCCTTGAAATCCTCACAGAAGAGCTGGAAGAGGAGGCTGTAGAAAGAGATATCTGGGCCTCCCTGCTCAAGCTGCTGCCCCTACGACCCGACTTTGGAACAAGCAGACGATAATGGATAGATGTATGGACAATGGATTAATTTTAGAATTTATCTTCAGAACAATGGTCCTTCTGCAACTCTTTACACATTTATTGCTCTACAAATCATAATGGCAAAACTTCACAGCTAAAAATAGAACTAACTTTCTGGTCTATTTAAAGCTCTTAAGTGATTGTAATTCCTGTCCTGTACATCTAAAATTTGAAAAGACATTTACACGTTTTAACTGAAAACCAAAGATTTGTGTAAATATGGAAAGGCGTGCCTTTTGTTGGTTGAGGTGATCCATCAACAACTGGATATCGTTGATTTTAACCGTCTGAAGGGTGTCCTGGCGTTTCCTGGCATTGTCTATCCAGTGCTCCAGGGAAGTTTTGTTTTGTTGATATTGTGTCAGCTGATTCTTCTGTTTGTCCAAGTCCCACATTCTGAGGTGGAAAAAGGAAGAGGAAGGGGTGGAAGGATGCATTAGTGTTTTTACGAGCAATGACAACAACGTACCCATTTTAACTGAGCAGCCTGCTGTACCTGTTATCAATCTGGGTTTGGATGCGACGCCAGCGATCCCCCATCTGGTTCACTAGTTCTGAATATTTGGACAAATCAACATCACACTTGTGGTAGGGCTCTGAAATCTGACTGTTAAAGTGCAAAGCTTTAGCCAGCTCAGAGTCCATAGATGTCAGCAGGTCTCTTCTTTGTTCCAGTTCGTTCTTCATGTGCTTTAATATAAAAAAAAATAAAAAAATTAAAAAAATCACACAATAAGGTTGTTTTAGTTACATCCAAACATCTACATACCTTTTTCCCCACACAAAGTTGGCCTAATTATCAAAGTGTTCAAGACAGTTATAATATTAGAGTAGCTGATCAAAAGCAGAATTTTTTTTCTGATTCGTTTCCACATTAACGTCAACTGTGATACAAAAACAAGTTAAACTCAAACTCAAATCAGATGGCCTTTATAAAATAATTCCTATGTTTTTGTCAGTGGCAAAAGACAAAAACATCTAATTTATATATGTACAAATTACAACTCCGCAACTTTAGAATACTGTACATCATTGGAATGTAAATCTAACAATAAAATTATATGATTTAAACTACATCAAATGTACAAAAACTGCTCATAACTAATCATACTGCAGAACTTCAATGGATAGTTTACTGTTAATAATAGACTGAAGTTTATTACTGAAGCTGGGAAGCAAAAATCTGAACATTTCTAAAACTATTATTTCTGTATAATGCTCTATAGGCTTTCTAATTGGAAATAAAATAGCAATTATTTATTAAATGTGAATTATAAAATTTAACTATACTTTGATTAATTGAATTGTAATTAATTTAATTATACTAGAAATAAAAAGAAACATAAAATAGTAAAAGTTCAAGTACACAAAAAGAAATTCTTGTAAGACATAGCTGTATGTGGAGGGCTGAAATCAAAATCTAATTTAGAAAAATTTATTCAGTTTTAAGACTTTAACCGGTCAGATGCACTGAAAATATCATCAAAAACTAAGAATTGTAATGTGAAGGAAACATCATTAAATAGTGACTAAAACCTTGAGTGTGCTCCGATGATTTTCTAGTTCTAGAGGGTCCAGAGAGCTGGTGTCCTTCTCAGTTAGACGAGCTTCATGGACTTTAATGATATCCTCTGCCTGGAGAAGGCTTTGAAGCAAGGCCTTCAGAGCAGCCAGTCTGTTATAGAAACACAGTCATTATTAGTTTGTGTTTGTTGTTGTTGTTTTTATGGATTGCTTTATCAGCTATAGTATGTGTTTTGTTTTGCACTTGTTGTATGAACAGTTTTATTTTTTGCTCAGGACAATTGTGCTAACTCCGGCACATCTGTATTCTTTTGAAATATCGATTAATGTTAAATGTTCTTTTAAATAAATAATTTAAATTTGAACAATAGGCAAAGACAGTAATCTGATTTTACTTGTTAATTTCTGTGGATCAAGTTTTCAACTTTAGAAGGTACGTGGTCTAAAATGCTTGACCTTTGGAGGTAGGCCGAGTAGAGACCCTGCAGGCCTCCCAATTTCTGGTTGATGATTTCCAGTTCAGAGCGCAGAAACTTGGCCTGCTCTGAGTCTGCAGGCACCCCCTTTAGCTGTTTTGTAATCATCTCTCTCAGACTGAGGTAATCATCATGAATTGACTCCAGATCTTGATGCACACCCTGCAAATAATTATTAAATAGCATTTAGACAAATGAGAAAATCATGCCGTTTTATTTTAACAGGCCTTTAAAAGTTTATTGAAATTGTCTGCTGCTGTTGTTGTTGTTTTGTGATCAACTCTATATAGACACTTAAATGAAACTTGTAGAAATGGAATGTTTTGTACCTGCAGCTTCTGAATGTGCACAGTGCACTTGTGTACACTGTTGTCCCCCAGGGGAATGTGGAGATGACTGGTTAGGCCAGATTCAGCCAATTCCAGCCGGTGTCGAAGTTCTTGCAGATTGCTGAGCAGTGTGAGGCTGATGGTTGATTTGGTTGAGATGGAAGGGGATGAAGTAGAGGTGGTTGAAGTGGCCGAGGTGGAGGTGGCTGAGGTGGGGGTGGCTTGAGAGGCTGACTTTCTTCTGCTCACCGGGGTCTGGGTGTTGCTAATTTTTGTTTTTGTTGCTTCAGTCTTCCCCTCTTCATCCTTTTGAACTACTTCCTCTTTCACTAGTGGAAGATTTAAGAATATGTAAATAAAAGTTAAAGAACTTTCAATCATTGCAACTCTATTTGCAGTGTCACAACCTAATATCTAGAAACATGACAGTGAGAGGACTGAAGAGAGGAGACTGGAATATAAAGGAGATCCAACGCAGAGTAAAGAGGGAGGTAGCAAAGGTAAAGAAGACGTATGATGAGTTGTATGAGAAGCTGGACACTAAAGGGGGTGAGAAGAACTTGTACCGATTGACGAGACAGGGGGATCAGGCTGGAAAGGATGTGCAGCAGGTTAGGCTTGTTAAAAATAGGAATGGTAATGTTTTAACAAGTGAGGAGTGTGTGATGGAAAGATGGAAGGAGTACTTTGTGGAACTAATGAATTAAAGGTGCATTCACACCAGCCCTGTTTAGTCCGCTTTAATCGAACTCTAACTCGTTTTCCTAGAAAGTCCGGTTCGTTTAGGGAGGTGTGAACGCGCCATCGAACTCTCTCACGGAACAAAAAGGCGAACTCTGGCCCGGGCTAAAATCTAGGTATCGGTCCGGTAGAAGAGAACTCCAGCGTGGTTCGAGTACAGTGTGAATGCAAACAGACCGAGCCCCGCTCCGCAGGGTAAACAAACACGCATTTCTCTGACCTTATATGGAGCCGTCAGCTGCCTTGTGTGAAAAACAATATTCTCCATGGTCTTCTGTCTCATCTTCTGCTCATGCTAAGTCCATTTTTGAAAAATGACAAAATATAACTCTTAAAACTGCTAAAACTTGATGCCACTTTGTTTTTATTTTTATTTCCAGAAGAAGTAGACTTGTTTTCAGAGGTTTTTGTGTTGTTTCTTTCAGTAGTTCTTGGTGCAGCGCCCCCACAGGCGAGCAGGGGAATAGGTTGGTTCAACAGGTTGACTCGACTGCACAGTGCAGTGTGAATGCAAATGCACCAGCTCAAATGTAAACAAAATGTCATGAATATTGGTCCCAAACCGAACCGAGTCTACCGGACTATCTGGTGTGAAAACGACCTAAGAGAATACAAAAGAGAAAGAAGAGTAGAGGCCAAAGAAAATGTGGACTAGGAAGTGGGAAAGGTTAGCGAGGGTGAAAACTCTGGAAAAAAACGAAGAAAGGAAAGGCAGTAGGACCTGATGGCATACGAGTGGAGGTTTGGACATGTCTAGATGAGAAGGTGCAGCACGGTGGCGCAACTGGTAGAGCTGCTGCCTCTGAGCACGCAGGTACCTGGTTCAAATCTCGGTCCAGGGGCCTTTCTGGGTGGAGTTAGCATGTTCTCTCCGTACATGCGTGGGTTTTCTCCAGGTACTCCAGTTTCCTCCCACAGACCAAAAACAAGCATGTTAGGCTGATTGGGACCAAGATGTGAGTGAGAGAGTGAATGGTTGTTTGTCTCGTTTGTCTCTATGTGGCCCTGTGATGGACTTGCGACCTGTCCAGGGTGTCCCTCGCCCCTTGCACAGTGATTGCTGGACATGGGCCCGAGCGACCCCCATGACCCAAAATGGAAGAAGCAGATAAAAGTTGATGGATGGATGGATGGATGGATGGATGGATGGATGGATGGATGGATGGATGGACGGACGGACGGACGGACGGACGGATGGGTGAGAAGGTAGTGAAGTTTTTGACCCAAATATTCAATGGCAAATTTGAGGGTGAGAAAATGCCTGAGGAATGGAGAAGTGTGTGAGGTGTAGCAACTACAGGGGAATTAAGTTGATGAGTCACATTATGAAGATCTGGGAGAGAGTTGTAGAAGATGGACTTAGATGAGGTGACCTTTTGTCAGTATGGTTTCATGCAAAGAAAGAGCACCACAGATGCCATCATTGCTTTGAGGATGCTGATGGAGAAGTACAGAGAGGGTCAGAAAGAACTCTATTGTGTCTTTGTGGATTTAGAAAAAGCATATGACAGTGTGCCGAGGGAGGAGTTATGATGTTTCATGAGGAAATCTGGAGAAGCAGAGTAGTGCAGTCCATCTTGAAATAATCAAAGTGCTTCACTTTTCCCACATTTTATTATGTTACGGCCTTATTCCAAATTATATTAAATTAATTTCTTTCCTCAAAATTCCACATACAATACCCCATAATGAAAATGTGTAAAAAAAAAAAAAAAAGAGATTTTTTTGCACATTTATTAAAAATAGAAAACTACGATAAGAATTCACATTTACATACAGCGTTGAAAGAAGAGGAATGAAAGTAAGCCGTAGTGACAGTATGCGTTTAAATGAGAGGGGGGCAAGTGGAACAGTGAGACTACAAGGAGCAGAGGTCACAAAGGTGCAGGACTTCAAATACTTGGGGTCCAAGGTCCAGGAAAATGGAGAATGTGATAAAGAGGTTAAAAAAATTTCAGGCAGAATGGAGTGTATGGAGAAAATTTTCAGGAGCGATTTGCCACAAAATGGTGACAGTAAAGGTCAAAGAAAAATTTACAAGACAGTGGTGAGACCAGCTATGTTGTAAGGTCTGGGGACAGTGGCATTAACAAAAGGACAGGAGAAAGAACTGGAAGAGGCAGAAATAAAGATGTTGATGTTCTTCTTAGGAGTGACAAGGATGTATAAGGTTAGGAATGAGATCATCAGAGGTACAGCACAGGTTGAACAACTGGGAGATAAAGTTAGAGAGACCAAACAGAGATGGTTTGGACATGTCCAGAGGAGGGACAGTGGGTATATTGGTAGAAGGATGTTAGAAATGTAGCTGCCAGAAAAAAGAAAGAGGAGATATATGGATGCAGTTAGAGAGGACATGGACGTAGTTGGAGTGAGAACAGAGGATGCAGAGGACAGAGTGAGATGGAGAAGGATAACTCGCTGTGACGACCCCTGAAGAGGAAAAAGCTAAAAGAAGAAGACAACCCAATGTCTGTGCTCACTTGTGCAATTGCTTATTTACTTGTTCCTTTATTAAAATTTTGGAAAAATGAAAAAAAATAATGTAAAAAAAAAATGTAAAAACAATATTTTATCTAACTGCATTTCATTGAAAAATAAGTGAAAAGAACTACAACAATATATTGCAAAATTATTTAGAAGAAGCATCTGCATGTCTGCAAGAGTTCATATTTGTTTCTGGCAGCTCTAACTTTATGACTAATTGTGATGTCAATTACACACAAAAATTTCAAACTTATTGTATACTCCTAAAAGTTGCAGTAACCGTTTTATTACAAGGATGCCTTTTATGAACGCAAGTTCAGATTTAGATTAAAACAAAATCAAGACAAAACAATTTATACTCACTGTATGTAGGCTGCTGGATAATCAGTGTATCATAGTGTTGTTGGGCTTTGTCAATTTGATCCTGCATGCTTTTCCTTTCCTCTTCTCCAAACATATCAGAACCTTGACTGGTACGCAGGAACTCCTGGTAGTGAGTCTCCAGTCTTTTGATGATACTACGATACTCATCAGGACGCATGTTAGAAAGCTGCCGACAACAGAAAGTGTTCCAGGTGAACATTAGAAAGAGAAAAACATGTTTTTTAAGGATTTAGGAAGGTCATTTGTGACCTCATACCTTACTGATGTTGAGGGAGTTGATGTTATTGAGGTCTTTAAGGCAATACTGCCATGAGATGAGACATTTGATGTTGATGTAGAGCTCATTCCAGATTCCCAGGATAGCTTCATGATACTGTTCATTTCTGAAAATGGAACACAAGATTCACTGCTCAAGAAAAAACTCACATTTAGTGGTCACACAATAAATGGCAAGATACTGTATATTGCTTGTATCTATTGTAAATACTAGATTAAAAAAATATATATGCTGAAAACCACACACACACACACACACACACACAAGAACAAACTAGACAGTTAGAACTAACTATGTAGTTTGAACTAATCATTCAAACTAGACATTCTCAGATTATATTTGATCTGTATTTATTTTGATCATCAAATGATCCTTACTTGTTGGCAAGTCCGATGCCGAGTGGGTTTGGAGGTGGGATGAGCAGGCACACGGAGGGAATGGACATGTCGAGACCTCCAGGTCCCGTCACAAGCCACTTGCTGCGCTGCGAGTTGTCTTTCAGAATGCCCTCATTCCCTTTTAATATTCCCTTCTGAACACACAAAATACTCCACTGAGTTTCGCTTGTGACATTTCTCTTCATACTCATTGTCTGTTCATGTGTGTATGATTGAGAAGAAAGAAATCACATGACCCACCTGGTCCTGTTTAAAGTCACATAAAGCCTGAACCATGATAGGGCTGCTGGTCTTCTCCTCGGGGTTGCGAGGTTTCAGTCTGACAATGGACTTTGACTTGTTGACCAGACTCTGGACCTGTCTCTTGTTTTCCATGATCCGTTGTTTTTCTGTCTGTTCAAAAAAAAAAAAAAAGTAAAAAAAGGACAGCAGACTTTTAACAAAGCCCTTGAGTAACAAAACTTGAAGCAATATTTTTTTAATCTGTCAGATTTATTTTGTTTATCTTGTGCACCTTTACAGCTGCAGGGAACAAAACAAAGGTATGTGCTGCACCTGACAGTAATAGTGAATAATTATACCTCCAGGTTTTTCAGGAGTTCAGTGAGGTTTTCCATTGGCGTGCTCTTGTCACAGACAAACTTGTTTCTGATTGTTTCATGTTGTTTCTGAAGCTTTGCATAAGTTTCATTCGCCTCCTTGAAAAACTGATAATAGACATTAAAAGAGTGAGTTTACCTGAAGAGATACAGGATTTTAATCAGACAAAAGATCAAATTGGGACACTAACCTGGCTGTAGGCAGCGTTCTCCTTCAAATGGACTTCAATGCACTTGGTGATCTGGAGAAGCCAGCTCCACTGGGTCTGCAGGGTGTCCATGTAGGCCTGAGGGAGCACAGAGTCAATGCAAAACCCAAGAAAACAGGCTGTTTTAGATAAAGTCAGAACTCCACAGTACATTACCTCAATCTTATCTGAAGCAGGATGGTTGTTTCTCAAGAGGTCACCTGCTTTCGCCTTCAGTTTGTTTAGGTCCTTATCCTTCTCCTCCAGGTCCCTCATCAGCCTCTGTTGGATAAACACAAATCAAAGACGCGCGCTGTTAACAACCATTAGGTGTAAATTAAGAAAGAGCTCAGTCAGAGATCCTCACAGAGTAGCTCTCCTGCTTCTTGGGGATGTACTGGTCGATGTTCTTGTCTCCCCAGTCAAACACAAGCTCCTCCTCCTCTCTTTCATTCACCCAAATGATGGCTTGAAAGATGTCATCAATGATGTTCTGAAGCTCCCGGAGCTGATTTGAACGATTGTGGGACATTTGCTGTGGCAATATTAGAGGTAGAAAGATAAAAAATATACAAAATTATACAAATGAAACATTGATAATAATGTATAAGCTGCTGCTTTTGACAACATGATTTTTAGGGGCATTGATCTACCTGCAGGCTCATCCACTCTTGGTCCAGAAGGAAGAGTTCATTCTTATTATTCACTGACGTCTACAAAGAAGGGATTTTTTTTTTCTTACATTTGGGCAAGATTAAATCAACTGATGAGAAAAATGAAAGCTTACTAGTTCGTATTTGGCACGGTCTACTTCTTGGCTTCTTTGGATGGAGATGTGAAACCTGTTGTGGGCTGTAATGTGGTTATCTATGATGCTGGAGTCATCTCCCCATGGAGCAGTCTCAATGATACGCTATACGATGCAAAATAACATAAGAGGTTTTTTGTTGTTATTGCGTTTTATATATTGTATTTTATTAAAGTGTCTTTATGTGAACATATCCATCAACATGTGCAAGCTATATAAACCCTGATTACTGTATAGCACTTAGCTCAACAGTTTGAAGCTTACATTATTCAAAGTCTGTCAGAGGAATTACATTAGACAGCTAGGGCTCTTTTGAAAACTAACAAATTTCATGAAAGCAAAGTTACTGTTTCTGAAGTATCTACAAGTTTGGCTGAATATAAGAGACAGATGTTCAATGATTTAAGTGTATTTAATAATGACAAAGTCTACGATCAGCCAGCTGTGAGGTTTCTGAAGTTGTTCTTCTTCCTCCTCTGTCATGTAAGGTGTGCAGAATGTGCTTTCACGTTGTTAGAATAGTCTCTTGATTAATAACCTAACTATGACTACTTGTTTGACAAGTTTATTTTTTTCAAACTTTATTTATACAGGCTAGCCTCATTGAGCCACGGGGACTCATTTACAAGAGGGACCCGTCCAAGACAGACAGAGTATCATCCCGAGAGGTGGAACACACTCTTCAGTCACGCTTTTTCACACAGGGAAGTGGGACTACTTCCCTGGCCTGCCAGTCCCCATGCATCGCCTCAGTTTTCTGTGCGATACTTAAGAGGTGTGTAAAGTACCACAAAAGCTCTACTGTGTCTAAGCAGTATTATTCCTGATATCATGTTGCTGGTACTTTTTTATTTTTATATTTATTCCTCAGAATATATTGAACTTTACTTTCCTTGAGTTCCCAAACTCTACCTTTTTTTGGAAATGCAGTCTGATTTAAAGTGATCCTTTACTTCACTTTTTGCTAATTTTCCCAGTCCATGGGTGAGCAGATCACCCAAAGCAAGCACAGCCCTGTTTTCTTTATTTTTTCTCCATTTCCCTATAACATTTTTGAGACTAACTAAAAGTCTTTCTCTATGGACTTCTCAAATACCACCTGCATCAAATGTAAGCATCTATGACCACTGTTGCTGCAATCACCATTCTTGTCTGTAGCTGTTAGCTGCTTCAGGAGTCCCTAAAAGCCTCCTATTTTATCTGGATGGTTTCCATCACCATCTTCAGGTGGCCGCTGTTAGGGAATTGAGGAGCTGACAGGATACTGAATGTGCAGCTAGCAGTCCAAAGACACCAGTACTGCATGTCTGTGAGCTGAGAGAGCTGATAAGCATATAAAAACAAGCCTTGCACACTGCCCGTGGCAGATTCTTGTGACTGGGCTCCATGCGTGTATACTTCTGTATATCTATGTAACCTGTTGAGAAAATCTATCCTTGCAATTAAAACCGGTTAAAAATCTTCTCCCGTCATCGAGTGTGGCTTATTTGAGTAAGTAAGATAAAAATAGACAATATTTTTTTTATCCAACAGCCGCCTTGATGTGCACCAAGGGCCTTCGGGCTATTTCTATGCCTCTTTTTTCCCTGAGGTGTGAGACATTCTAAAGTCTTTATTTGTTAGGGTTTACATGGTCTGTCCAGTAGTCTTCCATTTCACCAGACCCAACTCACTACCAGATTTTCACCAGCTGATAAAATGTCCCCTTCTTTCACTTAAGCATTCAAGACATAGTGCTGCAGATTTAATGATACAATTATGAAATCAATTGTTGACCTTTGAGCCTCCTTGGCCTAAAGGTCGTAAATGTTCCAAATGCATTTATGGTCCGCCTCGTACCCAAACTTAATGTTCTTTATATACAACTCATGTTTCGGATTGAAGTTCAACAACAAAATGCTACTTAGATTCAGATCAGGGAAGCTGTTTCTTCTGGTCACACCTCTCCACATAACTTTGTCATTGCCTTTAAATTTCCCAGGAAAATGGTGGAATCTCCAGATAGTCCACATTCCAAAAACAGTTTGTAATGCCAGGAACTGGCACACCCAAGCCCCCAATCTTGCTTTCCACCTAGAGCACATTGCACTTTATCTCAATCTCTTTTCCCATATGTAAAGGGGTGTCACACAAGACCAAGCTTTAGAAGGGTACCCAATTTTACCTGCTCCCTTGTGTGCATCAAGGTAACCTGTTTAGAGTTACATTGCTCCATCATAGAACATGCTAGATGTTGAATTAACTGTCCTGTTCCACACAAACTGTCTTGAAAGAGAGCGTAACACATCACATTTTTTTATATCTTTTTTCTTTACAATCTATAAATTCTTAACATTCTTTTTGTTGAAACGTTTCAACAAGAAGAAACCATCCAGAGGACCTGACTTAACTTTGTTGGATTAATTTTACCTGGATTATTGAGCATGAACTTTGATGTTTTGAATCACTTTGGCCATGGCTGCCTCAGACGAGTCGGCGGGGGAGAAGGCAGACTCCAAAAACCATCTTAGCGCCATCAAACTGGTTGACCCACTATGTGAATGCACTATTTATAAGACTGAGTTTGTTACGGCTCCTCGGACAGATGAAGTCTTTTGGATGAAAGACGAAACGTTTCAACAAAAAGAAACCATCCAGAGGACCTGACTTAACTTTGTTAGATCTTTTTCTTTAGCATTTAAAGTGCCTTTAATGATTTTGTTTCCTCCTACTACCGTATGTCTGTTCTTTGAACAATTGTTTGTAAAATTCCTGAAATACCAACTTCTTAACCTTCCACTTTTGTTTCAATCCTGATGCATGTTCAATAATCCAGGTAGAAAAATCTAAAAAAGTTAAGTCTGGTCCTCTGCACATTCAAAAAAACAAAACGAAGCAAAACAAAGAAAAAAGTAGAAACGTTTCATCTTTCATCTGAAAGACTTCTTCAGACTGCTGGCATCACTACTGGTAACTTGTCATTTAATACATCAAGTGAAGATGTGTGCACTGGAGTCCTTTCAGCTGCAGACAAATTCTTGTTGCCTACATTAGCCGAGATAAGCAAAACTAGAAATGTTAGTTTGAGACGTTCGGTCTTTTAGTGCTACAGTAAAAAAGCTTCGGAACTAGATGGAGAAGTTACATTTTGCAAATAAAACACACAGTTGCAGTGTCATACTGAGTTTGGCTATTTGACTTTGTTGTTTTGTGTCTTCAGTCGAGTTTACCTTTTGCTGTGCAATCCAGGCCACGGCACTGTTAAAGAGTTGCTGCACCCCACTGTTCAAGCCGACTTCCCTAAGATTTTGTTGCATATTAGCATGCCATTGCTGCAAGGTCATGATGCTGTAGAGACAAACAAATAAAGAAAATAATTATTATTTAAAGTCAAATATCATGCTGTATCAAAGAGTTGTCTTTATGCAAGAAAAATATATATATATATCTTAAAACTTATACATGTACACTTAGCAAAAAACTGTTTTGTCTTACTTTTTGAAAACATCATTTGGTATATGCATTTCTTGTAGCTGCATGCCACACATTTTCAGCTTGTCAAGTGACTCTGCAGCCACGGCCAAGAACTTCTCTGCTTCCATGGAGAGGCCTCCCTATAAAATCACATAGAAATGATACTAACGCCTTGTGTCTTTTAAATAGATTTCATTTCAAAAATGCATTTCAGCAACGAAAGGTTTAAATAAACACAATGGGCTCTGTTAAGCTGACTGTGATGTGTACGTTTTGCTTACATTGCTGATGATCCATTCTGCTTTTTTCAGGCATTCCTGACAATGGACTGACAAAGAAAAAGCTCTTTCTTCGACAGTTTGTGGACTACACAAAAACGGAGGGAAATAAACAACTTGATTAAAATAATAATAATAAATAAAAAACCAATCATACAAAACAAATAATACAGTTAACATGCTGCTAAATTGCTTTCAATACTTAAAATTCATCATTGTAAAAAAAAAAAAATGTGTGTGTGTGTGTGGGGGGGGGGGGGGGGGGGGGGGGAGAAAAAAATTTGGTTAAAGTTCCTCAAAGTGAAAGGAAAACCATCACAACAAAAGTGGAATGATGTATCTCTGTTGTGAATTCCCGGCCTTTGACAAAAGTGTATTTTCACTACAAAGTCATTTCTTATATTTAAAAGTCTGGCACCAAGGGTCACAAATAGTAATTACTAAAGGACTGTTTTTGCTGATTTTTTTTATTTTTTATATATAACTCCAAGCTTCAAAAACACATGCTTAAAAACATTTTTTTTTTTTTTTTTAACATACATTAAGATTAGAGATTTAGTACAGATACTCAGCAGCCTGACTGACTGGAATAGCAGGATGATAAATGAAGTATTGTTCTTGTTATCTGGAAAATAGGCCTACTCTTGTTGCACACAGTTTAACACCAAAAAAAATACATACTTTAATTTACAGTAGGTCAACATTGAGTTTGTGGACATTCAGTTTTGTGAGATGAACTTGCTGTGACATTTGGTTTGTATTTTGGAGTTAATTGAACACATTAGGTTACAGGAAAATATGGGGGTTAGGTTTAGAATAGCAGTTTCTGTTATCCAGTCAAGTCAAATTTATTTATACGGCACATCTAGTCAAAAGTTTCAGGAGTGATATGTGGCAAAAGGGTGGGAGCAAATGTCAAAGGAAAGGTTTACAAGAAGGTGAAATAGTATGTTGTATGGTTTGGAGACAGAACTGGAAGTGGCAGAAACGAAGATGTTGAGGTCTCCTTAGGAGTGACGAGAAGAAATGAGATCAGAGGTACAGCACAGGTTGAACAACTGGGAGATAAAGTTAGAGGGACCAGACTGAGAAGGTCTGAACATGTCCAGAGGAGGGACAGCATATTAGTAGAGAGGACATGTATGGATGCAGTGAGGCCATGAAGGTTGGAGTGAGCAGAGGACACAGAAGACAGATAAAGGAGGATGACTCGCTGTGGAGACCCCTGAAAGAAGACGTTATTTACAAAAGTCAGAGATTATTTTAAGTTCTTACGTGTACTGTTGAATGCCCGTTCCTCCAGCACCTCCGCCGTGGATGGAGATACCCGGGGAGGTGGTTGTTGGGCGGGGGGTGGTGTATCCCTCCGCCACCGGATGGACCTCTCTCTGGTAGTGGTTAGCGTTAAAGTTGAAACTTCTCCGACTAGAGCTGTTCCTAGAAGTGGACTGTCTAGAACTGGAGCTGGAAAAACTCATAGCTTGTTTTTTTTTTCTGTCTTCATCAATTCTTTTGTTTTTCTGTATGAACAGCCGGCGATGGATCAGCGACTTGTCAAGGGTGTCCCGCACCTCTCAACTGATCAACGAACAGGTGTGTAGCCAACAGTAGCCGGTGCGCGCGCTCCTCTCACCTATCTCCCGTGCGCACATAATTTTCTTTTGTTTGTTGAAGGAAGAAGCTACCAGCATTTTTTTTTTTTTACACAAACCACACCTTAAATTCTGTAACCTATATGAGGAATTTACTTTACCACTGCAGTACTCGGGCTCATGCTGTACTGTCTGTTTGCCAAGTTGTACACTGTTAAACCCACAGAAGTTGCATTTATATTCAAAATAAAGATCAATGGACCAGTTTCAAGTATTTATGACTTCAAATGTTTTGTGCAAAAAATGAACCTCCAGGGCTAATTCAGTTAGCTCAGAAACTTAATTTTTTTTTTTTTTCAAAACCTCTAGAGAGGCACTTTTTTTTTTTAGTTTTAATAAAATGTTTTAAATAATGTAGCCAAATAGTATCTTCATCTCGTTATTCATTATTGTTAGCAATTGGAATCTTTTTGGTTTTCATATTATTCAAAATATCCAATTTAGCCAAAGCTTTAGCCATCATTTATGACATTTAGTGATACTTAGCCATGCATCTTTTTTTAAATTCTATTACTTATATTTTCAAATAAAACTAGGTCGCACTGTCTATAAAATAATGTTCCTTTATAAATTAAAATAACTTTACCTAAATTTCTTATGTTGTCTGTCTAAAACAGGTCTCTTGAAAATGACTCCTTGTGTGAGTGAAAAACTGACCGTCTGTGCAAACCTGCATTGAACACCCCCACCCGACCCCAACACACACACACACACAGTACACATGTGATCACTGCCTTTATCTATTTATTCCAGTTTAGTTATTTACAAAGCTCAAATATGCTATTGCATTTTATTTTTTTCATATGAATGGCATTTAAAGTAAAATGTCATGTGAAAAATGTTATTAAAGCTGCAAAGGATGAATAAAAGAAGTGTTTAAACTATTAAGACAACTTTATTTGTAATTATAAAGACAACCACTTAAAAAAACATACTTTTTTATATGCAATTATTTTTCAAAGGAAGCATACTATCTGCATGTGTATATAACATAATTTTAAAGCATATTATACGTATAACTATAGTTACCATTAGCAAAAGAAATTAAAACAATTGAGAATCGTTTATAGGATTATGTTAACCCCGAGGTTAACGTTAAATTTAAAAACAAAGAAAAATAAGAAAATAAACTATCACATAGTATGTTAAAATAAACCATTACAAATCTTCTAAAACAGTAGGCCGTTACAAAATTGTGAAAAAAGCTCATGACTAAATGTTGACACACTAAATAAAACAAAACCAACAGAAAACTACAACCAATTTAAGCACATAATTCAAAAAGAGATTACGTATTTAAACAAACAAACCCTGTTGAATTTAAAGTAGAAATAAAATGAAAAGGCATCATTTAAAAGTAGTAAAAAAAAAATCAAAGTAGTTGGTGGTGGATTGGATTAAGAGCTAAAGGTGGTGCTACTTGATGAGAAGCTGTAGGTATAAGAGGAATAATCCACACTGCCTCTACGAGATCCACTCCGGGAACCAGCTCTGGAG
>NC_056506.1:29814201-29817204 GCF_014905685.2 Nematolebias whitei
ATTTCTTTTTTGTTGTTGTTGTTTTTGCTGAGGTGTTTTGTCCTTCATCCACAGGACTTCTTCAGTCCAAGGCGCCACAAACAAACTGGAGTCCCACAAGCACCACACTCCCATAGTGGAAATAAACAATTTGCTGGTGATAAGATAGTTTCTGGAGCCTGCCCTCTCCCCTGTCAACTCCTCTAAGGCAGTCATGCCAAAATGGTTCAAAACACCAAAGTTCAATAATCCAGGTACAAATCCAACAATTCCTAGGCGGGCTCCCAAAACCATCTTATCGCCAGCAAACTGTTTTTTTTTTTTGTTGTTTTTGTTTTTTTTCCACTATGCAAGTGTGGTGGTTGTGGGACTCCAGTTTGTTTTGGCTCCTCGGACTAATGAAGTCCTTTGGCTGAAGGATGAAACGTCTCAGCAAAAATAAATAAATAAATAAGAAACTGTCCAGATGACCTGACTGAACATTGCTGGATTTGTACCTGGATTAATGAGCATGAACTCTGGTGTCAAGGCCAAGGTCTCAACGCACTCGAAAGTGGGCAAGTGAAAGAAGATGCTTAGTATGTGAGGTCACAAATGTATTAAGAGTGACTTCTCAATAGCTTAATGAGTGTCTCAGACTGGAAAAAGGTTCATGGGAAGGATGGATGGATGAGTACAAGCCAGTGCATCTCTTGCGTCAGTCAAAATCCCAGGTAAATGGCGAGCAGTGTGTCAGGAAGGGCATCCGACATAAAAAAAAACTTTTGCAAATCTGACATATGAGTTCATCTGAGTGATACCATATTGGATCAGTCAAGGCCCGAGTTAACAATGACTACCACCAGTGCTGGTGACAGAGTGTCAGCGGAAAATGTACTACTGTTAGTTAAAGTCAACAAAAGAGGGAAACGTGTCAGGAGACAGAGGGAGAAGAGGAAAGTTAAGAATGTAGGACTGAGGGTTGCAACTCTAAATGTGGGGACAATGACATGCAAAAGTAGAGAGCTGGCTGACATGATGCAGAGAAGGAAGGTAGATGCTTTGTGTCGTAAGAGACCAAGTGGAAGGGCAGCAAGGTTTGCAGCATTGGAGAAGGGGTTAAACTTTAAACTCTTACCATGGTGTGGATAGAAAGAAAATTGGAATAGGGTTGGTCCTGAAGGCGGAGTTGGCAAAGAATGTAGTAGAGGTGAAAAGAATGTCAAATAGGGTGATGTGTCTGAAGGTAGAAGTAGAAGGTTTGATACTAAATGCTGTCAGTGGTTATGTTCCACAGGCTGGATGTGACATAGAGGAGAAAGATACATTTTGGAAGGATCTGGGTGAAGTGATAGAGAGTATTCCCAGAGAGGAGAGAGTGGTGATCATAGCAGATCTGGAAGGATCTTGGTGAAGGAACCGAAGGGATGAGGAAATGATGTGTAGGTTTGGTGTCAAGGAAAGAAACCAGACGATTATAGAGCCACCTATAAGAGTAGAGGAAGGAGTATGCAGGTAACTATTCTACAATATGTAGAAGAGGAAACCTGAGGGCTATGGGGACTGTAAAATTATGATGGAAGAGCGTGGCCATGCAGCATCGGATGGTTGTGTGTAGAATGACTGCTGTTGTAAAGAAGAGAAAAAATAGTCAAATCAGAGAAGACCAAATGGTGGAAACTGAGGATGGAAGAATGTTGTGAGGAGTTCAGAGAGGAACTGTTAAAGGCTCTGGGTGGTAAGAAAGAGCTTCCAAATGACTGGACTAATAGATCAACAGTAATTAGAGAGACAGGTAGGACGGTACTTACTGTAGTTTGTCATCTGGACAGAGAATAGATTATAAGGAAACCTGGTGGTGGGCAGCACGGTGGCGCAACTGGTAGAGCTGCTGCCTCTCAGCGAACAGGTCCCTGGTTCAAACCCAGGTCCAGGTGCCTTCTGGGTGGAGTTTGCATGTTCTCTCCGTGCATGCGTGGGTTTTCTCCGGGTACTCCGGTTTCCTCCCACAGACCAAAAACATGCATGTTAGGCTGATTGGTAACTCTAAATTGTCCCTAGGTGTGAGTGAGAGAGTGAATGGTTGTTTGTCTCGTTTGTCTCTATGTGGCCCTGTGATGGACTTGCGACCCGTCCAGGGTGTCCCCCGCCCCTTGCACAGTGATTGCTGGACATGGGCACCAGCGACCCCCGTGACCCAAAATGGAATAAACGGGTAAAGAAAATGGATGGATGGATGGATGGAAACCTGGTGGTGGAATAGTGAAGTGCAGGAAGCTATTCAAAGAAAGAACAAGAACGATTGTTATCTGAGATTAGCCAAGAAGGAATATGACAGTGAGAGGACTGAAGAGAGTTTATGTAGACAGGAATATAAGGAGATGAAACGTAACGCAAAGAGGGAAGTAGCTAGCGCAAAGCAGAAGACATTTGATGAGTTGTATGGGAGGCTGTGTATTAAAGAGGGTGAGAAGAACTTGTACAGATTGACAAGACAGAGGGATCAGGCTGGAAAGGATGTGCAGCAGGTTAGGTTTGTTAAAGATATGAATGGTAATGTTCTAACAAGTGAGGAAATTGTGACAAAAATATGGAAGGAGTATTTTAAAGTGCTAATGAATGAAGAGAATGAAAGAGAAAGAAGAGCAGAGGTCATAAAAGCTGTGGACCAGGAAGTGGGAAAGATTAGTGAGGGTGAAGTTCAGAATGCTCTAAAAAGAATGAAGAAGGAAGGGGAAGGCAGTAGGACCTATTGACGTACTAGTGGAGGTATGGACATGTCTAAGAGAGATGGCAGTGAAGTTTTTTGACTCAAATATTAAATGGTATATTTTAGGGTGAGAAAATGTCAGAGGAGCGGAGAAGACGTGCACTGGTGTCAATTTTTAAGAACAAGGATGATGCACGGAGTTGTGGCAACTACAGGGGAATTAGGTTGAAGAGTTACACGATGGAGATCTAGAGCAGGGCTTTTCAACAGGCAGTGGTTTACTTCAATCCAGCCCACATTTTTATTTTATTTTATTTATTTATTTTTGGTGGTGG
>NC_056506.1:29817304-29817530 GCF_014905685.2 Nematolebias whitei
GATGCACTCTCTGAACATGATTAGGCATTTAGTTGATTAAAACCAGCTAAACCTACAAGAGATAGAATTAAAAAAGGTGAAAGTACTAAAATTGAAAACTGGTAGTAATTCTGTAAGTAGTGACAGTAAGCACATAGTAAAACGTGTAACAAAATGTGTTATGCTTTGAAAGGAAGCTTGCAGTGTTTGAAAGAAGAATCCACACTGCCTCTACGAGATCCACTCC
>NC_056506.1:29817540-29827932 GCF_014905685.2 Nematolebias whitei
CTCCAGGTCCCTCATCAGCCTCTGTTGGATAAACACAAATCAAAGACCCGCGCTGTTAACAACCATTAGGTGTAAATTAAGAAAGAGCTCAGTCGGAGATCCTCACAGAGTAGCTCTCCTGCTTCTTGGGGATGTACTGGTCGATGTTCTTGTCTCCCCAGTCAAACACAAGCTCCTCCTCCTCTCTTTCGTTCACCCACATGATGGCTTGAAAGATGTCATCAATGATGTTCTGAAGCTCCCGGAGCTGATTTGTGCGACTGTGGGACATTTTCTGTTGCAAAAATAAAGCAAATTTAAGAATGTAATTTAAAACTCAACAAAGGTAATAAACTCCAGGATTTGACTTAAGTCTTCCCAAAAGAGCATTGATCTACCTGCAGGTTGTCCCATTCTTGTTCCAGGTGGGAGAGGTGAAACTTATCACCCACTGACATCTAAAAAGGAAAGTATCAGGCTTTAATTCACATCTTGTGTAGACATATACTCTTTAAAATCCCACCCCCCAAATAAAAATAAAAATAAAATAAAAATCTGAGACAACGGTGAACTAAGGTAAAACCAGAAAGCTTACCAGTTCATTTTTAGCACGGTCTACTTCTTGGCTTCTTTGGATGGAGCTGTGAAACCTGTTGTGGGCTGTGATTTGGTTGTCTATGGCGCTGGAGTCATCTCCCCATGGAGCAGTCTCAATGATGCGCTACAAGATACAATACAACAGCTTAGTGCCTTTGTTATTGTTTTTCAGACAACAAATCATTGAACATGACCACATCTGAAAGCACATCAGTTCCTAAAGTCCAGACCCTGATTGTACTGTTTTGTTTTGATGTAAAGTCATTATTTTTTACTAGTGGCTGCTATTTTGCAGCATGCAGAAACCACTACTAAAGGAATTGAATAGGTAGTGATTTCATAACAAAAACAATAATTGTGAAAGTGAAAGTGATTGTTTTTGCTCTATTTTACAAGTTTCTTCAGTCTTTCATTAGACTATGCAAATGTTGGTAATTATGGGATATTCTTTAATGAGCTTCTGCCTCCAACTCTTTGTCTTTAGTTTATTTCCTCTATGTGTCAGCATATAATCATTAGGCTATTCTTAAACAGGGAACTATTCCAACTATGCCCTTCCTTGTTTGCAGCCCTCCACTTTGATAGGAGATTTGCCAGCAAATAACCTCAGCCCGTCCCTGTTCTGTACTCTGCATTTTTTTCACCCCGTCTCTCGCAAGGCTTTTGTTCTCTCACCACTCCCTTTTCCCTCAAGAATTCATGCCTGCAGCTACAAACGAAAAGTCAAAATGCTGCTAACAAAGCGAACATCCGACTGTCAAATAGCAACCAAGTCACCCTTACAATTTCTCTATGATCAAAAATGCAAATTCAGTGGTAGACAATCGTGTAGTATGTATTTAGTTCATACTTAAAAAGTAGAAACTGTGAAGTATGTGGCAACAGCATAAACATGATTGATGAGATTCAGATGGGTGAGGCTGACGGTGGTGACAGAATAACAGGGTGTGTTTCTGGGAAGGTGGAGTATGCGAGTGTAGAAGGGCGTTTTCCCATGACAGTGCTAGAGGTCGAATGAGTTGCTCTGTTCGTCAAGAACTAACTCAAAGGCGAGTGTAACATATCACACTTCTTTACTCCTTTCTCTTTAGCTCCCATTTTCTCTTTGCTGCCTCCCTCTGCACTTTTTAAAACCCTTCCTGAAATGACAAAACTCTCTCCGACCACATATTTTGTTTTGTCCCTCCCGCATTTCTATTGGCCTCCTTCATTCTCAGGTCAGGTTTTGGCAAGAAGCCCGGATGGTTTCAGTTACATTAGGGTAGGATAAGTGATAGGGTGAATGCGTCACCTCCTCCACCTCTCACGGCGCACTAGTTTGTCGGCTTTTATTCTCATGCAGGTACGAAAACTCAGCCAGGACATAAAAGTTAATCATTGTTTGAGCTCCTTTTTATATAACACGTACTGGCGGCGCCCATATTAAATGCATCCAATGAAGATTATTGTACAAAAGCATACATGTTCTTATTGTTCGTAATAGCAAGGAAGACTAAAACCATTTCCCAGAGGAGTTTTGTTTGACTCGTTCTGTGTAGCAATGTCTTTTAAGTCAAACAGAGCAGTAACCTTTTGCAGACGATGGTTTCACGTTCTTAATAAGTTCACCTTTTGTTGGGCGATCCATGCCATGGCATTGTTGAAGACTCTCTCCCCCTCACTGCCCACGCTGACTCGCTTCCCTCTCATTGTTCCAAAGCCAGCAAGTTTCTGCTGTGTGAGAGCGTGCCACTGCTGCAACCTCTCAACACTGTGGAGATGTCCAAACAGGGAAAACACCCAGTAAATCTTCAAAGCGGAACACTAATCGGGCTGCTTGAAAGCACTTTTGGATCCGAAGTCCCGTAAACGCACAAAGAACGGCTGTGTTATTGACTTACGTCCTGAAAACATCGTTTGGTATACGCAGCTCTTGCAGATCTCTGCCACAAAGCTTCAGCTTGTCAATGGATTCTGCAGCCAAGGCTAAAAGCTTCTCTGCCTCCATTGGGGGGCCTCCCTATAAAACAGAAAGGACACTAATGTCTTTGTGTGTCGTCTAAAAAAGATCCTCCGAAAAAGCTACCGTAGTTCTTTCAAGTAAAAGGTTTGAATAAACACATGAAGTCAGTTATGCTGAGTGTGATATGTGTTGACTTACACTGCTGAGGATCATATTTGCTTTTTCCAGGTATTCCTGACATCGGCTTGACAGAAACTGGCCTCTCTCGTGAATAGTTTGCACACTGCACATGATAAAATTACATTTTTACCATACCAGATTAACAAGAGTTCAATGCAAAACAGATATGGTTAATAGGTTATTATTTTTTTTTAGTTTTTATTTATTTATTTTGTGTGTGTGTGTGGTGGGGTAATTCAATTCAGTTTATTTCTATAGCATCAAGTCACAAATGAAGTCATCTCAGGGCACTGAACAGAAATATTCATATATAAGTTAATAACATTATTTATCTGAGTAACAGCTGACTGTTTCGACACAGACTCTCATAAATAAAACTGAAACTGTTTTTGTTTTTTTTTCAAAGTAAAAGTGTAAAAAGAATGGCAACACAATCAGAAAACAACATTTGTGTTTTAACCAACTACACATATGTGTGGTGAATTTCAAAGTTTGGCTAAGGTCCAAAATCTACAAAAAAAAAAACATTTTTTTTTTAATCAAAATGTACTTTTGTTTATATAAAAATGCTTTAAAAGTGTAGAAAATAAATCTCACAAACACACATTTAGCTTTTAGAGATTAAAAAAAACAACAACTACACACACCGAATGGCACAGGGGTGTGTTTAAGCATTTCATTTCCTTTTAATTAGGTAATGGATTAGGAATTACAAAAACTAGGATTAATCTTGTATAATCTACAAGAACAAGCTGAAAATAACTAATTTGGACAGACCTGAGAAATATTTAACTGTCAGAACAGGTCACAGGTGTCCTCTCAAGGACTTTTCTTTTTTTTTTCCTGCTACGTTTTATCTCGGACAAAGCAGCTGAACTTTAGCTTATGTTCTGAGCTTTAGTCTCCCTGAGTGAAAAGTTGGGCGTCTCATGTGACATTTAAAAGCGCTTACTTTATGGTTGGACCCCCACCGAGGCTGGCCTGCTGCATCTTCACCCCTCCACCCGCGCCGCCGTGCATGGAGCTCCTGGAGAAGGTGGATGTCTGGTAGGTGTTGTAGCCGCCCTCCACCGGCTGGAAGTCTCCCTGGAAGCCGTTTCCACTCACGAACACGTCGTTCCTGTAGCTCAGGTCCGGCCGGGAGCTGCTCCTCTGGCCCAGAGTGTGCAGTCGGCTGTTGGAGCCGTACAAACTCATGGCTCACTTCGTTGTTTTGTCCACTTTCCGTCAACTTTGTGTCTAGTTTCTGGTTTAATTCTTCCTGCTCGCGGACGGTGCGCGCGCCTCTCTCCGCCCCGTCGTCCTGTTGCGCAGATAATGGCGAGTGGAGAACAGACGGAAGCTGGTGCTTTTTGGACGAACCACACCTTGATGCGTTTACGACACCCTGCAGCCCAGTCTGGGAACGTCTGCTCCCATTTTCACATCGACACAAATTCCTTTTAGTGCGGCAACAACGAGTCCACAACACAATGACACATCTGATACTGTTTAACTACGTATTAGCAATAAATACATAATTAAACTTTTTGGAAATACACCGCTGCTCAAATGCATATGAAGCAGTTTTTTTTTTTTTCAAATATTATAAAAAGTTGGAGCTTTTTTGTTGTTTCGTGTGTTCTGCACCTCCATGATGTCAAACATAGCTCAAATGAATAAATGTGCTGAAGTTGTATGCAGATGTCTCGTGCAATCAGCAGCTCTTGTGAAAGACTCTCAGCTACAACCACCTCAAATCTAAGCTCAATATCTCTGAAGTTGGCTGAGTTGTAGCCATTTGTATCTTTACTAATTAATCCCTGGGCTATAAATTGGATTGGCTCCAACAGTTAATCAGTTAGTTGCATCTAATGATAATTTCCTGCAAGTTTCATTAAAATCTGTCCAGGGATTCACAAGATTTTTTTGCTAACAGATGGCATTGACTCCAAATATACTTATTAGCATATTTGTATTCCTTTAGCCCTCTGAATATGTGTGAGGGATGACTCACAGCTACTACCACACTAAGTTTTAGGTCAATATCTATGAAGCTGGCTGAATTATAGTTGTTTCTGTGTTGGCTGTGGCAGCCATCTTGAACTGTGCTGACTCCTAAAGTTAATTACTTGTAGACAGTTGTACACTGAATGCTTACTTCCTGCAAGTGTCATTAAAGTTTATCCGGTGGTTCATGAGATATACTGACGTTAGGCAGACGCACAGACATTTGTCTGGCTTCAGCTTTTTGCAGCAGGCGATAATAAGCACTCCTTATTTTTGTAAATTAGACTCCTTGTCCTTTAATAGACATTTAGAGCATACTGAATGTTACATATTAGCACTATTCTAACGCCACTATCATTTTAGTGAATATCTATCTTTGTGGTCTTATTTTGCTCCCACAGCCCACACAACCAGCGAGTCAAAGGTCGGAGTGGTTTGAAGCCTTGGCAGTGAAATCCTGCTGAAACAAATTAATGGCTGCAGCAGCCAACACATTTCAGTGGCGTGAGAGGAGATAGTGGCCCCACAAAGAATCTGTCGTCTCGAGGTCAACATTCCTGAGGTCAAAGTGGTCATTTCGTGTTCAGTGTTTTGAGTCACTGTGTGAGCACTTTCCTTCCTTCTTCCCGTACATGGCTTAAACATAACTCGCCCCCGTCTGCACACAGTCAATAGGAGTGTGTACACTTTAAAAAGTGAAGGGGGTGCGAGGAAGATAAGGAGACGATTGTGCCGGGATGAGGTCATATTTAAAAGTGCTGACAGGATGTGAAAATAGAGCTTGACTCTGATTTTTTTTTACTCTGAAGATCTTCCCTTTATTTCAGCTAAGGAGGAAAACAAAATGTAATTCTGCTAACAGAAGCATTTTTGTCCCTCTGGTGCATTGTAGCCTCCATCCAGGAGCAGTGTTTGCACAGTTAGGTCACAAAACCACAGACATGTGTGAGAGCAGAGTGGACAAGAGAGCGAAACAAGGCTGGGCGTGAAAACAATCAACGCCATGAAGATTTCTTACAGCCATTAAGCTTTTAAAGGTTTTCGCGTCTCATTCCAACTCGTCAAAAAAAAAAATCTGCTCATCATTCTTCAAACGGCGCTACATTTGAGCGCAGGCGTTAATGGTGACTATAGTTTCTTCAAAAAGGCCACCAGTCCCAAATAACACAGCGGGAGGCACGCCCAACGTGTTCAAGAGGCTTTGCTTTATCGTGTTCAACGAGCCTTGTCTCAACAAAGATACTGCAAGATGAAACATGCACAAGTTTCATGCTAAAACAAACTGACGTAGGAGTGGGATGTCCAACTTTACTGGAAAACGTTGTGAAACTGTTAAAACAACAACAAAAAAGGCTATCAGGATTAGATTTTTCTTTTTTGACCTTAAAAGATAAAAATATGTTTGTCTTGTAAACACTTAACTAAGCTCAATCCTGTACAGCTTTCCTTTTTGAGGGCGTAGCTTGTTCAGATAGGCGTAGTCTAAAGAGAAAGTGATAGCTTTGAAAGCTGCTCCTTTAGCCTCACTTGGGAGTTAACATTTAACTTCATGTTTGCTTTTCTTGTGTGAGAGCAGATTTCTTTATTTTTTGATGGCAAACATGATTTTACTCCCAAAGCACCATGCAACTCACCGGACACTAAAATAAAAAGCTCGCAACACCAAATATTTCTTATTGAATGATGAATCAGCAGCAGCAGAACACAACCCCAGGTTAAGAGTGACTGATCGCGTCGTCAATCAACCTGACATGTACACGCGTATTAAATAATTTCCAGACACCGATAACTGACATCACCCAGTGAGTATATTGAGGGGAACAAGCTGACAGCTGGTTTTGCAGACTGCAGGCACTTCACATTGTCTTGTTTATGAATGTGACGTTCTAGCAGCTGGTTCCTTAGACCTTCCACCGTTTCCCATTACAATACAGGAAAAGGGACATCTCTTTAAAGCCTCTTAACCAAATTTAAAGAAAATGGGTTGAAAAGGTTCCCAGTAAGAGATTATTGGAACTACATTTTAGATTGCAAAACAAGCCCTTCTAAATAAAATCTCTTGCAGTGGTCACTCAGTGCCGGGTGTTCCCTTCTCTTCAAGTCTTTGAACTTCCTTTCTGGAACATATCAATATATTTATCATCAACTGGTGAGCAACAGAAACAGTATGTGTTTTAGACTCCGAGTGTATATTTCAATAGAAGTATTTTGCAAATATCCTGCAGAAAGTTGGATGCAACGGTGATAAAAACATCCGTGCCTTCTAAAGTTCACCGAGAACACAGAGGCCTTTGTATCTTTATGACCCTGCCAGGGGTCAAAGAGAAAATGCGGCTTTCTTCTGAGTAAAAAGTCACTGACAGACATTTGAAAACTTTGATCCACTTTTATAATCGTATCTGTAGGAAGAAAGTGCTCGCGGCTCTTAAATGTGTGTGTAAGTTTAAGTATTTATGTGCTGTTCCTCAGTACATGCGCACCATCAATTACACTGTTTACTTATCTAATCTGAAACCATCCCCAAAGTAATAAGCCACAGCACGCAATCTGCACCATCTGCACACAGCAGTCTGTTAGACTTTTGATCCCAAGCTCACTAAAAGTTTGGAACCGTTTTTTCAGCAAAATATCTTAAAAATATATATTTTTTTAATGTGTACCATGTAACCAAGAACTTAACTGTTCAATGAGACAAACATTTTTGTTTTTTGCTTTTTCGCAAACATGAAACAATCTTGAATTTTCAAATCTGCAGACACACCTTGCCTTTTTTCCCTTGCCTCATGTGTAACCAACCGGTTTATGACACAGACAGATAGGACAACACTTTCATGTCCGTGCCCGTACACGCCAACAGTCTGCGTTGACTCAGAGTGTTGCTTTGGGGCGGATCCTGGACACACCTGTATCAGTTGCTGGGTAGCGCAATTATAAAGTCTGACTGACAACAAACAACCGACCGTGACGCGACTGCACAGCTGTCGAGCTCTTTCAGCTAGCACAGCGGGCCATTTCTCTGGCATGCACTTCAGTAAAAGTAATGCCACACTTTCAATTTTGAACAAAAAAAAAAAAGTGTGTTTTGTTTTTAAATATTTGAGCAGATTTGTCATATCTGAGCTTGTAATCTCCTTAAAGGTCACAAAGGTCAGGTGAGCAGGTGTTCCTGGAGAAGAGATCGAGCTTTCACCTGCTTTATAACATTAGAACATCAGAACTCATTTAAAGACTCATTTTTAATCCTTTGCATTTAAACCAGACTGAGAAGTCGTATGTTTTTATTTTTTAGCTTGTATTTAACTGTAATTTATTGTTGGACTCTTTGTTTGAATTTGTATAAGTTCTTACTTTTACACTTTATAGTGTTTGTCAACATCTGCTGTACTTGCACATAAATGTGGCTTTGACAAATAAACACAAATCTTACACTTTGTTTCTGTAAACAAAAAAAAACAAAAAAAATCTATAAATTATTTTATCAGGCCTTTGAATTTCCTAGCGAAGGTTAACAGAGCCAATGAAATGTTTTATTCAGTTACACATTGGGCTTTATTTTAATCGATGCCATTTTTTACACAATAGTGATGCGAAATTACAGGAGTACAAACCTGCAAATGCCAGAACAGCTGCTGCTGTTACATTTATCCACCAGCAGGGGTCGTCAGTGTGCAACAAACAAGACACCGAGCAAGAGTTCACTCTGCATTTCTGAGGTGGTTTATGCAGTTCCAGCCACTAATGACAATAATATGTGCAATATACATGTGTGAACCACATTTGCTCTCAGCTGAGAGGTTTATTTTAATGGCACATCTTTAGGCTTATTTTTAGTTTGTTTGTTTTTTGACAGCTGATAAAAGAAAGCGTAGGGAACGTCAGATAAATAATAAAATAGATATATAACTAAAGTATTTCACTAATCTATTTGGGAATTAAACACGTATCCCATTAGTGGGGCACATGTATAAAAAATAGTATGTAGTAACCCACTTTGAACAGAAGGGGGCAGTATTGTTGGAAGCATCTGTGTTAAAGGCTATAATCTCCATATCAACTGGTCATTTAATCACACACTCGTTTAATTAAATCAAACAAGGATAATGCTGAAACTTTGTGATCACTCTGATCTGATTAACCCAGTTTAGCAATGAATTATTAACTAATGCAATAACCTTGAACAAGTAGTAAAACAAAACTTCTACGCCTAATTGGACCGTTTGAGTAGTCAAAGCAATAACTGCAGGTCTGCTTTGACTGCACTGACTGGAGTGCTTTAGAAGCGTCAGCCATTTCCTATATCAGTTTGTGCGAGTACATGTGTGCAGACCAAGACCTTTCACACATACAACAATCAACCATGGTTCATTTCACGTCTGAGGAAGCTGTGTCGGAACAAAGAAGAGGCGTACAGCTGTGGAAACTGGGCCCGTAAGCAGGCAAGAAACAAACGGACCAAGGAGATCAGGGCAGCTTAACAACGAGAAGATCAAAAGCAGCTTCTCAGATAACGACCCAGCTGCAGTTTGGAGGAGCCTGCACAACATCACTCGCTACAGGAGTCCGTCCCCCCACACTGTGATGACCCCCGACTGGCTGACGACCTAAACAGCTTCTTCTGCAGATGTTGAAATCAGCCATTCACGCCTCCAACCCATTCACCAACACCCCACTCCCACACAAAAGGACTATCTATGCCCCCCCCCCCCCCCCCACAAACCCCCTCCCCCCCCCTCCCCCCCCCCCACGCCCCCCTCACCTAAAAGCAAGATGTGAACGGGCCCTGTCTGCATCAGAAGACCAAGAAAGCTCCAGGACCTGATGATATTTCTCCCTTCTTCCATGCCTGTGTGAGTTTCCCTCCTGCTCCAAGCGTTCCACGATCATTTTGGTCTCCAAGGACTGGACACCATAACAGGATTAAATGACTACTATTGCCCTGACATCTGTGGTCAAGAAATCCTTTGAGTGACTGGTGTTGAAGCATCTGAAAGACATCACAGGACTAGTCTGTGAAACTCCTGAAGTTTGCAGATGACACAACTGTTATTGGCCTGATACAGGACAATGACAAGTCTGCATACGGACAGGACGTTGATCGGCTGGTCCACTAGTGCAGTCAAAATAAACTGGAACTCAACTGACTCAAGATTGTGGAGATAACAATGGCCTTCCGAAGAAGCCTCCCCCACAATGCTACCTCATCATCCCAACATTGTATGTACTGTGTATCACTTCCGGTTCCTAGCAACCACCCTTTCTCAGGACCTGAGATGGTCCTCCTTTTCGGAGGAAGAATAGAGTACGGTATGTACTTCCTGCATTGCCTTAAGAGGTACAACCGACCACAGGAGCTGCTGGTCATCGTCTACGTATTCTATCTGTTTTGTGCACACCCATCACTTGTGGTTTGGTTCATCCACAAAACAGGACAAGTTCAGATTGCAATGAACAATCAGGTGTGCAGAGAGGATCATCGGGGCTGACCTTCCTCCAGGACTTGTACAGATCCAAGGTCAGGAAAAGGGCTGGTAACATCTCTGCAGACCCCACACATCCTGGACACAAACTAGACTTTTACCTTCTGGCCAGTGCTACAGAGTGCTGTTTTCAAAAACCAGCTGTCACAGTTTCTTCCCCCAGGCGGTCTCTCTGATGAACACAATAAACACCTTGCAGACTGAGTAGTCAGCTACTCTGCTGTGAAA
>NC_056506.1:29832932-29845714 GCF_014905685.2 Nematolebias whitei
AAAAAGTGGGTCAGATTGAAGGCACCCACCACTAGTTTGTGCTTTGGGTTCTGTTTATTGCATTTATGATTCAATGCAGTAAAATAAAAAAATGTCAAGGTAACAGATCATTGTAAAACTTGGTTTATTTACATAATGACTTTAATTGCTGGATGTCCAGTCCCCGAGCTGTTGGCTTTCAGAAACTGTGGCCCCCTGAGCAGTTTTGTTGAATAGCCCTGATCTAGAGAATTGTGGAAGCTAGACTTAGACGAGAGGTGACTATTTATGAACTGCCGTATGGTTTCATGCTGAGAAAGAGCGTCACAGTTGCCATTTTTGTTTTGAGGATGCTGATGAAGTACAGAGGCTCAGAAATAACTTTATTGTGTCTTTGTGGATTTAGAAAAAAAACATTTGATAGGGTGCTGAGGGAGGAGGTGTGGTATTGCATGAGGAAATCTGGAGCGGCAGAGAAGTATGTTAGACTGGTACAGGACATGTATGAGGACAGCAGGACAGTAGCTTCAAGGTGGAGGTGAGATTGCATCAAGGATCTGCTGGGGTTGGAGTGAGGACAGAGGATGCAGAGGACATAGTGAGATGGAGGAGGATGACTCGCTGTGGTAACACCTGAAGAGGAAACGGACGAATGAAGAAAGAAGAATATCAAATATATTTGCCTGGAAGGTGAACAATGACTTTGTTGCTAATTTAAATTCTAATATGATAGTACAATAAAATGATCAATATTTGTTCAGTACCTTATGGATTTTACTGATTTGCTAATACTTCTGGTATAATACAGTAACATCAAATGGACCTTAAAATCCACATCTGATAATATAAATTGTGCTCTCAACTAACATTAATTTAGATTTTATACAATAAACCAAACCTATAGTTAACTGGTGGAGGATAGCAAGATGTTAAATTAGGTTGTGAAATAATTCAAAAATGGTTTATAGTTTGAAGCACACATCAAAAATAAAGGGCATGAAAAATACCAATTAATATAAATGGTGATTTATCAATAGTCTGTGCAACAAAAAAGAAAATAAAGTAGTGTATCCTCTTCAGAGGATGATTCACAACAACTTCAAAACACGAGTCCTTTTTTCCTCTGTTGATGATCGAAACTCAGGCAGAAGAATAAAAAAAGAGGAGCGGACTTCTTTGCCAAAGAACCGAGTTTTGTTTTGGAGATCCTAACTCTAATCTGAACATTTCACAAATGAATCTGTCACAAACAGAATAACAAACCAATTGTGTATTTTGTCATTATTCCTCATATTTTGCCGTATCTTTTTTTTTTTTTACTTTATTGAACACAATGTACAAAACAAACCGGTATTGTAATTAACAAACAGCACCTCCAAAACAGTGACAAGACTTGCGAACTGAGTCCGTTGTAAAAGTATACAAGATAAACAGAGATACTATTTAAGAACAGACTGGAAAGAAAAGGATAAAGAATAACAAAACAGAAAATGAAAATGAAATGAAATTTTAGTCAGAGGATTCGGGAAAATATCATTTGTAATTAGAAAGAAACAAATGAGCTTTTTTATTATTATTAATCAGTTTAAGGGAATCAATCAGATATTTTAGTTCTGACTGAAAATGAATACAATTTGGTATCGAGTTTGCTCATTTTTGTTTGTGGATGAAAAAAATGTGCTTATAAAATGATAAAATTAAGTATATGTTCAAATTTACAATTTTATATTTTGCCATATAATCCGCAGTTGCTCCGCCAGGTGTTTCATATAATGGGCGTGGCCTACATTTTAGCTCCTCCTACCTGTTTACAGGCTATCAGTGGATTACAATCATTTGGATTGTATAAAGTTAGGCCTATCAAGATTGTATAACATAGTGTTTTTAATCCCAAGTCTTAAACAGCACACCGACTTAATAGTAAAAAATATTTATTTTTCAACATTTTTATATGTAAACACGTCGCTATGAATAATATTAATTAGCTCGACAAAGTGAATACATTTATTCATATATATGTGCATTTATTTGTATTAAAATGTTTTTTTGAAATTATTTCCCCCCTCTTTTTGTTGTTTTCCTGAAACTCGTCGGTGTTTCCTGGAGGCCATGTTCTTGTCGGGACTCTACCTGTGGCCAGGTGTGTTACCTGTGACTCACACGCGACGCGCTTCCGCGGCTGCCTCAGCTGAGACGCACACGAAGCAGTGGAAACAGTTTAGGTTGTTTCGTCATTAATCCGTTTAAATCTTGAGTGTGTTTTATTGTTTTATCAAGTCAGCCCCCCCTTCCCTGGGTTTTCGGTGGCGAACAGAGGGAAGTGCTTCCTGCCATCCCAACAATGAGGAGGTGCGTCTTCTTTCCGTTCCACTGACGGTCTGCGCACCGCCACATACAGGGAGCTCGGAGGGGAGGGGAGCATTGACGCATTGTGGAAGGAGGGAAGAGAGAGGGGGGGAGGTAGGTGCTGACTGCAAACACCCGGCTTCCCTTCGCTCCACAACCGGAGGCAGCTCTCTCTCTCTCTCCCTCTCAGTCTCGGGCGACATGGCCGTGGTGCAGCTCGAAACGGGGGACGCGCACCAGCCGGAGAACGGCTTCGTGGCCGCCGAGACCGCGTCCCCCCCGGGGCAGCTGAGGCGCATCGACTCCGCCGTCCTGCCGTTTCTCGGGGGCTTCGGGAGGTACCAGAAACAGCTGATCGTGCTGACATGGATTCCGGCGTTGTTCATCGGCTTCAGCCAGTACTCGGATAGTTTCCTGCTCGCCCAGCCGAACAGCACGTGCACCCAGCCGAACATGAGCGATCATCAGTCGTGGCTGCCCGGTCCTCATCATTACCACCGTCCTCACGAGGCCGGGGAGAACTCCAGCAGCCACGATGACACGATCAGCGCGCAGTGTGTCCCCAACTGCACCGAGTGGAGCTTCGTGCAGCACACTGGGCTCGACCAGAACGTGGTTACTAAGGTAAAGCTGTCCATCCCCAGGAAGACAGGGGGTGTTGTGTCCATGCACCAGGACATCCTACCCCCTTTGTTCATTTTAGGATCCATTTATGTGATCAGGCGTGTAAGGGAACAAAACTATGGCTCATATCGGTGTGCAGTGCATCCCAGGCTGTGTTCAGTTTTTTAATTTGAGGATTTCAGGATTGACAGGGCTGCCTGTTTGGTTCCAGTTGGGAGTCCAGGATTCCTTAGTGTGAACTGGGCTACCACCAGGAGGGGGGACGGGGAGGGGGGCATTGGTCACCCCTAAAATAAATTGGTGCAAACACACCCTCCCCCAACTGGCCTCCCTCTGGCCAGTCTTATCTTCCAAAATCCCAAGCTTTTTCTACCTAAATGGGATTAGTAGAAGCTCGTAATCATGACAATAAACATGTTTTTTTAATGGTTTGAAATGAAAAATGTTCTTCAAAACTAGTCTTTCTGAAAAGGGACAACGGTTAAAGTGGACAAACTCAAAGAAATATCGCAACTTTTCTTTTATACACTGGCATTTGCGAGTGACACGCTAAGTTCTTTTTTTTTAATGTGTTTTTAGTTCACGTGCTTTTATATCTACTGCCTACAGCTATCTAATATCTAATATACTGATAATTACCCAACTAATTCAAACGGTGCTTTTGCGTAACAGTTGGATGTGCTTATAAAGGATGCTGATTATGAGATATGTATATGTTTAAATACATCGAAATTTAAGAAAGCACAAGCTTTAATATGTTGAGCTATTTTGAACAAGTAATATCAGCTGTAACTGAAAGTAGACCTAAATCAGAAATGCATTTCCTACTTCCAATGGTGGTGCATTTTATTTATTTATTTATTTTTAAATAACCTATGTGTGACGATATAACAAAACTCCTGAAATTCTCTTTAGGCTTTTGGTTTTGGTGTGGCAAGACCCCCAAATGACCGCCCATTTGAAAAATGTCTGCAAGTGCCCCTGGGTGAGAGCGTGTCTTACTGTCGCTGAGTGATGCTGTGCGGATGCACAACGATGAAACGACTCAAGGCGGGGATACACCAGTTTTTAGTTTGTGGGGTGGGGATACAAGGGGATGGAATCTGGTAGAAATAATATAACTCTGAGTCTTTGATTGGGAGTAAAGGTCATGCGCTTGCTTTAGAATAATGCAACCCTATCCCTGACCAAACATCACCCACCCTGTAAGCACTACCCTACCCAAACAGCAAGAGGATGTTTCTCCACCTTCCAATGTGCATATCAGCCTTTTTTTAATTTAGGGGTAATATAACTACGTATTTGCACAGGTTCCTATTCATCTTGAGCAGAATGAGGAAAAATCAACAAACCATAAATCAATGTAATCAAAAATATCCACACATTTTCAAATTGTAATCTAAATAATAGTCTGAAATATTGTGCATGTGTAAAGATAACATCTTAACCTGCACCCTTTCGCCTTTTAGACAACGGTATAAAACGTGTATTAAATGCTTGGCACAATGAAACCAGTGATCACTAAGTGTTTGATTTAAGGCTTGGCCTTGAACTTTGCCATATAAAGAGTGTCTTACACCCTGAGCATGCATCTCATGTAATGCCAACAGTCCATCTGCTTCTCGCTGATAATGCCTCTGTTGAAATGAAGCAAATTTAACTGCTGCTCTCACATTTTAATTTAGCTTTGAGCTGAAACGCGCTTTACTTGATTTTATTTCGCATCCACAGGCTAGTTTGAGTTGTTGCGTTAAAGGCCAATGCGATAAACATGCATTTATTTAAAAAAAAAAATCATTATTTTTAACGAACGCTGACTTTTGTGTTTTTAAGTTGGATTTATGGAGTAAGTAACAACTGACTGGGCGTATTGGTATTACTCACAGCCTGTTCTCTTATGGTTTCAAACAAACTAGGTCTCCTGTACAAAGGCTGCATGGAAATACTCCGGCCTTACTGGAATGTTGGCGCTCCAACTTGTAGTTACAGTCATTTGTGTTGCTTTTGTACATATTAATAATGTCGTGTTGACACTACCAACACTGCACATCAGTGACAAGTACACACATTTGATTAGATTATCTCGTACTGCTAGTTTTCCATGCTACTTAATTTCTGGCAAGGTTGCCACTGTGAGAAATTCATCAGGGCTTGTAGAAAATTAAAGGTTGTTTTATGTTGAGAAATGACAGGGTTGTAGCTGTTTTGGTCAAAACTTGAAAACGATGATAAGCGCTATTCCATGCGATATTGCGTGAGCTTGCGCCACCTGCTAGCACTCACTGTATGTGTTGGGGAGGACTCTCACCTTCTGCCCTGTCAAATTTTAGAGCACTGTCTAAAAATTTGACTTGAGTTTTTGTGTTTGCCACCACGACAGACAAACAAACAAACATACAAATCATTGCCCGCCTTTTGCATTTCAGCAGCGGCCAGCATGAAAACAGAGCTTGAAACTCACCACTGGCCTTTTGTGTGTAATAACTTTGCCTGCCACTTCCTTTTCCACTTCCTTTTCCCCCACCGCATCACAAGAGCTAAGATGGGACAGTCCAGCAGGAAGTGATGGCCTGGTAGTTCTCCCCGTGTTTGGACTGCTTGGGTATGATTGCACATTGGTGGGCTCAGCTATCTGTGACTCTGAATCCCTCAAAAGCAGAACCTGATAAAACATGTCAATGTTTTTGCCAAACCCATACTAACCCTTCATAATGATCACATGAAGCTAGAGTGTGGCGGTTCTTAAATACTTACCCTATTCCACATGGGTCAACTTAAAGATAAAAGCTTTTCTGCTCACATCTTCTTTTCTTGTTTTTGTCTGATGGTCACAAAGAAACAATAAGGCAGCATGAGATCAAGTGGTTTAGACAAATCCAATGTGGTAAATGTGGAAACTACCCTAATTGAGTTGAAGCTGTCCTCAGGGGGTTCCTTTTAATTGAGCTGAGCCTTGGAAATGAGAAGTTATCATCAGGAGTTACTCAGGGACAGTGTTCTTGCAGCCCAGCCACTCATTCAGATGGGTAGCAGCTTTCCTGAAATAGTGACCTGAGAACCTCTTGAAAGCACACATTGACCTCTATGCCGATGACGCAAGAATTTTGTTTTCATATTATAATCAGATGGGTTTGGCAGCTAATAATCTCTGGTATTCTGAAGTCTTGGGATTTCCCTCTTGTGATAATATGAGGTACTTTTGGAGCCAACCCATTTAATGATGGCCAACACGGCCAACTAGGCCTGTCGCAATAAACAATAAATCAATTAATTGCATGATGAATGAAAAAATATCGACCTCATTTTCATTACCAGCTTTATCGTTTCTTCGTGTCTCTCTCCTTCTACTGAAGACACGGCTCAACTCGGGTGATCTTCACTGACCCTGACTCCCTTTCTCTTTAAAATCTGTTTTAACCATCCAAAATAGCGTTTTTGGATCGTTAAAATCAGCTAAGCTGAGAAGCTAAGCTACGAGCTAAGCTAACAGGCCGGCCTCTAGAATGATCCTCCATCTTGTCGAGATCCAGAATTCACGGTTGAAACTCGTGCCTTCGTGTAAAATGTTTTTTTTTCTGCAAAAAGAAGCAGAGAACTTGTTTGTTGTTTTTTTTTATTTTATTTTATTTTTTATTAAAAGCTTTGTGTGAAAAATGCTATGCTAAAGAGCTCAAATCACTGAGCGTCAGCCCATGTCGCGTCAAGAGCCCTCCCTCCCATTTTTCATAGACGCACGGTGCTCAACTATCCATCCTTTGGTTCAAAGTCTTATACTGCCATCTGGTGGTCAAGAAAGGTACTACACTCCAAACAAATCAACATGTCTTCTAAAATTTGACAATGAATTATTGTTGAATTTCAAACAATATTATCATTTAATGCAATCATTTCTGAGACAATTCATCGCCGAGCAAAATTTGTTAATGTGATAGGCCTACGGCCAATTGACCTTTAAAAACACAAAAATGGCTAAAACGCAGTTTGTTCAACACGGAATGACCTAACATTTGGTGTGATAGTTGCTGAGACTGATTCCCAACACATCTGCTGAGCGCTAAAATCTTGGTTTAAAAAATTGCCATGAACTCTGTGGAGTCAGCTTTGTCTATTAGCAAAATATCTTTTGAACCACTGAATGGATTTGAGGTAAAGTTTCAGGTAGGGGTGCACGATAAATCGGCCAGCTGATTTATCGTCCCCGATTTCCTTAATTTTGGGTGATCGGCGATCGGCTGACACTTACACGAGAAAACGATTTTACCGATATTTTGTAGTTTTAACAAGAATTGTCTAAACTTCATTTATATTTCAGAGCACTGCCTCATGGCCAGTTAAAACAAGTTTGTATTGTTTCTAGGATATTGTTCAAGGGTATGTTTTTCAATAAAATAATATTGGAAAATTGAAGGTGCATTGTGACCTTATAACACCTGACAGTGTCGCTTATAAAACAAAATCAGAATCCGCAGTTCAACTGCAATCGGTGCACCCCTAGTTTCAGGTAATTATTATCTTTTCAAACCAATCTAATAAAAGATGGCCACCAAAGCCAACCCACCTTAGAAAACACAAAATGACTATATTTTTTGTCAAATTCAGATCTCTTCGCTAAAATAGTTTTAGCATTATTTATTTTTCCCTTTTATTAGGTCAGGAGAAAGAAAGGTAACCTGTTTTTAAAAAAAATCACTGAACTTGTTAACATATCGAAGAAGGTTTGGGACAGAAAACCTTTTTTTTTTTCTAACTTGAGACATATTTTGGATAAAAGCATTTGCTAAATGAATCTAAAAACTATATGAGGCTGTTTAACAATGTTATGCATGTATATGTTACTTTAAAAGTCATTTTTGAAGGTGATAGATCGAAAACACTTTGGTGGGTGCATGTGCTCTCTGTATCACTGTAAAAGAGACCCACCCCCCATATCTGAAAGATGAAACTGCATTTGACCACCCTTGCAGGCCTCTCTCTGCTCTTGTGTCCCTCATACTGTTTACCCAGCTGGTTGACTCCTTTCACTGACCCTGGATCAGCGAGGGACTCTTTTGAAACGGTCCCAGCTGTCGAAATGCGACGACCCCAGTGCAGATACGCAGTCAGCCCGCAGTGACAGCCTCTCACTGTGTCAGCTGTGAGGGGGCTTGTGTGTGACCAGAAGATAAAACTCGGTTGAATCTCTTTTGAGAGTGTGTGACAAGTGTGTGTGCTGCAGGCATGTTTCTGATCATTCCTGTTTTGCAACGAAACAGACTTGATGAACAATGCGGGGGTGTCTGACTTTTGATCATAATTTAAGGTTGTTTTTAAAAGTTGTGCAGTGGAATTCAAATTGTGTGTGTGTTGGTTGCTTTTGCACAAAGCCCTCATTAGTACGATAGATGCGTCGTGTGAGGCTGCTCGACCAACCGGCAATGGTTTCTTGTTTCACCATCTGTCACTGCTGATATCAGCAAAGTGTAACTGCCATCAGTCAGCCTTTGAAAGACAGCTGCCTCATAAGATTGTTGTGACTTCCTTTCCCATCAAAAATGCAGAATTTAAAGGCCAGTTGCGCACCGTGTTCCATGCCACCAAGTTAGACGAGGATCGTCTTATGTTGGAAAAATGGCAGACTTGTAGTGTTTTGATCAAACCTTGAAAATAACATCATGCGAAATCATGTGCAATATAATGAGATGCCATGCTCAGAGTGGTGAATGACTGTCAGCTACTACCACAACAAATTATAACTTGATATCTGTAAAATGGAGGTATTTCCATATTTTGTGTTGACTCGTTTTGATTAGCTGTGACAGCCTTCCTGAACTGGATTGGTGCCAAAAGTAAACCAGATATAAATGTACATGCAATGATTACTTTCTGAAAGTTGCATAAATAACTGCCCAGTGGTTCATGACATATTTTGCTAACAGAGTTGATGTCAACTGTCAATGCAAAAAAAAGTAAACAGTTAATGCTAAATTTTTACTGTTAATGTTCACTAATTAATGCTAATAAGCAGAGGTTTTGCAGAAGGACTAGCACTTGACGTATGTGTTGTGAATGAGTCTCAGATACAACCACATTAATTTTAGCTCAATATTTGTCAAAATTAATTGAATTATAGCCAGTTTGTTTAAGGTCAGTTGGCTGTGACACCTTTCTTGAATTGAACTATTAGCTCCAAAAGCTAACCAGTTGTAGATGTACATCCAATGATTTAATTTTCATAAAAGTCTATCTATAGGGGATATTTTACTAACAGACATATTTTCATTCAAATTGTTCATGGTAAAATAATTTATCCGACAAAGTTCAGTCGGGTCATCTGGACAGTTTCTTTTTTTGTTGTTGTTGACGTTTCGTCCTTCATCCAAAGGACTTCATCAGTCCGAGGAGCCACAACAAACTTAGTCCCACAAGCAGCACACAGTCATAGTGGATCAACCAGTTTGCTGGTGATAAGATGGTTTCTGGGGCCCACCCTCTCCCCCGTCGACTCCTCTGAGGCAGCCATAGCCAACGTGGTTCAGAACATCAACATCATGCTCAGTAATCCAGGTTCATTTCAATAAACCCAGAGACCATTTTATCACCAGCAAACTGGTTGGTCCACTATGGGAGCGTGCTGCTTGAGTTTGTTTGTGGCTCCTCGGATTGAAGGACGAAACGTTTCAACAAAAAAAGAAGCCGTCCAGATAACCTGACTGAAGTTTGTCAGACTTTTTACCTGGATTATTGAGCACGAACTTTGATAAAATATGTATATTTTTTCTGCAATTTGTTGCACTCAGATTATGTGTTAGGGATAAGTCTCTGCTACTCCCACACCAAACTTTAGCTCATCTATTAAACCAGGGGTGCCCAAACATTTTCATAGGTGGGCCAGAACTGTCTAGATGAAAGGACTTGTAGGCCAGAAAAATCTGAATTTAAGAAAGAAAAAATAATATTTTGTGCTTTTTTTTATCCTAATTTTTAACAACTTATTGTGCTTTGAAAGTTAATTTGCATTTATTTTTATAGGCAAAAGAAACCCCACCCTCTTTAAAATAGGGGGTGGAGCTTCAATCACTCATGGATGGCCCAAACGTGTCATCAAAGTTCTGAAAAACCATCCGGCTAGCGGTCGCTAAAACAGATTCATAGAAGGTTTGAAGGGACACCGATACAGTTGATCAACTTGTATGTCGACGATACCACTTTTTATTATTTTTAAAATGTCCAATTTCTATTGATTATTAACACAACTGAAATTATTTTCTTTGAAAACACTTGTTATATTTAGCCAAGTTTTATGAATTATTGTCCAAAGTTCTACTTTTTTGTAGGTCAGTGAAGGTTTGTTGTAGGATAAAGGGATTTATTATAGCTAAATATTTGTATTGCACTTAATTTCGCTCATTTTGAGAAGATTATTTTGATCTTTTTTGCTGTTAAACCTAAAAATTATATTTAAAAAGTATCACTATTAAATCTAAAGAACATATGCAAAAACTTATTTAAGCCTGTGCATCAAAATTATACCATTCTTTAATTGTAGTTGAGGGCTGCACAAAATCACTTCAAGGGCCGCAAATGGCCCAGGGGCCACACTTTGGACGCCTCTGTATTAAACAGACTGACCTATAGCAATTTTGTTTTGTTTTTTTCAAGGTCAGCCATCTTTAATCAGTTTGACTGTAGCAGTTAATCAGTCGTAGATCAACATTTGATGATTACTTTCTGCAACTTCCATTAAAATCTGTTCAGTGCTTCCTGATATATTTTGCTAACAGACACATGAACACATACAAACACACACAGACATAGACAAAAACACAACTGTCTATCATCGCCGTTGGTGATGGGCGACAGATATGTGAATATGAGTAGCAAAGAGTTCTCACTTTGCTTTCTCTCACATTAATTTAATAACAGAATGCTCCCACCCCACCCACACCACCACCCATCCATATCCAAACATATACCACAATCATGTTAAAGATTTTCAGCCCCTCAGTGATGGTGCTGTGCTCAAACTTCTACTTGGAAGCAGAAGGAGTCAGATAACCTCAGTGATGGTCTGTTGCTAGGCAGTAACTATGCAGTAGTCTCTGTTTTCTCCCTCCTCACAATTTGAAGCCTCACTTATCCCCCTTCTATTTTTATAGCTTGTCACCTATCAACATGTCTGAAGACTGTGTTGTTTTCTTCTGTTTTCCCTCATATCTTTTTGTAAGTTTGATTGCTACATCAGCTTTTTGTTTTAAAGCCCCCCAACCCCACCCCAGCCTTGCTCGCTCTCTCACTTGAAACCTCCACCCACCACCGTGTGGTTCACTGAGTGCAGAAATGTGCAGTTGTAGCCCTGAGCTCCTTCGTCTTCCAGTGTCGCTGGTATCATTGGACGGTCAGTCATTCGAGAGAGGTCGAAACCCTCTCAGGGGAATGAAACTGATTTACTCTTGGTCTGTTGTTGTTGATTATCTTTCAGATAATGGATTTATGCTTCTGAAGTCGTTCTGCTCTGCTCATTTATTCCCAAATGAATAAGACATTTAGAACAGTGCAAACTGCATAATTTACAGGAGCAGAGCAGATAAGTTGCATGAATTTTAAGAGATACTATCCTTCACAGGTTTATGATCTTCAGTTTTCCCCATTGCGGATGCTCTCTGGGGTGTGTGTCTGATGGAGTATGGGACACGTTGAGGAACGTTGTACGTAGTGCACGCTGCGTGGCTTCTAAACAAGGGACGTTATTAATTCTTTGGAGAATAAAATGCTGCCATACTCCGTTAATCTGGTGACGTGTTTCATGAACACATAATACTTGTTGTGTGAGCTGCATCGGTTCTGGATGTGGCACGTGACACGACAACGCTGGCGTATCTTGGGTAGTCATATGTTTATGATGACTAGCCCGGTCACCAACGCTTCAGACATGGCGTGTTGATCCATGTGCAATCAGAGAGTTTCACATCAGTATATAGACTTGTCACAGTCTCAGAAGGAGGAAGTTTATTTTTTCAAGCTTGCTTTGTTGACCTGTGATTGCACAACAAGAACTTGTCTCTCCCCCACCCCCACCATCATTTTCTCTGCTGACATTGATACTGAAACCATGAATGAGCTGCGAGCGTCGGTCATGTGACGGCTGGGTGACTCTGGGTAATCCTGAAGCGTTCCATTCTGCTCAGGTCACCATGGCTGGAGGTTAAAGGTTAGAGCTTCTGAGAGGACAAACATCCATGATAACAAATATCCGCTCATTACAATATGTGTGTGTGTTTCTCTCCAATGAGAGGCTGTGGTTAAGGTGCAGAGTTGAGTTCAGTAAGCCACATGCACAGAGACAGCACAGCACACCTGCTGTAGTGACCACACCCTTTTCTAGCTGCTCCTTTTACAAGCAAAACCTATACCCTGCCTATGCTTCTGCTCTAGTTTTCTCCAAACCATCTACATTTTGCAGCTAAGATTAATGATGAACGTGAGGTCATCAGGTAGTCCCCACACCATTTATACTCAATTCAGTTCATTTATATAGAGCCGAGTCATAACAGAAGTTGTCTCAGAGCACTGTACAAAAACTTTCACATACATAAAAAAGCCAATTAGTAAAAGTTCTCTATTTAAGGAAGCCAGCAGGTTGTGTTGAATTTTAACTTCATTGCAATCTCTCATCCTGAGCAAGCACAAAGGCAACAGTGGAAAGGAAAAACTCCTTTTTAACAGGAAGGAACCTCCAGCAGAACCAGACTCGGGACAAGCAGCCATCTGCTTTGACTGGCTGGTTGAGAGCACAGGAAGTAGAAACAAACAAACGCAGGTCCAGGTGTACTTTTTATTGGAGGAAAGACAGAACC
>NC_056506.1:29845814-29848078 GCF_014905685.2 Nematolebias whitei
CCCCAAAAAAAAAAACATCCATGTTAAGGAGAAAAATTCAAATATACAAACAGGTAGAGTAGAGCAAGAGAAGAGCCTGAGAGGAGCCTGAAAACTTCCACTTTTGGAAACTCTAGGAACCATAAGTAAGCCTGCGGTCTGAGAACAAATTGCTCTGTTATACATGTCATTTCATACATTGAAGTGGTAACAATACTGCGTTTTGAAGCATTTATATTGTCCGTGAAGGATCAAGTGTAAGCCAGACGTGGCCAGTATGAGATTTTAACAATATGTCAATGTTGAGCACAAAACCCACACTGTATTAAACAAAAGTTTAAATACACCTCATGTACCTGCTTAGCTTTTATTTAAAATACAAATGGAATTACTATTATTTTTAGTTATTGCCCAATAAATAAAGGTTGAATGAATATTGATTATTCAAAATTCAAATAATATACAAAAGTTTAGTTATGAAATTTTTAATGCTCTTCACTGCATCCATAAATCTCCTCTTTGTCTTTTTCCTGGCAGCTGCATTTCTAACATCCTTCTACCAATATACCCACTGTCCCTCCTCTGGACATGTCCAAACCATCTCAGTCTGGCCTTTCTAACTTTATCCTCCAGTTGTTCTATCTGTGCTGTACCTCTGATGATCTCATCCCTAATCTTATCTCCTAAGGAGAACCTCAGCATCTTCATTTCTGCTACTTCCAGTTATTTCTCCTGTCTTTTTGTCAATGCCACTGTCTCAAGATCATACAGCATAGCTGGTCTCACAACTGTCTTGTCATTTTTCTTTTCCACTCCTTCCTGTCTGGACTCTCTTTTTCACCTCTTTAACACTCCCCATTTTCCTGGACAGTGGACCCCAAGTTCTTGAAGTCCTGCACCTTTGTGACCTCTGCTCCTTGTAGCCTCACTCCTCCACCTCCTCCCTCTCATTCACACACATGTACTCTGTTTTACTACAGCTGACTTTCATTCCTCTTCTTTCAAGTGCATACCTCCACCTCTCCAAGTTCTCTTCCACCTGTTCCCTGTTCTAACCACAAATCACAATGTCATCTGCAAACATCATAGTCCACGGAGATTCCTGGCTGACCTCATATGTTAGTCGGTCCATCACCAGAGCAAACAAGAAGGGGCTCAGAGCCAATCCTTGATGCACTCCCATCTCCAGCTTGTTACCCTATGATACCATAAGAAACTTAACAATGGTATGATGAAGTCCTGTTCGGGCTGCTATTGTTACGCCATATTGTTTCACATTATTAGTGTTTAGTGTATATCTTAGATCTTTTAGTGTGCTGTTTGGCATTCGTTTGGCATATATCTTAGTGTATATCTTAGATCCTTACAGTATATACTGTTTTTTTACATGTTATATTTTTGCTATTGTTGGATGTAGCTGGGACCCTGTGTACATAATTTCATCCCACCTCATGTACCACATGTAATGAGAATGACAATTTACCAGCAACTTTTGGGTTTGGTCTTCAGTGCCACAAATTTTGAAGTAGAAAAATCACAAATTCAATGGACCCTTTTTAAATTTTAATATTTGGTTGGAGGTAATTGGAGAAATTACATTTAAAGTAATACATTTTAAAAAGTATTTACTATGTTAAAGCTTCATTTGTAACATGTACACTTTAAATGCATTTACCATTTTTTTAGTTGAGACTTAATATCAATTATTTCTGACTGTCTTTTGTTTACATGCCCAACATGCTCCCAAAAAACACAACCTTTGTTCCACTGTTGGGTGCTTGGCATGGATCACCCATGATGTCATCTGTTGTCTGTTTCTTCCTCAAAATAATGGCAGTACTTTTTTTGTTTTTGGTAGGTTTTACATTTGCTGCTGTGTCATTCATGGAAGCACTTGCCTTTGTGAGGTGCATTTGTCCCAACTTGTTTCCACTGTTGGAATGAGAGGAGGAAGGAGCTCAGAGTGTGTGTTGTGCGTGCAAAGCACTGAACTGAACTATTTCCACACCAAAAATCAACTTTGATGGTATTCTGTGGGGAAAAAATGACAGTATTTGATAAATACTCACACTCACGCATAAATACAAAGGGGAAAAAAAGCCATCAAATGTTCTGCAGTGTGAAAGATTACTGGCAAACAAAGCTTGTAATTCTTGATTAGTGAGGGACAAATGACTCCAACTAAACACATTGTTGGCTTTGCATTAAAAAGCTGAATTTATGGAAAGATTAAAAACAATAACCTGTCATCACTGCTTAAAAACAATGCTTATGGTATAGTTTGT
>NC_056506.1:29848178-29857223 GCF_014905685.2 Nematolebias whitei
ATTTTAAACTTGCTTCTATGCATTCTGTTATATTAATTTAGTTCAATGTTACCTTATTGGAAGTATTTTTTTTTAATTGAACATATTTTTGTGCTGTTGCCTTATTAGTTGCTAAATATTTGAGTTTATTACTGATCCAAACTTGTAAAATCTTACATTTTCTAAATTGCAAAGCGCGTTAGTACTGGCATATATTTATTAAGCGAAGCGTGTTATAATTATATAAAGACATTCTTCGTGACAAATAATTTTAATCCTCCACCTTCACATTATTTAAGCAGCATTTTGTTTATGTTTTCCTCCACAGTGGACTTTGGTGTGTGACTCGGCATGGATAGTCCATATTGCAAAGTTCTCCTTATTGGTGGGATTGATCTTCGGATACCTGGTGTTTGGAATACTAGCAGACTGGTAAGACGTTTCCACCAAGCCTCTATAGACTAATGTGTAAATGAAACCTAGTTTTCTATACATCAACGTTTTTGTGTAATTCTGCAGGTTTGGCCGACACCCGGTGCTGATCATATCAGTGCTGTTCATGTTGGTGTTTGGTCTGACCGTGGCTTTCTCTGTCAACGTCTCCATGTTCAGCACGCTGCGGTTCTTTGAGGGCTTCTGCCTGGCAGGAATCAATCTTTCTCTCTATGTTCTGAGTAAGTAAATCCATAACGCTCAGAACCAAAAGTCCTAATAAATCCTTTGTGTAACTGTGTTGCTCTTATTGGTAACTGCTAATGATAAGTTATCCAAAAAAAGGAAAATAAAACAGGCTTGAGTAATAACTATTAGCTTTGTTTAGTTTTTATGGCTAATTTGACCGCTTCTCTGGTGAAAATGGTTTTAATCTAACCATAAAAGTTGCATTTTCTGCATAAGTTCATGTGTAAAAGCTGAATGAGGTCACTGAAATTTGTTTAAAAAAAGTTTTTAATAGATATTAACTCTAATAAAACAACCAAAATGGGACTCAGTGGCAGCACACAAAAGTAAAAAGCGTATATCACCAGTGCATCGGGTAAAAGCTAAAATGATCAAGATAATAGCTTAGAGCTAAATTTAGAAAACCGTAGCTAAAATGAGCTAAATTGCAGCTAAAATTTAAAGTTAGCAAAACTATAGCTAAGTATTACAATGAGCAAAACCACAACAGCTAAAAGCAGTAGCTAAAAGCTAGCATTAATAAGGCAGTAGCTAACGCTATGTGAATTTACTTCAGGATAATAATGTCTTATTTTAAAAAACTAAAATGAGCAAAATAAGTAAAAAATAAGAGTGTTCTTTTTTAAGAATGCTATAAATTTCAGAAAAGCGTGTCTTTGAAAGAACTGAATAGATCTTTTTTTTTTTTTCTAAATATAATTTTGTAAATAAAAGTAAATAATTCAAAAAATGTAAGAAAAGGTGCAAAATAGTTTGACTGAAAAACGTTCAGAAGACCCCAGAAACAGGAAAACAATAACAAATGCCAACTCAGCATTTACTCAACATAAATGAGTAAATACTTTGAATCTAAAAAAAATAAGAGCTTTTAACTTTTAATAAATAACTGATCACATCAATTTTGTTGTTATCATGAGCAGATTGATGGTTCGTTCTTGACCTTCTTTCAGCTTTTTTGAGCTACTGGGGCTAAATTACTTGACCTGTGCAATGCATTCTGGGTTAGACTTCAAAATGAAGAGAAGACAGAAACCAGCGAGTGTGCTGCATGTTTTAATAGAAGTGTACAACGGTATTATGCTTATTACCCTGCACATCAGATCCAATTAATAATTTAGTATTTGCACAAAGCAACATGAAACTGTCATAAATCCAACACCCCAGGCTTACTGCATCATGTTTACCATGACCAGTTAATGGAGGGAAGCAGAGCACTAAACATCACTTTCCTCTGCTGGCCGGCCCACAGTACACTTGGTTCTACTTTCATTTTCTATGCATGCGTTTTATTTAAAAAAAAAAAAAAAGAAGATATGATTTCATGTTTACACTGTCATGGTTGCTGAAAAGTAAAAATCCCAGCAGCAGACCAGAAATGTCTGCAGAGGAACACAAAGCTGCTAAACCAGAAATGTAAATGGGTTGAGGGGATGTTGATGTACATGTTTGTCAAACCGGTTTGTTCGAAACTTGGCACAGCTCTTGTCACACCTCCAAGTTCAATGTTTGCAGCAGTCTTGTCATTCCTGCCTTGTATGAAGGCGGTGATGATATTGATACACTTTCAGGAAGTTCTCAATAAAATAATTGATCCAAAACATGTCAAATATATGCATGAGCATTTATTTTTATGCATTGTTTTTATACAGTCTTTTCCTAATTTTCCTTGTCCTTCCATGGGTGGGCTTCAGTAACAGCTCGACACGCCTAATCAAAAAGCTATTTCACTCTTATTCCCGTCTCTTGCTGCAAGTAAAATCAGCTAAGAGAGAAGTAATTGTGTTCCAGTGACCTCCTAACACTTGTTAAACTGAATGCTTGTGTTGTTATAGCTCCTGCCTGCATGCTTACCCTTAAGTTGAACTGCCATGTGGTCTTTGGGTCCACCCTAACAGAAATGTGCGCCCTTGTCGTTGCTGATCGATAATCTAACGGTGACAGAAAGGAGGTGGGTTTGGAGATGAAGTGATAACTTAACTGGAGTGTTACCACAGAGGAGTCGGTGGCAGCCGAAGTGTTTGTTTAGATGTGTTCCCTGTGCTTACGTGACCTTCTCTCTGAATAGAAACGGGTTTAAATGATTTGTTCGGTGGCAGCGTTGAGCTAAACTGGGGGAGGGAAGGGACTTGTTGACAGCGCAGAGGATGGACAGTACGGTTTCAGCGATGGATCTTTAAAAGCCTCTCAGGCTGCACTAAATGGCCAGTGCAGAAGGATGCTGGGAAAGTGCGGAGGAGGGAGGGGGAGCGAGGACAAGATGATGAAGGAAGTGGGCTCTTGGTGTCCTTGTCGCTCCAATTTACTCCTCACTGTATACCACGAAAAGCTTTCCCAGTCGACCTAAAATAGACCAACTGTTAGTCGGGCTCTCAGGACGAAGGAGCGAGGGTCGGACACATGGAGGTGTAGGAGGTGGAGCTGAACTGTATAGCATGGAGGCTCTGCAAAGTGATTTTGACGTCTGGAGCTTTTGTTTTCACATCAGACTATAGTTCATGGTTGAATAAATCGGTCGTTAGCAACCCAGGAGGTGAAGAGTTTGGTTGATAGTTTTCTGGCTTAAGCGTCACAACACATCTGCTGACTTAACCTGATTAGTTGAGGGGTTTTATCAAGAGGTGGATTAACATAGAATGGAAAAATGCATTCCTTGAGGGAATTATATATATCGATAGATCTTTAGACCGAGATCTATGCTAGGAAAGAGAGAAAAACTGAGATATAGCCGTTTTGGTGTTTTATAAGGTTTGTTGAATTGGGTTGACTACGAATTTAAAGTGTTGTAGATGTGCATATCATGATTAATTCTTTGCAATTTTCCTTAAATTGTCCAGAGGTTAATTAGATTTTATAAAGGCAGACAGGAACACACCGACTTGCTGTCTTATACTGGAAGAGTTAGGTAATGCAAATAAAAACTTCTTAAGAGCGTCTGAGCATTCCAATCAATAGAAAGGAAATACATTTTTCTAATGATTTGTAGCAGCACTACATTTCAAGCTACATTTATGTGTCAGGAGATGCATTACTGTCCAGTAGATGTTTTTCTCTCTATAACTCTTTGACTACATTTAAAGGAATGTCATATCATCCCTCTGACTTTCAGTCTTCTTATTTCTTACTGCCATACTTTACCTCGTTTTTAACGTCATATGCAACACAAATCATGAATTCTAATCAGCTGGAATAAAGATTTTTTTTATGCAGTCATATCCGTGATTGAACAATTCTTCTGCAAATAGTAGCTAAATTAGTATTGTGCCTGTAGATTTATTAGCCCACATGTTCAATGTATCATCTTAAAGCTTAGAACTGGTTAGGTGTGCAAAAAGCATCAGCAGCTGAACTGCAAAGACTGAATTTATTTGTCTGCGTTTTGTTTTTGCAACACTTTTCTCCTCATTTCATGCTGCAGGTTGTAATTATTATTGGACTACCAGTTCCTCATTCATAAGTAACAAGCTGTGATACGTTTCTTCCTTAATGGGTTCTCTTTATTAAGTATTTGTTAAAAAAAAAAGGAAACAAATTTCCTCATAAAGCTGCTTCACTGTTTTGGATAAGCAATGCAACTCTTATGTTTTAGGATTGTATGTGCAGCCATGCTGAATCTGGTCTTGCTGTTGTGCGTCAGGAAACGTCACTATAGCACGGCGTTAGTTTGGTGTTTGTTAGAAGTTTTTCTGGCTCCCTTATGTACATAATGTATGGCTTTTTAGCTTTTATCATACTCTCCAGGTTTTGTGTACTGTCAAAATTACACTCAAGCTAAAGTTTTCTAATACCATTTACCTTTTTCTAACATTAAAAACGTGAGGCACATGTGACATCTTTAGCAAACCCAAGGACTTGTAGTTTTGACAGTTTGTACGTCACGTGACCTGTAATGTTGCAAACCACATGACCTGTTTTTGTGGCTTGCTTTGTTTGTTTCTGCTTACAGAGGAAAGCTGAAGCCAAATCCCTGCTTCAGCTGTGTTTGCTCTGCAGACATTACTCTAATCCCCTCTTTCTTGCCAACCCATGTTCGATTAGGTCTAACTTCAAGCATCCTGGGAACTACAGTGTTTTTTTTTCTTTCCATGTTTTTGGATTGGGTCAATAGTTCTTTACTAAATTCTGCAGTTCACTAAAAAGAAGGTGGCTTGTTTCCTAGAAGCATCAATCAAGCAATCCACTTGAGTTTTGAGAGTATGGATGAACCCCCATTAGGGGCGCAGAGCAATTAGCGTGCAATCATTATGTGTTTCACCAGGATGGCCTGACACGGACAAACCCACAGCTAGACTTAAGTGATTGACTTGCTTTGACACCTCTAACTGACTGCCAGAGAGACGAACCAGATGGTGAAAAAGAGATGGCAGCAGTGTGGTTTTAGGCTAGGAGGAAGAACATTATTAAAACAGAACAAACAGTGCTCTAAATTAACAACTCCGGAGTTATTGACAGCTTCTCGCAGTCTCTCGGTGCACAAGGCTAATGTGTGTAGCCATGCGAAAAGTAAGAAATCAGCATAAATATCTCTAATAATGATGTTTAGCAGAAACAGTAGTTCACCACAGATAAAAGATGTGGAGTTGAGCCAGATCTTAAGTTGTAACTTTCAGGTTTGCATTCTGAGAAATGATGGCTTTGGCTCAGAACGCGGGTCTTCAACCCGTCTAGGGCCACATGTCGCTTTTTGGGCTCATGTCTGCAGCTTTTTGAAACTTTGACTAAAACTAACATGAAATTCAATTTATTTATTTATTTTTTTGGTCTACGGTATATGCGCACAAAATCTAGTTTTATCCGGTTCTTGTTTTTGGTCCATTTTCTGAAAATCTGTGAAAGATACTACTACAAGGAGCAATTTTAATTAGATTTAGCTACTTTTATTTATCCAGCTTCCTGCTGGACAGTGGGACATTTCTCTCAAATCTACCAGAATCTTTTTGGAATATTTTTAGGAAAAGTTGTCTAGAAGTTATATACCGTGATTCAATTAGACAACAATAAGAATTAAAGAAACAGAGTTTAAGACAAAGTCACAATTATATTATTATGTATCCAACACAATTGTCATTTTTTATGCACACTTTAAATGGATACTTTATTACTTCAAAGTAATATTTACTTCTTTACATTATTGTGGTCTTTTCTTTTGTCCTAAAATGTAAAAATATCAAGAATTGTTAAAAGTCATAAAATATTTTGAGTTTTATAATGTCATTTCTACTGGCCAGAAAATCCCCCCTCCAGCAAACTTGAATTGTTCCACAAGTCTTCAGTTGATAATCACAGTTGTAGCAGTTTGTGTGGCTCTGGACACTTTTTATTTAATGAATGTAAGGGCAGTAATGGCTCCTTTGATCAAAAGCTTGCAGGGCCTTGGCTTAGTACAATGGAACAGTCTGTCGGCCCAGATTTTGGTAGCTATATTCCCCTCTCACCAAGCCCATCTATCTTAAATACATTTACCAGTAACTCCACATTTTTTTCCTCAATGGACTCATTGTCCTATAAGTGTATGATTAAGCATTATACTTTATCAGGGGTTTAAATATCTTTCTAAGTGCCATGCCAGAAGGTGTTGGCGACCATAAAAATGGGAAAATAAAGTTTCTGTAAAGTGCTTTCAGTGATTACAAAATGGTGCAGATGAACTTTCTATACAATTTGGGCATGCCTCAGTGTCTGTGCTGCTACTTGCAAACGTGTAACAGAATTAACAAATAAGATTTTAAAATGCAACTTTGGATCTTAAAAATGTTTAGATACGTAACTAAGGACACATCTTATTTCTTAGTGTTACTCCTATGCTTATACCACTTTGGTGTTTAATTTGAAGTCACCCAGAGTAGCAGCAGAAATATTTCATCACATCATGGGATAGTCCTTCAAGAACACAGTTTTTCATCAGTTGACATTGATTCTTTTTACATAAACAGATGCAATGTCGATATGTCCATATACGTTTCTTATATGTTAATGATTCCATGCATAATATATTAGAGTACACCATGCAGTTGTGCCAATAATCATAAAGACAATACCAATGCAATACAGTTATGCTTTACAATAAGGGTAGAGAAACCCCAATTTCTTGGGATGTTTGCACAAAAAATAGAGGTAGGCCTACAAAATAGGGCAAAGGGTAAATGAGATTGGACCAACAAAGCATCTGCATCAAAATTCAGTGAGTTTAGACTTGTCATGTAGCTAAACAAAACTTGTGACCTACTTTTGCATCACATGTTGTGTGTCATACTGATTTACAACATGTTGACCCCAAAGTTTAACAGCAGAGCCACAGCGCTGATAGCCAGTCGCAGGATGCAGAGCGTCTATTTATACCAAGAAGTCCCATCAGTCTAAATTAGTCTTTTCATAATCACAGCACAAAGCTCAAAGCACGTATAAGTCAGTTGACTGTTAATTAATTTTTACAGTAAATAAATCCCCCGTCCTCGCATGCGCCCCCGTCTAGCACATTGTGCTAACTGAGTTATGCTAGCTGTCTGCACGAGGTTTATGATCCCCAATTTTTAACCTAAAATGCCTCTCTTTTTCTTTTCATTTTTTTAAGCGAGCTGTTAAATTTGACTCACGATAGAAAAATAAAATAAAAAATCTGAACTCATTTAAGAGCACTGATTTTCTAGTTGGAATTAGCGTTACCATGCCTTTCCGTATCATGAGTGTGTGTGTGTGTTTGGCATCTGCCTTCAAAAAGCAAGACAATGGGAGCAAACGCGCAATGGAAAAATTCAGAAAAGACGGGAGATGCAGCACGACAAATGAAAAATTCCACAGATTCTGCCGTAGTCTTGTGTGATACGTCATAAAGAGCTTTATGACCGTTTTGTTTGCCCCCTTTGACATAAATCATTTTAACTGCTGTGTGTGTGGTGATCCATCGCACAAACACACTTGCTCAAATGCTTTGGTTGACCGACCAGTTCACAGCTGTGGGCAACGTTGATCAAATTGGAAAAGAGACTCCCAGACTCACTCAGGACAGGCAATGTGAGTGTATTCAAGATGGAAAAGGAAAATCCAGCCGAGTCAAACTGTTTTCAGCTGCATAAGTCTAACATGTAATTGCGCAAGCTGTTTTTAACTAGAGGAAGGGTTGTAAACTTGGTTTCTACTTTGGAAACCATGGGGCTAAAACAGGTCACTTCTGGTAATCTGTTAATATTTGTTGAAGCAGAAGAGTACAATCGTAAATAGTCATGTGTACTGACAGTAACCTTCAGTCAGCCTGTCCCAACTTGCTCTCTGAGATGTACAGGCGTATTTAAATTTCAAGTGGAAAATGAAGAACTTAAAGCTACAGGAATGAATCACCCAAGACACCAGATGATCCCAACTTAACTAGAAAAGAGTGTTCAACAGTTTACTGCTATTAACACTGGGGTATAATGATTGTGAAAGGATTCGTCCATTAAAAAAAAAACGTGTTCAACATTTTAAGTTACAAATTAAATAACATTTCTACACAAGAGCAGTCTCCGCTTGGCAGCATAAAAAATACACATTGATCAGGTCTTAAAGAACAAGTTACTCCTAAATTACAGTGATTTTATTTAATGCCAGCAATGTAATCTGTAACTGCTTAAAAGAAAGAAAGATGCAGAAAGAAAAGCTTTGCAGAGAGTGGTGAAGGCTGCACAGCTGCAGAAAGAAAAGCTTTGTAGAGAGTTGTGAAGGCTGCACAGCTGCAGAAAGAAAAGCTTTGCAGAGAGTGGTGAAGGCTGCACAGAAGTCTGTTGGAGTCAGTCTCCCCACCATCACAGACATCTACACCTCTAGATGAAGGAAGAGGGCCACCTGCATCACGAAGGACCCCACTCACCCAGCACACACACTTTTTGCCCCGTTCCCCTCAGGACCGAGGTTGAGGAGCATTAAGTGTAGAACCACTAGACTGAGGAACAGCTTCTACCCTGATGCCGTTAGACTTATGAATCTCTAACCAGGAGAATCACTGTGAAAAAATCACATCATGTTGCTGCTGATCTGTTTCATGTTGCTGCTGATCTGTTTCATGTTGCTGCTGATCTGTTTCATGTTGATGTGTTCATGCGTGCTCATCTGCTCACACAGACTCATGTTCATATTTGTGCTGATGTTTGACATAATGTTTTTATGCTATGAGTGCTTAGTGTATATTTAGTTGATGTTTTTCTTAGTTCATATCTTAGATGTTATTACTGTTTTTCTTTTACATTTTATTGTTGGATGTAACTGGGACCCTGTGTACATAATTTCGCTCCACCACATGTACCACATGAGGTGCGAATGACAAATAAAGAATCTCTGACTCTGACTTAAATGGATTATGTAGTGAACCAGATGACCTCAAATCTACCAGATGGACAGAGACTGTTATTTTCATTG
>NC_056506.1:29857323-29858224 GCF_014905685.2 Nematolebias whitei
TCTGGGCCATCTGATGACTTTCTTTCTTGAATTAATCAAGCAGAAAAGACAATCCTCTATAATCATTACTGTTTTACAAATGTTTTAATAATCAATTGTGGTAGTTTCACTCAATGCTTATAGGTTGAAAAGAACTACTCATCTTTATTTTACATAAACAGTAAGTAATGATTTTTATTCCTCATTCAGAGAAGAAATCACCTGAATATGCATTTCTTGATTTTCTGTCTGAAATGAGCAAGCTGTCGTAAGTGTGTGAAAGTTGAGGCTTCGGTCAGCTAAATGTTTACTGAAGAAGAAATGTCATGTTTAAACTTTTTCAGAAGATTACCAAGAGTTGACTCCACGAAGTCTGCTGCTTCTGCAATAATCTCTCTGTACGTGAAAACAGATTTCATTCTCTGACCTCGACTGTTGATAAACACCTTACGTCAAAACCACTCCTCTTTCTGGTCCATCCACGAATCAGAAAGCTCTAAGTAAACCCGGAAGTAAACTCATTTAAAATATGAAAACTTCCCGGTTCGGAGAGAGTTCTGGAGAATGTGAGAGTTCCAAGATCGAGAGTGCAGCCGGTTCTGAAAGCTTCAGAGCAATGAAGAGTCCAAGAGTTATGAAGAGTTTGGAGTTATGAAGAACCAGAGACGTTTGGGATTATAATTCTGTTTTGAGCTAACCACGCACGACTCTCCGAGGATTTTTAGCTGCTCTCAACGGAGGCGCTGAAACAGTCTGAAGGACTCTTACTGAGCTGATCTATCGTCAAACCAGGTAAAGACTTCTTCTTCGACCAAGTGTACCGTGGGCAAAGCTGAGATACCTGATGGGAGCGTGCAACTTCTGGTCAAACAGATTAAATTCCCTCACATAGTTCTCTGTAAGATAATCTCCTTTCATCTTA
>NC_056506.1:29858324-29865926 GCF_014905685.2 Nematolebias whitei
CTGGTTAAACAGATTAAACTTCCCTCACACAGTTCTCTGTAAGATAATCTCCTTTCACTCTAAAACCCACCTCTCTCTCATAAATCAGTACAGATATTTTAGAAATATCTTAAGCAAAGTCCTCAAATCACCGCCGAGTGATTTGAAGTTCATTTTCTGTGAAACTGTCTGTTATTATTTTCATATTTTGCCAAATTAATGTAAATGTTTGATGTTAAACTTTGATTCTGAAAATAAATGATTCCATTCATTTGATGGGTCAAAGGTAATAACGTCTCTCGTTACATTTTGTGTTAAATTCAATGCACGGCATTTACAGTCAGAAAAATGAAGAACTCGTGAAAAGTATGCATAAATATATATCCATATATTTGTCATACAACAAGTGACACGTACCTCACGTGACTCACTACAATTAAAAGAAAACCTTTCTTGTTGGTAAGTATTGCAAAATGTCAATAATGTTATGTCCTTTAGAGGTAAAAAGGCCTTGATTTCCATAATAATTAAATATTGTACAGTGGTTTTGTATCAACTCCAAGGAAAACTGCACAGCCCTTCTATTGTTCTTTTGTTTAAGTCTTTAATTTTTTCATCTATGAAAGTAAGTATGTGGTAGTAAACACAAGTAAAGATTTTGGAAGTGACAGAATAAGAATTGCTGGCTGAGACCATGTTGGTAATAGTTCTGTCAGTTGAAACACTTTGTACATAAATTTTGCCGCTGACACACCTAAAGACTCGTGTTGAGTGAAAAGTGTTTGCGGTCACTCCTTTGGTACATGCACTTTACTACAGCGGCTGTTATTTCCACAGGTGTAACCGTATGCTACATTTTACCGTAGTTTTAGAAACAGAGGGGTTGAAATAAACAGAGAAATTTGCTGCACGTGGACTTGGACTGTACAAGATCTTTAAACGACAATGGCAATGTTTGCACAATTTAGTTGTTTTTGTTGCACAAAATGTTTTTTGTTCTTTTGTTGGGGGATTTTTGACAGTTCTATCTCATTAGTGTGAATTACATTCTTTTTAAATGTGAATGTACAGTAAATCCTGCTGCAGACTAATGATGAGGTGGCAGAAAGGAAATTCCCTAAAAGCTTGCTGTGTTCGTAAGAGGTGTCATCGTGGTGTGCACAAATAAAATAAACACAATGCATCCTGGTGCATGCTCAATAATCCAGGTAGATAAATCTAACAAGGTTGAGTCAAGTCCTGTGAATGGATTCTCCACCTTGTTAAACACAATACAGTTTTAAGAAGATATGATAGAACTTTTTTTATTTATTTTAGTCTTAGAAGTGTGTACAGGGTAAAGCCCCTCAAACAGGTTGAACCAAATCTCCACTTTATCAGAAGTTAGATTTGGTCTGCCACTAAAGTAGAAAACAAAATATTAGGTGGATCAATGACAGTCATGGTCAGTTTGGTGCCTATTGCACGACAAAAGAGCGATGTAATGAGATGTAAAAAAAAAAAAAAAATCCATCCATCCATTATCTTTACCCTGTTCTTCCATTTTGGGTCAAGGGGTTCTCTGGTGCCCATGTCTAGCAGTCACTGTGTGAGAGGCAGGGGACACCCTGCACAGGTCGTAAGTCCACCACAGGGACACATATGGCTTATTTGCACCGCTCCTAATAAGCCCCAGCTCTGCACAGTCTGCCACAGAAAGAACCCTTTTGCACTAATACTTTAGCTAGTATTTTTGGCTGATTCGAGGCTAATTCAGGACCTCTTTTCTTCTCTGCTTCTCTGGTGGGACCGTTGGAGCTGAGTCGAGCTGAGTCGAGCTGAGTCGAGCTGACTCCGGATCAAAACGTGAATGTAGGTCTCTGATTGGTCAGGGGGAGGAGTCACTGGATCTCAGAAACTTTTCACCGATCCTCCATTTGCAATTTCTCTGAACTCGGAGCAGCAGCTGGATCTATTTTCAAGATTTTAAAAACAATAATGACAACGCTGTGTTTAATTCTGAAGTCCAGGCGTTTTTTGTGTTTGGTGACCGACGACTAAATTCGAGCGAGCAGTCACCGCGGAGGATCGTACGAGCTGCTGAGTTGTTGAAGCACGTGAGGCTGCACCCCGAGCCCCGGGCTTGCCTGCTCACAAAGGCCGGATTTGAGCCCTGGCAGGCGGGAGGACCGGGACAAAGGGTGGAAATGTTTTTTTAAAAACATTTTATGTATAAAAAATAACGTTTTTTTATCAGTGAAGATGAAAAATAAATAAACGGTGCGGGCTTTATCATAAAATCCTGTTTTCACTTTGACTTTATTAAATAATCTGTTAATTAACGTTAATTCAACTGAAAAATCATAAAAAGACAAAAAAAATTGGATCTCGCAGGAATATTTCCCTCAAACATGTTTAAAGAGACACAGCCTTTAGTTCAACTTTATTCTAACCCACAGATGTACAAATCACAAAACAAGAATTACACTTTAAATCAAAGCTAAACTTTAATTCAAAGGAAAAAATAATCTGTATACAAGAAACAAAACCACAGTGAGTGCAAATACATCAAATGATGAAGAAAAATATAGAATTTTAAATATAGATGTTTTTGTAGGATCTGGTTCATCAGATTTAATTCAGTTTATATAGCGCCAAGTCACAACAGAAGTCGTCTCAGGGCACTGAACAGAAACATTCATATTTAACAATAATAATTTAACATTATTTACCTGAGGAGCTTTGAGTAACTCATCGCAGAACTCTCATTAGCAGGACTTGGGTTCTGGACACGCCTCCAGAATCGGTCCTAAAGTGCAGGTGCAAATCCAGGCTGAGCAGAGTTGGGGCGGATTAGGAGCAGTGCAAATAAGCCAAAGGAAACAACCATTCACTCTCTCACTCACGCCTAGAGACAATTTAGAGTTACCAATCAGCCTAACATGCATGTTTTTAGTCTGTGGGAGGAAACTGGAGTACCCGGAGAACTGTATTAATTATGTGCACTTCTTGCTGCTGCTGTGCTGTCCTGTATTTTTTATTTCATTTTTTTTTTCAGCTTAGCTTGGCCAGGTCAGCCTAACTTCTCTCCATTAGCCATAATCAGGAGCTGTCTCTCAGTGGTACGTTCTTACTTCAGGCTGTAATCTCACTGCTCACAGGTGAAACAGTGCAAAACAATTGCGTATGTGTGACTGTAAAATATATTTTTGTGAATATCAAATTTTTGTTTTTAGTTTACCAGACTAAAGGACAGCTATTGCTGCTTGTGTGCATGTGTTTGTGTACGTTTCAAAATCTGGTTTCACCTGAGTTCACTCTGAGCTGAAATGACTCGTGTGATCTCTCGTGTGACATGAATCCCACTTATAAATGTAGAGTGGTGCATGAGCTCCATTGGCTTAATGGGTTGTAGAGTGCAACATATTCAAAAGTGCAAAGGAGAAAAATTCCACAAGTCCTGTCTTATCCCTTACTCACAACCTGCATCAGCAGGCTTTTGATAAATGAGTAGGTGAACGCTGTTGTAGTTTATTCTTAGCAGTGTGAAAGTTCCCTCTTGTGCAAAGCTTGTGTTTTATGTTACGCAGCATGCACCCCCTGCTCAAACATTACTTTGCAATAAGGAAACACCTTGTACCCTTAAGAAATAGCGATGCACATTGCACAGTATAAACTCACCATGTGGTATAATCTTACACCACAAATTCCTGACTGAAGTCTACTGATTGGCCAAATCAGCTCTGTAGTAACCTTTGCTCTATCTTTTGATGAGTCTGGGGAAAAAAAAAATACTGCTGTTTCAGTTCTTCAGTTGTAAGATTATGAAATACATTCTGTTGAGCCAATCAGCTGTTTATCAGCCACCCAATTCCCAGAAGGCAACCTCATGAGTTGTTTGCTTGTTCTGCTGATTTTTCTCTGTGTGGGAGGATGGGAACTCCAGCGGTGAAGTTTAGAGATGGTTGGGGCAGACGTATACAGTCACAAACAACATGATCAAGAAGAAAATCCCTCTGGTTGTGTTCTGGTCCGACTGCTGAGAACTTCTGCACACGGAGATGAAAGGAAAGCCCCGTGGCTAGTTGGGGTTAGTTAGAATTAAGTGCAACTGTAGATAATAGACTAATAGATGAGTCTGGCCTTGTTCACAGTCAATAGCCTGTTTTTGTGTGTGTTTGGCAGAAGGCAGAATGATCGATATCACTGGATGTTTGTGCACTCATGACCACCCTATATTTAAAGAAGACTGCAAAAGTGTACAGATTGTCCCTTTGACGTTACTTAGTAAAATAACTGATAACACTTCCGTTTGTCCTTGTACGTTTGTACCCAGAACCACAGTTGTCTAAGATAATCTAACTGCACAAACTCTAAAACAAATGATAGGCATGACTTAAATTGACCTGACAAAGGCCTTTGACCTTGTCAGTATGTGTTTTCATGCTCCACCGGTGCGTTGGCTCTCTGCCAGGGTCTCTCAGGTGATAATGTCCTACTGGAGCTTGAAGGAAACTTTGAGAGCAATGTGTCCAAACTCCAAGACATTCCTGATTAACAGGATTAAATAGTTCTGGGATCACCTCGCCGGTGTTTGATTTCTTCTTCTGTGCAGTCTCAATGCTTCTCAGGGGTTTTAATTTGCTCCCAGTGAAAACACTGTTCAGTGCGCAGTAATGCAAGACTAAGGTTCACTGGACAGCTAATCGGAGAATTACTGTTTGCTGATGGTGCAGCGCTGGTCTGCCTTTAGAAGGAGGACTTAAAGAACGCATCAGCAGTTTTACACATGTTGGAATCAGTGTGTGACCTTAGTTTTAAAGGGTTTAATAAATTGGTTGAAAATAGTGAGTTGTGGTGTAAAGCCTGAATCCATAAAACACCAAATTAAGCAAATTGTTCTATTTTGTTATGTATTAAAACACTAGTATTTTATTAAGTGTTTTATTAAGACCTGAACAGACTTGGGGTAAAATGCAGTTGACAAAACTGTTTTCATAAAGGGGCCAACGTGTCCTTGGTTTGAACAATGTGAGTCACATGCCGTGACCTTCACTGGCACTGTTCTCTGTTCAGCTAAACACCATGTGAGTGGTGTGTTAAAAGGCCAGTGTCCTCCTCAGCATCCAAATAGGTAAAAGCAGCACACTTGCAAATGTTATAGTCTAATAATCCAATAGTTATTTAATGTTATCATTGGACAGGTGTTTAGCTGTTGAGCATAATCATAATTGCCTGTTCATCTTACCTATAATCATGTATGGCACTCATTTTTTGTGTATTTCAGCATTGCTTTGCATTTGAAGGAACGTTCAGAATTGCGTTTTATATTTTTGCTATTTCTTCTGAAGAACAGTCCAGAAAGAGTGATTTGATCCAAAGCTAACATTTAAGTGTCAAGAGATAAAAAAAAATCACCAACACAGCCTTTGAATAAAAATTTTTAAAGCTTTATTTTTCTTTTCGGTGTTTAATCCATACCAGGTTTTAATTCTTTGCTGCATTCGTCATTGAATAAGCTTTTTTTCTGTGTGTGTCAGAAAATGTGCTGATTTCAGCAGTTCAGATACACAGCTGTGCTGATCTCATTTAAGTTTGTCTCCATTGTGGCCAGTTTTCTTTAACTGTTATTGGGTTCATCTCACCTACTTGCTATGTAGAGAGACCCACCCACTGACATTTTTATTAGATTATTTTTCCAGCTGGAGGAAGCATGATCATACACTGGACTTGTTTTAATCACTAAATAATCAAAATGCTATAAAGTAAGTGAACATATTAACCTCAAAGTGTTTGAATACAGTTATGGTTCTCAATAGCAATAAAATGTTCTGTAACTAGAGTCCCTCACACATCAAGTAGGTGGGACTTGGTTGATAAGTTATGGCATGGGGCCATCTCATGTGACCAGTTAAATGTTACGTCAACCCTTTTATACAAAGAGTGGCTGCTCTGAGTGCCTTTGGTGGTGTAATAACCTCTTTCACTTATAAAACAATGGGCTTCCTTGAGTGTTATGTGTTGGATAGACATCTACTAGCTTGCACCAGAGAGTGAGGCTCATATTTCTATATCAGCAAAGTCAGCAAACCAACCAAAGCTTCTTAGGGGATTTTCGTCATTGCTAATTGGCTATTGGCCTCATCGTTGATTATGGGTTTTTTTTCGTTTCGCTCTGATCTGTATTTCTAAAAATACTTTATTTTAATGTGCCAATTTTATCTACTTGTATTTCTCTTTTGTTTTTCTTTTCTGGACAATCTTCTTGGTTTTGCCAGCATAGGAGCGTTATGGTCTATTGCATCAAATTGGTCACCGGTAGATTTATCTCACTGGGACAGAGCATTTGGGGGAATGCTGATCTAGTCGTTTATCTGAGGATTAGGGTCACCAGCGGTAATGAGCTCAGGGCTGCTTCTCATGTTCAGTCTAGTTCAGCAAGAGACAAGTTTAAGGTATTTTGTGTTTTGTTGATGGTGGAAAACACTGTTTATCCAAGGGGTTTCAAAATTTCTGGAAATATATGGTTACGTCGAGATCATGTGACTTGGAGGGGGTTTGTGACTCACACAATTTGCAAACTCGAGAAACTTTGTTGGATCCTCAGAATGAATGAAAAGTCACCATTGTACAAGAAGAAAACCACTTCCATTGAGAGATGTTTCATTTAGAACAAGTTGACCACTTGGAACAACTTCACAGCAACCATTCTTTCTAAGTGAAGTAGACCCAATCCATCCTAAGAAAGGTTCCGGTATAAAATCACAAAGCAGCTGCATCAAAGTTAAGGGTTTTTCTTTTTCTTTTCTTTTTTTCAATTTGTATCCCAACTGTTGTGATGTTGTCTATAAAAAACCGCTTGTACTGTCAGATGTTTGTGTCTTGGTGATATAAGAAAGTTTCCTGAGTCAGTTCTCAGTTCAGCACACATAAAGAATTGACATCTCATGCATTCCCATAGCCATTGAAATTGGGCTTTTATCCCAGCGGCACAGAAACTGGGAGCCTTGAGGTTAGTTGGTCCAAACCCAGCGGGCCTTACACCCATCGCCCTTTCTCTCCACTCATTGGTTTTGTCATTCCAGCTGCGATCATGTCTGTGAACAGAGAGCATTATTCATGTCTTCAAACTGGGGTGGGGGGGGGGGAATCCTAATTGAAATTCCGGTCTTTCTCACTGGGATGAAATGGGACTGATAACGCCCACTGTATTATGCCAGCTCTATCACCTTGAAAGCCCCATCTGAAGACTGTTTCTGGGCAGCAGAGGAGGTCCATTGGGGACGAAGTGTGATGTGGCACCAAAAGGATGAATAAACAAGGACAAGATTTAGTGAGGACAGCAGTATTACAGTAATGCTCATTTTCAGTGGCATAATGTGGATCTGCCTTCTGTACTGCAGTAAATAAAGAGCCGGACTGTCTGGGGGTTGGTGGCTGTCAGCGTGGTGTGCATGCTAATGACTGGGTGAATGAATCGCTGCCATTCTGATAGCAGAGAAATTAGTACAAGGAACCCATTTCTGGTTGGCTCACCCTCACAAAAGTTTACCGTTTTTATCTGTTTAATGCCTTAGAACTATGTGTAGAGATATGACATACTAATTTTATAAAATGTTGAAATATGAAAAAGGTGATGTATGC
>NC_056506.1:29866026-29867655 GCF_014905685.2 Nematolebias whitei
CAGTGACTCCTCCCCCTGACCAATCAGAGACCTACATTCACGTTTTGATCCGGAGTCAGCTCGACTCAGCTCGACTCAGCTCCAACGGTCCCACCAGAGAAGCAGAGACGAAAAGAGGTCCTGAATCAGCCTCGAATCAGCCAAAAATACTAGCTAAAGTATTAGTGCAAAAGGGTTCTTTCTGTGGCAGACTGTGCAGAGCTGGGGCTTATTAGGAGCGGTGCAAATAAGCCAAATGTGTCCCTGTGGTGGACTTACGACCTGTGCAGTGTGTCCCCTGCCTCTCACACAGTGACTGCTAGACATGGGCACCAGAGAACCCCTTGACCCAAAATGGAAGAAGAGGGTAAAGATAATGGATGGATGGATTTTTATTTATTTTTTTTTACATCTCATTACATCGCTCTTTTGTCGTCCAGTAGGCACCAAACTGACCATGACTGTCATTGATCCACCTAATATTTTGTTTTCTACTTTAGTGGCAGACCAAATCTAACTTCTGAAAAAGTGGAGATTTGGTTCAACCTGTTTGAGGGGCTTTACCCTGTACACACTTCTAAGACTAAAATAAAAAAAAAGTTCTATCATATCTTCTTAAAACTGTATTGTGTTTAACAAGGTGGAGAATCCATTCACAGGACTTGACTCAACCTTGTTAGATTTATCTACCTGGATTATTGAGCATGCACCAGGATGCATTGTGTTTATTTTATTTGTGCACACCACGATGACACCTCTTACGAACACAGCAAGCTTTTAGGGAATTTCCTTTCTGCCACCTCATCATTAGTCTGCAGCAGGATTTACTGTACATTCACATTTAAAAAGAATGTAATTCACACTAAAGAGATAGAACTGTCAAAAAATCCCCCAACAAAAGAACAAAAAACATTTTGTGCAACAAAAACAACTAAATTGTGCAAACATTGCCATTGTCGTTTAAAGATCTTGTACAGTCCAAGTCCATGTGCAACAAATTTCTCTGTTTATTTCAACCCCTCTGTTTCTAAAACTACGGTAAAATGTAGCATACGGTTACACCTGTGGAAATAACAGCCGCTGTAGTAAAGTGCATGTACCAAAGGAGTGACCGCAAACACTTTTCACTCAACACGAGTCTTTAGGTGTGTCAGCGGCAACATTTATGTAAAAAGTGTTTCAACTGACAGAACTATTACCAACATGGTCTCAGCCAGCAATTCTTATTCTGTCACTTCCAAAATCTTTACTTGCATTTACTATCCCATACTTACTTTCATAGATGAAAAAATTAAAGACTTAAACAAAGGAACAATAGAAGGGCTGTGCAGTTTTCCTTGGAGTTGATACAAAACCACTGTACAATATTTATTTATTATGGAAATCAAGGCCTTTTTACCTCTAAAGGACATAACATTATTGACATTTTGCAATACTTACCAACAAGAAAGGTTTTCTTTTAATCCATTTAAGTCAGAGTCAGAGTTTCTTTATTGTCATTCGCACCTCATGTGGTACATTTGGTGGAGTGAAATTATGTACACAAGGTCCCAGTTACATCCAACAATAAAATGTAAAAGAAAAACAGTAATAACATCTAAGATATGAACTAAGAAAAACATCAACTAAATATACACTAAGCACTCATAA
>NC_056506.1:29867755-29868198 GCF_014905685.2 Nematolebias whitei
ATTGAACATCAGCACAAACATGAACATGAGTCTGTGAGCAGATGAGCACGCATGAACACATCAACATGAAACAGATCAGCAGCAACATGAAACAGATCAGCAGCAACATGATGTGATTTTTTCACAGTGACTCTCCTGGTTAGAGATTCATAAGTCTAACGGCATCAGGGTAGAAGCTGTTCCTCAGTCTAGTAGTTCTACACTTAATGCTCCTCAACCTCGGTCCTGAGGGGAACGGGGCAAAAAGTGTGTGTGCTGGGTGAGTGGGGTCCTTCGTGATGCAGGTGGCCCTCTTCCTTCATCTAGAGGTGTAGATGTCTGTGATGGTGGGGAGACTGACTCCAACAGTCTTCTGTGCAGCCTTCACCACTCTCTGCAAAGCTTTTCTTTCTGCAGCTTTCTTTCTTTTAAGCAGTTACAGATTACATTGCTGGCATTAAATA
>NC_056506.1:29868298-29876205 GCF_014905685.2 Nematolebias whitei
CTATCTATCTATCTATCTATCTATCTATCTATCTATCTATCTATCTATCTATCTATCTATCTATCTATCTATCTATCTATCTATCTATCTATCTATCTATCTATCTATCTATCTATCTATCTATCTATCTATCTATCTATCTATCTATCTATCTATCTATCTATCTATCTATCTATCTATCTATCTATCTATCTATCTATCTATCTATCTATCTATCTATCTATCTATCTATCTATCTATCTATCTATCTATCTATCTATCTATCTATCTATCATGATGTTTCTGTGCATGTAAATCATGGGTGATAATTTAAAGTAACATGTTTCACTTGTGACAGGTGCTCCTAACAGGGAACGCCTCAAGAGGAGCCATCTGTCTCGGCCTTCCCCGACTTTCCTAATATTCATTAAAACGTGCTGCGCCTTGCACAGCAGAAACCCTCCAGCCCTCTCTGTGATTCACATCACACACTACTGCTGTCTCTCATTAATGGTGCCACCACTGCTATTGATGTTGCACCGGCCAGAGTTACCTATAGGCTAATGTCTATCAGCTGTCCGCAGGGGGTCCAAGAAGCATTTGAAACTGAAGGACTATTTCCATCCAGTGATGAAAATGAATGAAAGTCACTTGATTGTGCACTTTGCTTCAGGAGAAAAACCCGTACTTGGCATTCTGAATGAACAAAAAGTCAGAAGGTGCTTTTCCACTTTGCATGTATTCACCAATGCAGGACAAAGGACAGAAACTGAGAGGACAGGCTTATTGCTGTGTGCAACTGATCTCGCAGGGCTGACAGTGTGTGTCCACGGAGTGTGAATTGTTGTGGCACAGGAAGCTCAGCACCTGCTCGGTGCTAATTGCAGGCCTCAGGTGAGCTGGCTGCTGAGTTTTTGAACAAGTCAGAGTATAGTCATCACCAAAGTGTCGGTGTGGAGGGTCATACTAAACAAACGCGAACGTACACGAACGCACTGATATTTACAAACCATTTTGTCTGATTTTCTTACACAGCTACCAAAGAAATAGTATGTGTGGGCTGGTGACAAAAAATACAATTGCTATTTATTGTTAAATACAGAGATTCAAATAAATTGCATATGCCGGAGACTGTAATTATTTGGTTAATTGACTGTGACTTTCCCTGCATGCTTGAGTGTATAAAAAGAAAAGATGAGCCAAGGAAGGGCAGGAAGAGGTAATACGGTTTAGTCTCTGCGACCCTGTTGCCCGTTGGCAATGACAAGGTCTGTAGGAGTTTCCCCATTAGTTCACGCTGACCTAATGCTGTAAACATCCGGCACTGATTCCTCCCAGACCGTGGGTACTTTATCACAGATGATAAACCCTGTTCTGGTAAGTCCGGGGGGTAGGAGGAATACAGGAGTGGAAGGTGCTGTTTAAAGGGTGAGCACAGCAGTCATAAAGGCCAAAGCTGGGCTGTCATGCTTTTGCATCAGCCTGAAACCCCCTTTTCCTCTCTTTCTGTCTGCATTCAGCTTCAGTTGTCAAGAAAATTGGCATACAGTGAGACGAAGAGGGTGTGTGGGAGAGGTGGTGGACGTATCAAGTTGAGCAAGCTTCAATCTCAGAGGCCGGGCTCTGGCACTGAAGGTTTTCCCACTTGAGAAAACATGAGGAGAAAAGGAATTTGAAAGGAGTGGAGGGGTTATTTTTAGAGTCCGTAAAGCTGCGAGCATTTTATTTTTTAAAATAAAGTCTAAGACCAGTATGATATAAACGTTAGATTTTTAAACCTCAGCTATTCAGCTAATTATTAAGCTCTTACAAGGGTATTACTAGTCTGACTCTGCTAACTTAGCTTAAGTCAACTCGCTGACATGGACTACAAATAGAAAGTGGGCTGTGAAAAATTATAATTTTCAATAGGCCGCCGTGTTTTTGCAGACATTCAGTCCCTTCACAATAAAATGTGAAATGACTTCTTAAATCCCATGACTTGTAAAGTAATATGATCGAATTAAACACCATGATGTCGGCAGGCTTCTCCTCCACTGACTCGGTTACCAAGGCAACAAGTCCAACACCAGCCACTGGCCACCACATCCTTCAACCTTGACATAGAAGCTGGTCTGTAGAAAGGTTTAAGATGCAGAGGGCAACTGAAAATGAATTTGTTCATGGACTAAATGAATGTGAAACCTTGAGGGCAGAAATATCCAGCCATGCTGAATTTAAAACCAAACACTAATAATAAAAGCATAAAAAGCTAACTTTTTTTTTTCCTTCATTCTTTGTTCAGCTTACAGTATCTCGGTGGTAAGTGCCACTTTCTTGTAATCCTTAGGCTCTGGGTTAGAGTCCAGGTAGCATCAGGGAGGGCATCTGGTGTAAAACAATTACCAAATTTTTCATGTGAGTTTGGTTGCTTTGGCAAACCCTACTGAAGAAAAAAAAACCATCATATCCTTTTTTATTTTTGTGGTTCCAACAATTCTCTGGGGTGTTACACTCAAATATTTCTATTCGATAAAACTGGTGTCTTATTTAAAGATAAACTAAGATAGAAGCTCTTACACATGTTCTTTTAGATTAGTGACCTGCTTCAGTAGAACACTGTTCTTCTTGTTTCAGACTGTATTAAGTGCATGCTGGCTACAAGTTAGGAACTAGATTTAATATTTACAGTATGTCATTGTGGTGCGGTTGTACCCAGGTGCAGACAGAACTCAGGAACTCAAGAATAAAACAAAGAATATGTATTAGAAATGTCACGTGGCAGCAAAACTGACATAAACGATGAGGAGACACGGAGGGAGACAGGAACATGACGCCGTACAGGACAGTCCACGGACAGAGGAACAATAACGAAACACAGAATATATAGGCGCACTAACGAGGGGATAAACACAAACACCTGGGGAAGGACAACAGATGGCAGAGAGAGGAGCTAATTACACGAGGGAGAAACACTGAGGAGGGCAAGACAGAAGACACAAGGATCACAAAACACAGATCCTCTCAGAGTAGGCATAAGAAAAAATCTGGTTAGTAAAGGAAACATAAGGAGGACATATGTAACTTCCAAAATGAACTGCATTATGATTGCTACAAATGTAAACTGGCATCGTAATTACCTAGAACCTGTGCTGTGACAAGGAAATCATTTTCTCTAATCAAATTTTAAATTAATTTTCAATGTCCATTGAATCTTGATTCAGTAAAAAAAAAAAAAAAAGATAACACCTAGCACTCAAGAAGGCTGCAAATTTTAAGAATGGTTTTATATTCACATGCTGAAGTAAAACACTTGAATTATAACATAAAGGAATAATAAACATGATCCTTCTTCATATTACCTGTGTTTCTTTAAATAACGCATACTTCTGTCACTGTTGCATTTTTGTCAAACTTATTATTTCACTCATTTCCTTTAAAAAGCCAGAATCTAGAGTTTAGATACATAAAATAATGAAGAAATCTAAATATTGTGAAAACTTTAATTAATTCCAGTTATACACCAACACGTGAAATGTCACGGACATTAACGTGGTATTGAAGACGTTGTGCTCATTTTTACACAAGTGTTTCACATCAAGCAGCTTTGGAGCATTGTCTTCAACGGTTATTTGAATCTAAAATTATGAACTGGTCAGTTTTTACTCTGTAAGAACAATAGAACTGGATTAGCTTATTTGCTATCAAATTATTTTAACAGAGGGTGATTCTTTTGTTCTGTACTGATAAAACATCACCAGTCAGAAGGTTACAGCGGGTTAGGGCAAAAATAGCGAAGACTCCTGGAAGTCTGTTTGGTGGTGATCCCGTGGACATCTGCTGACAAGGAGATTGGAGCTGACAGTGGACTTCGACACATTAACACAGCAACACTCACAGATGACACCTTACAGCACCTGATAAAAGCCCTGACGTCTCCCCCTCCCCTCCCCTCCCTGATTTAGCTGTCCAAAGGAAGACACTGCGTTGTGTGTGCGTAAGTGCAGCCGAAGGCTAGCTGTGAACTTAAGGTCTTCACAAACACAGAATGCTCACAGGAGAAATATTATTTACAAAATACGAAGAAAAAAAAAAGGAATCACTGCAGATGTGGCAACAAGTACACACAACTCTTCAGTACGGATTAATGAGTCAAATTAATTAATTGATTTTTTGTTAATTAATGCTATAAACCCAACAAAGTTCAGTCAGGTCATCTGGACGGTTTCTTTTTTGTTGTTGTTGTTCTTAAGATGTTTCGTCCTTCATCCAAAGGACTTCATCAGTCTGAAGAGCCACAAACAAACTCAGTCCCACAAGCAGCACACTCACACAGTATAGCGGACCAACCAGTTTGCTGGTGATAAGATGGTTTCTGGTGCACGCCCTCTCCCCCAGTCACCTTCTCTGAGGCAGCCATAGCTCATGCTCAGTAATTCAGGTAAAATATCCAACAAAGTTAAGACAGGTCATCTGGACGGTTTCATTTTTTTATTGCAAAGTTTCATCCTTCATCCAAAGGACGTCATCCGTTGGTATATGGCAAGCCATTAGTGCCATTTTTTTCTTCTTCTATTAGTCACTCTTACTAGTGTTTTAGGTTTAATCTAGTGAGGTCCAAATTGGTCACACAAGACAAGAAAGGAACATTATAGACACATGAATGAACGTATTTTAGGACTTACTATGTAACTAGCATAGCAATAAAATAAAATAAATCCAATTATGCAACAAGTCATTATTTTCAGCTTTGCTAACTGACTATTTAAAATTTTAAGTCACATTAGTGCAACTTTTTTGAGAGTCATTAGTACGCACTAACAAATTAAACGTTGGATTTATTTATTTATAACAGCCTTTGTTCTACCTTTACTGAAGGGAGGTGACCCCACCTCAAAGAACAACTATTGACCAATCTCTAAACTCTGCATTTTAGCCAAGGTTCTAGAAAAACTGATAAACTCTCAAATCAAAAAGTATTTGATCTCATTTAACATCTTACCTCTCCATCAATCTGGTTTCAGGAAACAACACAGCACGACTGCTTCACTGAAGGTTTTTAATTATGCCATTGAAGCACTAGATGCTAAGGATTATTGTGCTGCACTTTTCTTAGACCTGTCTAAAGATTTTGACACTGTGGATCATAACATCTTGTGTCAAAAGCTTCCAGAAATTAGTTTCTCGGATCACACCATTGGTTGATTCACTAATTATCTCTTAGATCGGAGACAATGTGTTCAACATAATGCTACTTCCTCTAGTTATTTAATGGTTGACAATAGTGTACCACAAGGCTCAGTCTTAGGATCCGCCCTTTTCACAATCTGTATAGGTAATGTAGGTCAGAGCATCCCTGATGCATCTATACATTTCTATGCTGATGATAGTTGTTTATTGTCGAGCTAAAACAGTTGCTAAGGTTTTCCAGCTTTTGTAATCCGCTTTCGACATCATCCAGTCAGATTTGTTCCGTCTCAAACTGGTCCTAAATGCCAATAAAACCAAAGGGACATTGTTTTCAAACAGGAAGTCGGTCCTAGCAGTTCTTCCTTTGATTTTATCCTGGAATGGTGTCCCCATTGAGCTTGTCAAGTCCTACAAGTATCTTGGTCGATTCGTATCTCTCTTTTAAGCTTCACATGGAAAACTTGGTAAGGAAACTGAAAGTTAAACTGGGTTTCTTTTTCAGAAACAGATCCTGTCTAACCCTGAATGCTAGGAAACGCCTTGTAACTGCGACTTTCCTTCCCTCAATTGATTACGGTGACATTATTTACATGAATGCTCCTACAAGAACCCTGCAGATGTTGGATGCTGTCTATCATGGTGCACTAAGATTCATAACTGGCCGTGATTATCGTACCCACCACTGCACCCTGTATTCACTGGTTAACTGGACATCATTAACTTCACGCAGACTCTCTCACTGGTACATTTTCATCTTTAAATCACTCCTTGGTCTGCTGCCTTCATACATCTCCTCCTACATGTCTCTGCGTGATTTCAATTACAACTTGCGCTCTCAGGACATGATTACCTGCAGTGTTCCCTCAGTGCAGACTGAACCAGGCAAAAGGGCCTTCTCCTACTCCGCTCCTGTTTCCTAGAATATCTGGCAAAAATATCTGAAGCTCTCGACCTTGACCTCTCTGAGTGGCTTCAAACATCTGATAAGTTCCTGGCAAAAACCAAAGCAGGCACACTCCTGTTTTTAGTTCTCATAGTGTATGATTTTATTTATGACTGTCTGTTGTTGTATTTGTTGTCTACTATTGTCATCACTCTTTGTTAAAACAGGTAAATGAGTCCCAAAGGCTCAATGAGACTGACATGTATAAATAAAGGTTGAATGAAACTTCCAAACGCAAAAGGAACAAAATAAGTCAACATTTGTTAAAAAGTGTCTCACAAGTAATCTTTATTTAGCAAAGTAATAGTGTATTTTAGGAAAAGTGGTAAAGATGGATTTAATTAGCAGTATTCTGTTGCTTTAGTAGCTCGTATAATTGCTTTAATACAACAGTCTGGTTTGTTTTGCCTTGAAAATTAACTAAAAGCTTTGAGCTTGAGATAAATTGTGTAATTAAAACAACCAAACATTTATCTTTTAGAGTGTAGGAGTGGACATATTGTGTGCTGAGCAGTACCCATGCCTTTTAATGCAAAAATATTTACTACTGGTAGTATAACTAATGTATCCAGTGGTCCACTTTTAAAGCTCACTAGTGGAACTCACTGCTGCGCTATTTGGCCAGCACTTTGGCTGACCAGTGCAATTTCTGCTCCAACTAATTGAACCAAAGTGCCACTAGTTGGGGAAAAAAAAGTTTTACTAATGAAAGTGTTTAAATAACTGGTGGACAAGAATGTGGAACTAATGTGACCAAATGTACAAATAGTGCAGTGTAGCAGAAATGACAGCTCTCGTCAAAGATACTGATTAAATATACAAATGGCTTGACTTAGCAGGGCTCTCATTATTAATACCATAACCTATAGTTATGTTAAAGAAAGAAAAGCAAGTCAAAGCATACATAATTATAAAATCTCAACATAAAGGTGAGGATTAAAGTTAGGCAAGGACAAGTTATTATTACAACAAGGCTCTAGGAAATTAATGTAAGTTAATATGGCATTCCTGAAGTTGTGGAAACAAGACTGTGTGGATGTTCATACATATGAATATACAGAGTTTGTTGCCCCTGACAGGATCACACAAACTAATAGTTAAACCTGTGAATAAAGTTTTGTGAAAAAATGACTGATGGCCACTCAGAAGGCGTTGGACGGCCGGCTGAAACTCAAACATGTTTGGATAAAACAGCTGGAGTTAGTGGGAGAGATCACATCTCTCCAGTTTTAGCTTCTCTCTATTGGCTCTCTGTCAAATACAGAATTGAATTCAAAATCTTACTTCTAACCTACAAAGCTCTCAACAACCTAGCTCCATCTTATATTCGAGATCTTATTGTTCCATATTTTCCTAACAGAGCACTTTGTTCTCAGACTGCAGGCTTACTTGTGGTTCCTAGAGTTTCCAAAAGCAGAATGGGAGGAAGATGTTTCAGATATCAGGCTCCTCTTGTGGAATCAACTTCCAGTTTCTGTCCATGAGGCTGACACATTGTCCAGTTTTAAGACTGGGATTAAGACTTTCCTTTTTGATAAATCTTATAGTTAGTGTTGGCTTGTTATGCTGCTATAGGGTCAGACTACTGGAGGACAAATTGACCTCATTTCCTTAAATGATTTGTTAAAATTAAACCGTTTTCATTTGATACTATTTCTATCTTAGCATATGATTCTTGATCTGCCATTGTGTATCTGTTCCTACCAAACCCAACCGGTCGAAGCAGATGGCCACTTGTCCTGAGACTGGTTCTGCTAAGGGCTATTCAACAAAACTGCTGAGAGGCACACAGTTTCTGAAAGCCAACAGCTCGAGG
>NC_056506.1:29876305-29882752 GCF_014905685.2 Nematolebias whitei
AGTTTTAGTGTGTAATGATGCATTATTGTCTTTCGAATATCAGAAACATAAAAAGCAAAGTTCTCTGAAATCAGTGGCACCAGAGTGCAAAGTAAATGCTGTTTAGCCTTTACCTCCTGATGCACTAAATCCTTTTAGCAAGGGATGTTTTTGAATAACATTTTTAGCCTCAACTAACATCCTGAATTCTGCAATTAATCATTACTCTCCACCAGTCAGCCACCACAGGGAAAACAGGTTTCACAGAAATCCTGTGCAGCAGGGAAATGACAGTCCCAAAGCTAAAATCATATTTTTGAAAAGCCTTTGGTCTGTTGCTGCACGTAAATTATTAATGCATCAGCGTTGCTCACTTTTTTTTTTTTTTTATTGTTTCTCCTTTTTAGGGGCATATAATTACGATCTCAGGAGCACTCTTACAGTGCTGGGAATAAATCTCCCATGGCAAATCTCCATCTGCAGCCATCTCTCTGTGCATTAGCCCCCAGCAGTGCAGCTTGTCGATCCAAAGCAGGCCTGCAACAGACTGCGCAGGAAAACACTTGGGAAAGGAGTGGCAGACGGGGGAGAGAGGAACGAGAAAACCACATAATTGAGAAGTTCGGAGGATTTGGTGTTGGGGATTAGCAATAAATCTTCATATTTCACAACAGCTTTGTTTTACAGAGCTGATTTCAGTTTCATTTTCTCTCAAATGGCCTTCTCCACTGATATTTGATGGATGCTAATAGCTGTTTTTTACTGGTGCAGTCAATTGTTAGTGTGGCATCGCTAAGAGTGTAAATTTGCCTCTTTCTTCTAATGCGACTCGTGAGGGTTGTTAGGCTGGGAGCTCTTGATAACCCACTGCTGTCCGTATACACTTTCCCATTGGATGCCCAGTACTAATAAGATGAACAATGTCCTAAACTGCAGAAACGAGCTGAAATGTGCCTAGTTTTGCTGTTATGGCAAACGTTTTAAGCAGATTTGTTTTGTATGTTTATGGCAGAAAACGCCTTTGTTCATTCCAGCACATGAAATTATAGTCAATAACCCTCGTAATTTATACCGCAGTGCAAATTATGAGCCTTTTGATGTTGATATAGCAAGCAGAAGGTTTGCATACCAGAATGAACAATGCAATATGATAACAGTCAGCTGTAGAGACCTTCGGGTTAAAAAGTCACTCAGGCTTTTCATCGGAAACTGTCTCGCCGACCAAACAGTTGAGTATTTGGCTGCATCATATTCCAGCAGATTTAACAGGCCCAGGGCTCCAACATGCAAGATATGGTTGATCCAATTTAGGCCATGCTCAATCAACCTAATTCTACAGGGGACCGGGGAGGCTGCGTACTGCAGTATGTGCAAGAATGAATTGCTCAACAAAGCAGCTTTTAAAGGTCATGTTTTCATTGCAGCCATTCCTACAAGACCCTAATGGAGGGCACAGTTTGCAAACTGAGCATGTAAATCCATCACAAACTTGGAACTCAACAGTGATTTATGACGCAAAGCTACGGAAAGACGCACCGGTTTACAGTCTGCGAGTGTAAAATGCTGAATGATATATCTCCAACGTTCTGTCCATGGTTTCTGTGTTTCACTTCTTGCTTGCCTTTTGCCGTGGACCCAAAGTAATTTCCTGCAAACTTGCCACAAATGTGTGCACGTGTGCACAACAAGGTTTCCTTACTCTTTTCTTTTTTTTTTTCAATATCCCCATCTTTCTCGCGGGAAGCATGGTATCATGCGTTTGCTTCTGCCATACAAGGAGCCAATTATATTATCAGCGTGGGACCTCTGCTTGACATCGCATGTCCTGATGGTGTAATGAAATAAAGGGGGTTTCACACACATGCTCCCACTGTGTCCTTGATGCTTGGGAATGTCTACTTTGCAGTTTCTGCAATTTGGAGGAGAGCTGTGTTTTCAAACATACATTTTCTGCAGGGGAGAGGGCACCCCGTCTTCCATTTCAAGGGGTGATCCTGTTCAGGGAGGCAAACTACCGGTATGTGCTCCTTTGAAGACTTGTACAAGATGGAGCTTGTCTTTGTGAATCGTTGGATTCTGATTAATGCTTTTTTATTATTATTACGTTTCTGTTTCATTGGTGAATCATAAATAATTGCAGTTGGTATACGAATACTTGCACAGGCGTTCTCAAAAATAATTAAAGGATTACTGAAGTGGAAAGTATTTAAAAAATGTATGAAAGGTTGGACGCAAAAGGAATGTTGAGTAAAGACTGCTCTGAATAAATTTCGATTTGGGGTGGATTTCTATGCAAGAGAAACGAAAAGAGAATCATTTTTATTCTCCATTGTAAATATCCACCACGGTTTTGCAATTTCCTGTTTCAGCTTTGCTCACCCAGGCTCTGTGTGCACGCAGTCACCGAACATGGATATTTTATAACACGACACGTTTTACGCCCACTTTTCTGACTTGAATCAATGTTTCAATAGTCACGCTGCACCTCTGATTTTTGCAGATGTGGTTGTGGTGCAGTGGTACGGGAGCTGACTTGCGACTGGAAAGTCACAGGTTTGTTTCCTGCTGTGCCCATATGTTGTGGTGTATTTGAGCAAGACACCTATTTCCTAAACTGCTCCCGTGTGCTTAATTAGCTGCCTGCTGCTCCACTTGGACGTATCTCACATGTGATGGGTTGAATTATACCAATTCTTAGTTCAAACTTTTTTAATAGTGTCTAATATTTGCATCTCCTGTTACTGATGTAACGATTGCAGCTATACCCAGATATAAGGACCAATGGGAACAGAGAACAAGACTCAGAATGAATTCACTGAGTTTATTTGCACGTGATAATGCAATAATCCAGGGATGAGACTGGAACCCTGAAGAGCAAAGAGGTGATTAGGAATCTTGTAGTCAAGGGTGATAATGTTGTTCCTTTCGATGGAGGTTGGGGTCAGACATGGGGAGGACTATCCCAAATGGTTCCAGGTGAAGGAGGTGTATATCTGGCGCAGACGTGGGCAACTTAAGACCTGAGGGCCAAAAATGGCCCTTGGACAATTTCCATCAGGCCCCAAATATTATAATTAGGGAGGGAGCCGATCCGATCCAGTATCAGTATCGGGCTCCGATACCAGTATAATTTACGTACCGGATTTTCCGATCCAACCTGCCGATTTTTCCGATCCTTGATGCATGTCTGTGGTTGCTCTGCACGTTGGCTTCAAACTATGGAATGGATTTCCTGAACGGAGCCGCGTCTCATGAACCCAGAATAATAAGACCAGCCTCACATTCAGGAAATCCATTTCATAGTTTGCAGCCAGCTACGTGAGGACAGAGTGAGTTAGCAGCACTGTGGCTAACGGCTAACCAACGTTTCATCTAAACATGTCCGCTGTGTGAAAGTATTTTACACTAGAAACACCACAAAACAAGACAGCAACGTGCAATGTCTGCAGAGCCACAGCACCACATTAAACCGCGGTAAAGTTAGTTTTACGATGGATATTCGAGCTCCGGGGCTTCAGCGGTCTATTATTTTCGTTCAGTCCGGAGAAGGCAGTCTGATTTTGGTCAGCCACGCTCAGTCTGACCTGCTCAGTCTGTCCGTGTCGGAGGAGGGGCAGACTGAGCACGGCTGACCGAGATCAGACTGCCTTCTCTGGACTGAACGAAAATAACACACCGCTGAAGCCCTGGAGCTCGAATGTTTACCGTGAAATTGCTAAACTTCATCGTAATTAATGACCAACCGCTATCCGTTGTAGAAAACGAAGGATTTTGCAGCTTGATACTTGCAGCCAAGACATAGTTTACCCTCCAGGATATATTGATCAGTACAATTAGTAGACAATCATAAAAAGCATATAAATTGAAACTTACAATAAAATTATATTTAACAAAAAAACGAAACAAAAACAGCTGCATTATAAAGAGATTTAAAATACTAAAAACAGAAACATGTTTGTGTTGGTTTATGCCATGAACTTAGCAGATGTTTAAAGCCATCTAATCACTTTAATATCCACTTTAAAGCTAGGAATAAAAAAAAAAACATGTTTTGTGTTAGCAGGATTTAATTCTAACTTTGAAACTTATCCAACATTAATAAAACTTACCCCATGTTGCTTTTTTGGACGTGCATATATTTGTACAAATTGTACTTGCCTACAGAGAGGAGATTATTACAGCCTCATATAAAATCAATGATGATGATGATATCGGAACGAGATCAGTATCGGCCGATATCCAGATATCGGGATCGGATCAGAAGTTACAAAATGTGGATCCGTGCATCCCTAATTATAATATAATAATATAATAATTTTTAGTAAAAACAAAAAAACTTTCTGAAAAAGATTGATCAAATAAAAAACAAGCAATTTATCATTGAGACTTTAAGAAATTTAAATTAAATGTCTTTGACAAAACTTTGTTCATTGTGTTTCCAGAACTAGACTGAACCTTAAAAACTATACAAATATATAAGTTTGTTTTGCATATTTCCACTAACATGTATACCACGTTAAGCCCACATGTATAATATATTCTCACAAAAGCCAGTTCACACAATATGCCTTATATTCCTAAAGAATATTGGAAAGACAAGTTTTATAAAGTATGCTAAATATGCTACAATAAGAAAAAGCCTGAAAAAGGTCTTCTAGATTATCTATCATGAAGAAAATGCATTTCCCATTTTTTTATGTGGCCCTTTGATTGCTTTAAACATCTTGATGTGGCCCTTGGAGGAAAAAAAAAAGTTGCCCACCTCTGGTCTGGATGATGGCAGGCGTTAGGCAAGTGGTAGGAAGGCGTGGAGGCACACAGGAGGATTCAAGAAACTGAAGGAAATGAAGAGTAACTCTCTGGAGGCACGGAGAAAAATACAAATCATTAATGTTTGGTTTTAGACACGAGTTAACGCTAGAACAAGACTACCATAGGCAGGTAATGCTCCAGCACTGGCTGAATGTCTTCTGCAGCCTTTTCTGCTCCTCATGCTCCTCAAGTCGATCATATCATAACAGAAACTCCAAGAACGTAGTTGTTGAAAGCAGATCTATGACTGCAACATTAATTCAATCTTTATTTATACAGGTTAATCCCATTGAGCCTCGAGGACTCATTTACAAGAGAGACCTAATTTTAACAAAGAGTGATGACAACAGTAGACAATCATAAACGAAAGCATAGAAATTGGGAAAAATAAATGAAAGAAAATGCTATGATTAAAAATCTAAACAAAAACAGCTACAATGTAAAGCGATAGAAACATTTGGGGTCAATCCATTTCAAGATGGCCACCACAGCTAACTGATATGAGCAGCGCAAACATATCTATCTAAAAGACCATTACGTCATCCTTTCCCATCACAAGATGATCTTAGTTTGACACTTTTGCATTAAAGGCTGAGGGAGATCCTTGCACTGTTAATTATATTTTTAACTAAGAGACACGATAAGAATATGGTGCAATCTTGATAGATTTGTGGCATCTCTGGTTGGTTTTCCTTTTGAATCTCAGTTTGGCTGGACATTTGTGTGCAGGTTTTCTGTGTGGTTTTTCTCCAGATACTTAGGTTTATTTTCCACAATAAAAAAAAAACCCTCAAAACATTCTCACGCAATATTGTGTCTCATGTTTTTTCAAGTTGTTTCAAAGTTGGTCTTATTTTCGTGTTTTACAATTAGTTTAGGATCATTTATAAAATATACAATAAATAATATATAATACATATAATTTCCTCTTGACGTCTGTCAAAATGACCATTTATTTTGTTCTTGCATGGTACTATTTAAAGACAGAGAAAGTGGAATGAATGCTGACTTGGAAACTGTCTGCTTAAGCATGAGGAGAATTTCACTGTTGGAAGTCATCGAGTTGAACATGCAAACTTTTTACAGCAGTCAGGAATGTTTATTGTAAATGTTCAACATGCTGCAATAAAATGTGCCAAGCAGTGCTTGAAGCAGAGCTTTCAAACAGTCGTGTGGTATAATGAGATCTCCCACAAACAAACAGATGTGGTAGACCAGGGTACTGCGAAGCCAACATCTGCAGATAATTGGATGTTGTAGCTATTGTGGAAAACATGTAGCGGGCCCCCGTTTGTCAGTGAGAAGTAATTATCAGTGTTTATATTAATAGCTTTTCCATAATAAAAATGTGCATTAGGACTAAAATGAGGTTTGTTTAAGTGTTTCTGCTTTCAGTTTTATGGTCCTGGGTGTGTTGCTATGTAGATTTATAGAAGTCTGAAATAGCAAATTTGATTATTTCGTTTAACATTCAAACCCTCGTTAATTTACTGCATAAAACACGTCTTTTCTAAACTAGTAAACCTGCTTTCGAAACTAAAGGGCATTTGAATTCTTGATTTATTGTTCAAATAGATGTGTCAGTCCTTGATAACACTCCATAGATAATTTGTATTGATGCATGCCATCACCTCTCTCACCCCTCTCGGCCCCAGA
>NC_056506.1:29882852-29884556 GCF_014905685.2 Nematolebias whitei
TGTGAATGGATTTTAAAATAGCTGAAGGCACTGATATAAGGACAATAGCGTTTGACTTCTACTGCTAAAATTTACATGTTTCGATATAAACTCTTGTTTGTTTAAAAAAAATTGTAATTATATGTGCTCATCTAACTCAATGTTACAGTAAAACACTGAATAATTCAAAATACCGGAAGATTTTTTATTTATTTTTTTGCTTATGGTAAATACAGAATTTATTCAATATCCAGCACAGTCATTAAAGTTTTCTATGTTTTATGCTCTTACCATATGAATATATGTTTTTATCCTGTTCATTTGAATTACAATTTATTCTTATTATTTCCAGAATATACAGAAAAAGAAAACTCGTCAATTTTGCCACTTACTTCTTTAAGGATTTTTTGTTGTTGTTGTTGTTGTTTGTTTGTTGGCGCGTTTGCACCCGTTGGCCACCGTAGAAAATAATATCAAAAATGGCTGTACAGGAAGAACAACCAGCTAAATGTTGTTTTAGTTTAGTTTAGTTTATCTTTATTCCTCAAAATTACAGTTTGCTTTGGTACAAAAAAACTTATAATTATACACTTAGCGCCACACCGCCCCTTTTACATGAACAGATTCAGACTAAATGTCTGAGTTGGCGATAAATAATATGAAATTATTTAATCATCATCTAATTGTTATTATTAATTAAACTATATTCTCAAGAACACGTTGGATCTTACTTCCCAGATAATTTTTTCTGGTTTAAATAATGAGTAAAAGTGAAAGTAAACAATAAAAATTTGTAATTAAATATAACAAGAACATTGAATAGTTGAAGAAGTTCAACATTTATATGATCAGGTTTTCAAATTTATGTTGTACTGTTGAAAAAGCAGCTATTTTTATGTCTGTATAGAAAAAAAATAAATAAATGTGTGCGACACACAAAACATAACTTGTGTTTCATGTTAGTTTTTCACACAGCATTGATCTAGCAGCTGGTGACCGTGTCACTCTTAACTCATGCTGTGTGGACAAGCTTTTCTCAGACCAAAAAAAAAAAATCCTTCAAAAAATTGAAATAAAATATTTGAGAAGGTCCTCGGATGTGGTTATATGGCTTTTGCTCACTTTAAAATAAGCTCAGCTTACATTTGGTTCCGAACACCATTAATGAACGTCTCCAGCTGCGTTTCTTCTTTGTAGTTTGTGTTTTTTCTCTTTGTGTCACCGTCCTCCCGGGTAAAAGATAAGTGTCTTCCTGTTTAAGACTTCTTTTTTTCATATCCACCAGTGCGTTCTCAGCTGGAGTGCTTGAGATATTTTTGTTAAGAATTCACACTTTATACAGTATTCAAAACTAAATTTAACCCAACGTGTAACAATAGATCTCAATACCGCTCAGAAAAGTCAATATTATGTGATGTTCAATAATACATGCTGCTAACAAAGTCCATGCTCAGTATCCAGGTATACAATCCCACAATTTTCAGTCAGGTCATCTGGACAGTTTTTTGTGCTGAAATGTTTCACCTTCCATCCAGAAGACTTCATCAGTCAAGGACACACACACAACAAAACTGATTCTTCCCCCAACAACTTACTCCAAAGTGGAACAAACCAGTTATGTTGGTGCTAAGATGGTCTCTCTACATGCTGCTATTTTGCTTTTCCAGTTGTTTATCTCGGCAGTACGGTGGCGCAACTGGTAGAGCTGCTGCCTCTCAGCGAGCA
>NC_056506.1:29884656-29896734 GCF_014905685.2 Nematolebias whitei
CTATATATATATATATATATATATATATATATATATATATATAGTATAGCAAGTGTCATAATATGGAGCATAGTGATTGTCATAGATTCTTGTGCTGCATCAGAAAAAAAAGAATCCCAACTGTGTGGAAAGCAAAAATAAGGAGCCTTGTCCTTACCTGTCTGCCTCACCTTTTCAAGTGAGTTCTGTCTTGTTGGTTGGAGAATCATATTTGTTTTCTTTATAAAGAATAATAGGGTACTGCATGTCCAATCCTTACTTTACATCTGAGGAAACACAGGAAACAGCTGATTATTCGATCTGGGTGTTTTCACTTCAGAATCAATATTATTGGAATGTTATTTATTATCTGGTGTGCTGATTTTGACTGTTTCATTACATGAACTTCTCGTGATTTGTGCATCTGGCAGTTGGCCTGTCACAATAACAAATTTTGCTGGGCGATTAATTGTCTCAGAAATGATTGTGATAAATGATAATATTGTTTGAAATTTGACAATAATGTGTAATTATTGTCAAATTTAAGAAGAAATGTTTAATTTGTTTTGAGTTTAGTACCTTTTTTGACCACTGGATGGCAGCATAATCTGTTTGAACAGAAGGATGAATAGTGAGGGAGCCAGCAGCGTGTCTCTTTAAGAAAAATGGGAGGGAGGCCCCTTGATGTGACATGGGCTGTCTCTCCTTCCAGTTTTTCGGTTCTCAAAATGGTGCACGCTCGGTGTGGTTTGAGCTCTTTAGCATAGCAATTTTCACACAAAACTTTTAATAAAAAATCAGTAAACAAGTTCTCAGCTTCTTTTTGCAGAGAAAAACAACTTTTTACACAAAGGCACGGGTTTCAACCATGAATTTTAGAGCTTCGACAAGACAGAAGTTTTTTCCTGAGGTCGACCTGTCAGCTTATCTTGTAGCCTAGCTTCTTAGCTTAGCTGATTTTAACGATCCAAAAACACGATTTTAGACTGTTAAAATGGATTTTAAGGTGGAAAGAGAAAAAAGGTCAGTGAAGAGCACCGGAGTTGAGCTTTTTGTCATCCAGTGTTTTCAGTAGAAAGAGAGACACGAAGAAACGATAAAGCCGATAAATGAAAATGAGGTCAATAGTTTTCATTTATCATGTGATTAATTGATTTATTGTTTATTGCTACAGGCCTATCTGGCAGTTCTAAATTGAAGTTTATACGGTTTGAATATTGAGATGCTTAATCCCTAAAAAACACTTGAGCTTCGATAACTTGACTCACTCTGAATGCCAACAAGTGCTTATTGGAGTTCTCACGTTTTGCTTGACTTTGTTTTTGTCTGCCAGGGATTGAGCTGTGCCTGCCAGGATGGCGGTTTTCCATGACCATGGTGGCCAGTTTCATGGTTTTAGGAGGTCAGCTCCTCATGCCCGGGGTAGCCTACCTCTGTCGCGACTGGCAGGTGCTTCAAGTTGTCATCATCTGTCCCCTGCTGCTTATGCTGTCCTACATTTGGTAAGGAACAAACAAAAACTGTGATATGCTTCAATCTACTTCACAGCTTTGAGGTTTTTTTTCATGTCTTATTTAATTTTTAAAGATGCATAGACCTGCTTTGTTAGTGGAGTCATCAATATAATAATGAGAGGGAAGAAGGAAAAAACATTTCTTGTGGAATTTCTTTTTACTGAGATGATAGATTATTTGGGCGTTTGTCAAGGAAATCCTGTCAGATGTTTAAAATAAGAATTATTCATGTTTTGTTTTATCTTCTTTTATCTATCTATTTGAAGCCACATCTTCAAAAATTAGTAGATAAGGCTATAAACGAAATTATGATTTGTGGTCGTTTTTGGCTGCTCCTTTCTGCAGGGGTCACCACAGTGAGCAAATTCACATGAAAGATTTAATTTCATTTGAGTTTATTTATATAGCACCAAGTCCCAACAGAAGTCGTCTCAGGACACTGAACAGAAACATTTAGCAATTGTTTTACGCTGGTTTTCCTTCTTCCTGGACTCAAACCTTCAGGATTACAAAACGGCAGCGATGACCACCAAGCTACAGCAGACTATACTAAATGATAACAACGGTATATTAGACGCAACACAAAATCTGACATTGTAAAAACTATAATACACTCATAAAGTACAAATATTTAAAATCTCCAAGTGGAGAACTATTAAAATGTTTTCAATTATTTTCCATCCATGTCAATAAGCATTTTGTTTTACATGTATATAACAGGTGTGACAATATTCATTAACAGTAAATAATATTTGAAAAGTTATTGATTTTACCTCTAAGCATTCAGTGTTTTATGCTACAAGCTGCATGCACTCTTTCACACACATTCAAACCGTATTTGTAAAATCTTCAGAGGCACATTATTCTTTGATTAGTGGACAGCATCAGCATCATTTAGAAGGAATCTGACAGACTGTCAATGAAAACTCCAAACTTTTCTCTATCATGATTTAACCTCCAGTAATTAGCTTCTGCCCTTTGTCATTTTCTTCACGGTGTCTGAGCAGAATGAATTGGAAAAACTGAATAAAAGTCCTTGATCTTCAGCACAGACCTACTCTGTGTCTGTCCATTTATCAATAGCCTTAATATTTCCCATTCAGTTTCATTTTGTTTAATAAAATGCAGTCTGCCTGTTGGCTGGCAATGAAATCTGTTGGCTAAATGTTATTGTGTTGTGTAAAATCTCTAACTCTAAATGGAGAGTTGTGTGCTGTTAAATTATAAAAGATCATTTGCTTCATGTTGATCACCATACTGTGGTCAAACTCTGTAAAATAAAACGGCTATCTCCTTCAATACACTCTTTAAACTTTTACACGGGAAAACGTGCACAGTTGTTCTCTCTGTGACAGTCGTAGGCATGTTTGAATGAAGTAATGAGGAATTAAAAACAAGCTAATGAAGCGACTGTAAATGTTACAAATCTTGTTTGTAAAAAAAAAAAAAACATTATTTGATTTTAATGGGAGAAAGAAATCTGATAATTTATTGCCGTTAGTAGTATAGTTATTTCCAGCACATCTGAACAGGGAGCTCAGGTCATTGGGGTTTCTTTAGCAGAAGTGAAACTTTGGCTGTAAGCGACAGTCGTGGTTTGTGTTACAGTTCTCGGATCTTTTGTAGCACTAATTACAAAATCACAGCGCTTGGGTAACTACAAACCGGATTCCAAAAAAGTTGGGACACTAAACAAATTGTGAATAAAAAACTGAATGCAATGATGTGGAGGTGCCAACATCTAATATTTTATTCAGAATAGAACACAAATCACAGATCAAAAGTTTAAACTGAGAGAATGTATCATTTTAAGGGAAAAATCGGTTGTTTCCAAATTTCATGGCGTCAACAAATCCCAAAAAAGTTGGGACAAGTCCATTTTTACCACTGTGTGGCATCCCCCCTTCTTCTTACAACACTCAACAGACGTCTGGGGACAGAGGAGACCAGTTTCTCAAGTTTAGAAATAGGAATGCTCCCTCATTTATGTCTAATACAGGCCTCTAACTGTTCAATCGTCTTGGGCCTTCTTTGTCGCACCTTCCTCTTAGTGATGCGCCAAATGTTCTCTATAGGTGAAAGATCTGGACTGCAGGCTGGCCATTTCAGTACCCGGATCCTTCTCCTACGTAGCCATGATGTTGTGATTGCTGCAGAATGTGGTCTGGCATTATCGTGTTGAAAAATGCAGGTTCTTCCCTGAAAGAGATGACGTCTAGATGGGAGCATATGTTGTTCTAGAACCTGAACATAGTTCTCTGCATTAATGGTGCCTTTCCAGACATGCAAGCTGCCCATGCCACAAGCGCTCATGCAACCCCATACCATCAGTGATGCAGACTTCTGAACGGAGCGTTGATAACAACTTGGGCTATCCTTGTCCTCTCTGGTCCGGATGACATGGCGTCCCAGTGTTCCATAAAGAACTTCAAATCGTGACTCATCTGACCACAGAACAGTCTTCCATTTTGCCACACTCCATTTTAAATGACCCCTGGCCCAGTGCAAACGTCTGAGCTTGTGGAGCTTGCTTAGAAATGGCTTCCTCTTTGCACTGTAGAGTTTCAGCTGGCAACGGCGGATGGCACGGTGGATTGTGTTCACTGACAATGCTTTCTGGAAGTATTCCTGAGCCCATTCTGTTATTTCCTTGACAGTGGCATTCCTGTTTGAGGTACAGTAATGTTTAAGGGCCCAGAGATCATGAGCATCCAGTAAAGTTTTACAGCCTTGACCCTTACGCACAGCGATTGTTCCAGATTCTCTGAATCTTTTGATGATGTTATGCACGGTTGATGATGATAACTTAAAAGTCTTTGCTATTTTACGCTTGGTAACACCATTCTGGTATCGCTGCACTGTCTTTCTGCGCAACAATGGTGGAATTGGTGATCCTCTTACCATCTTGGCTTCTGAGAGACACTGACACTCTGAGAAGTTCTTTTTATACCCAATCATGTTGTCAGTTGACCTAATTAGTGTTAATTGGTCTTCCAGCTGTTCGTTATATGCTCAATTTCATTTTTCCAGTCACTTATTGCTACTTGTCCCAACTTTTTTGGGTTTGTTGACACTGTGAAATTTTGAATCAACATATTTTTCCTTTAAAATGTTACATTTACTCAGATTAAACTTTTGATCTGTCATCTATGTTATATTACAAATAAAATATTGACATTTGCCATCTCTACATCATTACATTCAGTTTTTATTCACAATTTGTTTAGTGTCTCAACTTTTTTGGAATCCGGTTTGTAAATGCTAAATGTGGAAATGGTATTGAAACACATCTGTTTTACTGAATCATGGCCTTTTTTGTTGAATAACAATTCAAAGCTTAAAGCTCTTTGTAGGCCTGTCATGATAACAAATTTTGCTGGACGATTAATTGTCTCAGAAATTATTGCAATAAACGATAATATTGTTTAAAAAGAAATGTTGGATTTGTTTTGCGTGTAGTAACTTTTTTCAACCACCGGATGGCAGTATAAGACTGTTTGAACCGAAGGATAGATAGTGAAGGAGTGAGCAGCGTGTCACTTTAAGGAAAATGGGAGGTAAGCCCCTTGACTTGACATGGGCTGTCTCTCTTCGGTTCTCAAAATGGCAGATGCTCGGTGTGGTTTGAGCTCTTTAGCGAAGCATGTTTCACACAAAGCTTTTAATATAAAATCAGTAAACAAGTTCTCCGCTTCTTTTTGCAGAGAAAAACAACTTTTTAGACAAAAGCATGGGTTTCAACCGTGAATTTTGGAGCTTCGACAAGACGGAGGTTTTTTCCCTGAGGTCGGCCTGTTAGCTTAGCTCGTAGCTTTGCTTCTCAGCTTAGCTGCTTTTAACGATCCAAAAACTCAATTTTGGATGGTTAAAATGGATTTTAAAGAGAAAGTGAGGGGTCGGTGAAGAGCACCGGAGTTGAGCTTTTTGTCATCCAATGTCTTCAGTAGAAAGAGACACGAAGAAACGATAAAGCTGATAAATGAAAATGAGGTTCATAATTTTCATTTATCGTGTGATTAATTGATTAATTGATTTATTGCGACAGACCTAGCTCTTTGTGACCAATGTCTTAGGAAAAATATGTATTTAATTTGTATATTAACACTACAGATGCACGATATTGGATTTTAGATTGATATCCGATATGCCAATACCGATATTTTTATTCTTAGACCTACTTACAGAGACTACATAGCTTTCTCTGCTGTGGAATTGAAATACAACAATGTTTTGCATGGTCTTTGCAAAGGCCAAAAAAGAGGGCTGAAAATGATGTAACACTTCAACTTGGATTATGTTTAATGTCAAATTTATTCATGACATTTACTCTCTTCAATACTTCTTGAGATGGTTAATTAGGTTCAAAGTGTTGTAGGATTTTGTTTCCGCTCCTCCTCGCGTGACTGACGCTGTGCAATCATTGCAAATAGCAGTTCTGCTATCAGTTTCCGACACTTTTAAAAAACCTCCACACTGCTGACATTTTCACTTCTTCCTCTCCGCTGTGATCAGATCAGGTAGGCACGTGTGACGTCATAGCGTTGTGCTGGCGCTGCAGGCATCCTTGTCACTGGGTTGTCATACAAAAACAGTCTAAAGCCCTATTCTCATGACATTAGTTTGACCCAGCGCCATAAAGAGAGAGTTGCGACACACTTTGAACTAGCTGATAGGCGGTCACATGGTTCATGTAGCTCTCAATAGTTCCAAACAGCTCTTCGTTGTCAGTCAGTTTGAGCAGCTACTGACGCAACATAACACAAAAATCGACTTTTCTTACTTTGCCCGGCAACTTTCGGTAATTATTGAGCAGTAACGAACTGATTACGTAACTGATTACTGATTATTTCACAGACTATGCATTTTATCAAAGCATTTTTACATGCGACAGATACATTTATCATTCAATTGTAGAGGGAAACGAGACTGCAAACACATATTTGTTAGAAAAGAAAATGTCTATGCAATACATTGATCAGTATAGCCATGTCAACAGTACTTTATAATAACGTTACACACGTAAAAAAACAAAAAAACAGAGTAACGCCTATTATAAAGCTATTTCTGTTGTTCTCTGCATGAGAATGCTCCACCTTGTCCTCCATGCAGCAGTTCAGATCTGCCCCAGCTTACCTTAGATCATCTGGATGAATTCTTCACTTCTGTACAAGATATAATTGTTCTATTTGTCTTTTTTTATTTTTATTTTTTTATGACAACCGAGTACCTGGATAACCAAGTAGATTGTGCTTGTAGCCTGACAACTATTGTAAAATTGTAATTCATTGATTAAAATGTTAATTTAAATTAGACTATTTCTAGTTAAAATCATAATAGATGACAAAATAAGTGTTAATTGTGCAAAATTAAATTACCAAACAATTTATTATAAAATATTTAAAATGTAAAACAAGCTTTAATAAAGTACTTTTATTTATACTGTTTATTAATTACATCTGCACCAATAAACTGGATCTGATCAAATTTGGACAAAGTTGAAATGTGCTCAAGTTCGAATGAGGGTCCGTCCTTGGCATCATTCACAGCAGCTCCCTTTGAAGTCAACCAGCACATCCACAGGAAACCAGTGCAAACAGGAATTGTGATGGTAACATCTACAATTGTATGTATTCAAAAAGACATGCTTGAAACCATGGACACATGTTTGTGCTGACAGGCAGGTTTACTCAGGACTGTCTTGAAAACTTGTTCAGCTGCATAAGGCAAAAGAATCCTGTCCCAACACCAGTGGAGTTTCACCAGGCACTCACTCAGTTGGGCAGTTTCTTATGACAGTTAAATCCAGAAGCTATCAGGAGGATGATGGCAGTCTTCTGGCAGAGTTCCTGGACATTACAGAGACATTTTCCAGTCCTGGCCTGAGTGTGGAGCAGCTGATTGGAAACACAGCTACTTCTGATTTCACCAACAGTGAAACCTGTATTCTGCACCATCTTACTGGATACGTAGTTAATAAAGTCCTCAGACATTCCAACATCTGTGATGGATGCTCAAGTTCAATTAAGCAAAATGACACCCTGAAAGGAGAGACTTCAGTGAACTGCCGGTTTACCTGGAAAACATTTTTTTAAAATTACTCATCTCCACAATCACGTTTTTCTTTAATGATGATGTCACAATTTATGCTGCAGTCTTTGACGAAGGATCTATAACTTGAACTAAAGTAACCGCGTCAATCACGCAGAAAATAAGGCAAAATATTTTCTAGTTGAGACAGTTCAGTAACTGGAATTACCACAAAAATTAGAAAATTATCAATTTTCAAAATTTAAGCTGTAATGTATGTTTTAAAACGCTGAATTAGACAGAAATAGACTCGTTTAAGCCCATCATGTTGGCACTGAGCTAGCTGCAGTTAAAATACAACTAGCAAGTTAACATGTTTAACTAAAACTGGCGACATTCATTCATTCATTCAACCTATATTTAAACAGATAAGTCGCATTGAGCCTCGAAGACTCATTTACAAGAGAGACCTGTTTGGACAGACAATAAGTGGTGAAAAATGACACATACGGTTTGGAGACAAAAAAAAATTCCTAACACGCTTTTAACCTCTGTTTGAAGGTCAACAGCGTCATAATGAAAAAAAATATCTCGCACACGAGCACATAATGACGCCGACATTACACGCGCGGGGGGGACGACATGAAGTATTAATGTTGATAAATTGTGGTACAGAACAGTCAGCTAATGCTTAACAATGGCCATAAAGTGTATTTTCATCAACTTACCGGCGAAAACACTTCTGAAACACCGAGAATGAACTACGTTCAATACTGGAACCACTGCTGTTTGGAACTATTAGTGGTTGCATGACCCACGTGACATCCCCATTCCATTCTTTTTATACAAGTCTATGGGAGTGTCGAAACTCTCTTTATACGGCTCTGGTTTTACCTAGGGACCACATGTAATAAATAAATTACTCCTCAATGTCTGCTTTTTATGTGACGCATTCGCACGGGATAACCAAAGCCAGAGATTTAGTTGAACTTTACGGACATCTTCCAGATATGATCTTAACGCGCTGTGTATTTTAGAGCTGTCAACCCAGAGCCCGACCCAGATTCGGACTGGGCCGGTCCATAATGTGCTTGATGTGCGGGCTGGGCCGGTCTCAGGCTTTGATGCGGTTTTACTAGTCATACAAAACAAATAAAACAAAATAAGAATGCACATTATAAAATTGTGTTAATCTATTTGTTGAGGAGGAGGCAGGTCCGACCGGCCGCTTGAAAGAGGTAAAACAAGTCGCGTTAAACTCAGATGGACAAGCTGTCTCTGGCCGCGCGCCTCCGCTGACCTGCCGGTTGAAATGGACTTGCGACCTGTCCAGGGTGTACCCGGCCTCTCGCACAGTGATGGCTGGACATGGGTACCAGCAACCCCCGCTACCCAAAAAGGAAGAAGCGGGTAAATAATGGATGGATCGAGCAGCTGACCGGATGCGCGCATCTCCACACCTGCTGTCATCTGCAGTGAAGGAAGTAGCAGCATCTACAAAGGCCGAAGCGAGCAACGCGTTCATTTAAAATAGCCATGTTCTATATTTTTCCAAATTGTATTGGTTAGAAAACAAAAACCGCTTGACTACGTATTGGATCCCACCCATTTCTGTCCAAATCACAGAGATGACTATTTGCAGTATTATCACTGGACCTCGAAGTTCAACAAAATATAGTAGGTAATTTGCGGGGGAATTTTTACTTTACAAATTACAGACATGGTCGATTCACACGGGATTAACAACACAGACAATCTCTATAATTATTACAAATAGCATGTGGTCCCTAGGTAAAACTAATCGTGTGCGAATGGGGCTTTACACACACACACACACACACACACATATATATATATATATATATATAGAGAGACAGCACCTTTTATATCCGTACGTTATTTTGATGGAATGGCCAATGTCCGATATTTAACCTTATTGCAAATATTAACTAATGCCGATACCATGCCGATAATATTGTGCATCCCTAATTCATACCACTTTTTATATAATTGTGTGAACAAATCATTCTGCTGAGCTAATTTCAAGAAGTCATCTTCTTGCAGGCAGATATCAGACTGTATCTCAGAGGTATTTGTGTAACGTTATGCAATTCCAAAAGCAGTTAATGGAGCATAACAAATAAAAGCTGCCGCAGCTGGAACAATGGCTGCAAGGCAGTAGCCCTTGAATCCAGTGTGGTTATGTCTGCAGCAGTCATTACTGTGCTCTCTTCTCTGCATTATAACAAGTGTTGAAATATTTCCATTTGACCAACGAGATCATCTTTTACACTGTTAAGCATTCCTCAGTGAAATTTCAATCAGTCTTTCAACAGAGGGGCTCTTTGCTTTGTGATTCATTTTTCTTGTCACATTAATGAGGACATCCCCCCGCACCCCCGTCTGTTTGACAGGATTTTCCCAGAGTCGCTGCGTTGGCTGCTCGCCACCCAGCAGTACTGCCGCTCCAGATGGATCATGGGACACATTGGAGAGAAGAATAAAGTGAACATGGAGCTTGACGCGGATAACATCCTTACAGGTAATGAAGTCAGCAGCACTAATTTGAAGAAATCATTAAATTAAATGCTGCTTTTTGCGAATTCGACAAGTTGATTACTGCGTAACGCTGCATTTCGCTCTAATAGATTCTAGTCTGCGTTATCTGCCAATTTGCTCGTTCTGTTCGAATGACATCCATTTCTCCAGCTGAGCTATTCTAAATTAGACAACTTGACTGAGTTAAGTCAATTTCCTGTCTTGTTGCCATAGTAACACGTCACTACAGATGTTGCAGTGGGAGCTGAGCGTCGCATTATTACACACTTGAACATTCGTTAATTTCATCACAGCATGTATGAGTAGACAGGAGCTGAGGCGATGGTCAGGAGGCAGATGGAGGCTGATCGGGCACTTTGACCCCGGCCGGGGTTAACTGCATACACCAAAACAAAAGCAAAGACCAAAACAAAGCCAAAACACACTGGACAGTTTGTTTTCAAAGTATATGTCCTAGGTCTTAATGGCAAGTATTTTTAGATATTTTCAAGTAAAGAAATGTGCAACTACTGGAAAATTCTGACAAAACAAGGAACCACCAAGTCTTAAAGTGATTGCACTTCTTTTAATTTTTACTGACTGGCTTTAAGTGGACATTTACAGGAAAAATGCACACACTTTAATTTCTTGTTGTGCGTTAATAGGCTGCTTCACACCCTGACTGCTTCCTACTGTTGAAAGGCATGGTTTTATTGTCATAAAAGAAGAAGAGGTCTAGCATTTATTGGTGAGCGATGCATTTGGAAAATGAATATTCTTACTCAGTGATTTGACACTCGGCCAGGGAAACACTGACAAGCCTTGAGGGGGTGGTGTGGAATGCTGACACGTTTCTGAGTCAACATGAAACCTGAAACACATCGGAGAGGCGTTTCCGTGACAACCTGCAATCCAGCACCAAAACATCCATGTGTGTGTGTCACATGTCACCTGCAGCGTTGCTTTCTCGACAGGCCTTTTTCTGTGAACATTGTCATACCTGTCTCGTAGCATGACTGGGAACTAGCTTTGTGGGATAAAACCTTCATATTTAAAGGCCTATCATGCCTTGAAGGAATGTATATCGACAGCTTCCTTTCGTACCAGAGAAGAGATGGATTCAGAGCCTGCCGGTGGCCTAAGCATCATAAGCGGCTGCTTAGGGCCCCCAGGCCACTAGGGGGCCCCCTAAGTGGAATTGAATTTATTTTATTATTATTATTTTATTTTTTTGTAATGATTTTTATGCAATTCTAGTTAGAAAGCCCACATTGTTTATATGTGGTTAGTTTGTTTGCTGAGCTAATTCCTCTTTGACTGTAGCTTTTCTTTTTGAATTTCATGAATCCTACGTTTTTGAACGCACCGTGGCTGATCTGATGCACTGTTCTGTGTAAAGTTCACTGCTGCGAGCAGTAAAGTCGTTTTCTCTCCCAACACGGATATATTTTTGTTTTTGAGCATCTGTTGTTGGTTTCCTGGTTTCCTGCTGTGTTTAGATGAAAGAAGGTGAGTCTAATGATGTTATATCATTTAGTCTGGATGTTAACATCGTGTTAATGTATATTTTAGTCATGCAGAAGTTAAGTTTCATGTAGTGTGCTGTTAAAGCTATAAGCCAAGTCATGCTCTCCGAGTGCCTCATGTGAGATGTTTGTTTACTTTATATAATATGTATAATATACTTTATATAGCTTTATTATTGAATATAGTCCTTTGCCACCTTAATTATCACAATATGTTTGTCTTGCCTATAGTAATAAGTTAATAGTTATTTGTATTGCTATTTCAGAAACGCAACAAATAAATCAACTTGCTGCTCTAAACTAGTTAATTTCCTGGAGAACACTAAACCCTTTTTTAAATTCTATTACACACAACAAAGTTCATGCTCAATAATCCAGGTAAAGTAATCCAACAATGTTCAGTCAGGTCATCTGGACAGTTCTTTTTTTGTCTCAACGAAAAAAGAACTGTCCAGATGACCTGACTGAACATTGTTGGATCTATTACACACAAT